>NC_091287.1:59351586-59678148 GCF_032444005.1 Ranitomeya imitator
AACGTCTATGATTAGGCGATGCTGGGGAAGGTTCAAAGAACGCTGATAGGTCTGCATACGGCTGGAGTGTACAGGCGAACGGCGGATATGTGCACAAAGTCCACGCACTTTGAGGAGCAGGTCGGATAACCCCGGATAACTTTTCAGGAAGCACTGCACCACCAGGTTTAAGGTGTGAGCCAGGCAAGGAATGTGTTTCAGTTGGGAAAGGGAGATGGCAGCCATGAAATTCCTTCCGTTATCACTCACTACCTTGCCTGCCTCAAGATCTACAGTGCCCAGCCACGACTGCGTTTCTTGCTGCAAGAACTCGGACAGAACTTCCGCGGTGTGTCTATTGTCGCCCAAACACTTCATAGCCAATACAGCCTGCTGACGTATGCCAGTAGCTGCCCCATAATGGGAGACCTGGTGTGCAACAGTGGCAGGTGCGGATGTAGTGTTTGTGCGACTGCGGTCTGTGGACGAGCTCTTGCTTCTGCAGGAGGACGAGGAGGAGGAGGAGGAGGGGGTGCGAACGGCTACAGACAACTGTTTACTAGACCGTGGGCTAGGCAGAACTGTCCCAAACTTGCTGTCCCCTGTGGACCCTGAATCCACCACATTTACCCAGTGTGCCGTGATGGACACGTAACGTCCCTGGCCATGCCTACTGGTCCATGCATCTGTTGTCAGGTGCACCTTTGTGCTCACAGATTGCCTGAGTGCATGGACGATGCGCTCTTTAACATGCTGGTGGAGGGCTGGGATGGCTTTTCTGGAAAAAAAGTGTCGACTGGGTAGCTCGTAGCGTGGTACAGCGTAGTCCATCAGGTCTTTGAAAGCTTCGCTTTCAACTAACCGGTAGGGCATCATCTCTAACGAGATTAGTCTAGCTATGTGGGCGTTCAAACCCTGTGTACGCGGATGCGAGGCTAAGTATTTCCTTTTTCTAACCATAGTCTCATGTAGGGTGAGCTGGACTGGAGAGCTGGAGATCGTGGAACTAGCGGGGGTGCCGGTGGACATGGCAGACTGAGAGACGGTGGGAGATGGTATTGTTGCCGCCGGTGCCCTAGATGCAGTGTTTCCTACTACGAAACTGGTGATTCCCTGACCCTGACTGCTTTGGCCTGGCAAAGATACCTGCACAGATACAGCAGGTGGTGCGCTAAATGGTGGTCCTACACTGCCGGAAGGGATGTTGCGTTGATGACTAGCTTCATTGGCCGAGGGTGCAACAACCTTAAGGGACGTTTGGTAGTTAGTCCAAGCTTTCAAATGCATGGTGGTTAAATGTCTATGCATGCAACTAGTATTGAGACTTTTCAGATTCTGACCTCTGCTTAAGGAAGTAGAACATTTTTGACAGATGACTTTGCGCTGATCAATTGGATGTTGTTTAAAAAAATGCCAGACTGCACTCTTTCTAGCATCGGATACCTTTTCAGGCATTGCAGACTGAGCTTTAACCGGATGGCCACGCTGTCCTCCACCAGGTTTTGGCTTTGCCACGCGTTTTGGGCAAGATACGGGCCCGGCAGATGGAACCTGTGGCGATGTTGATGCCTGCTGCGGCCCCTCCTCCTCCTCTGCTTCAGAACTGCTGCCGCCTGCACCCTGTTCCCCCAATGGCTGCCAATCGGGGTCAAGAACTGGGTCATCTAATAACTCTTCTTGTACCTCCTGCGCAACTTCGTCTGTGTCACCGTGTCGTTCGGTGGTATAGCGTTCGTGATGGGGCAACATAGTCTCATCAGGGTCTGATTCTTGATCAGCACCCTGCGAGGGCAATGTTGTGGTCTGAGTCAAAGGACCAGCATAGTAGTCTGGCTGTGGCTGTGCGTCAGTGCACTCCATGTCAGATTCAATTTGTAATGGGCATGGACTGTTAACTGCTTCACTTTCTAAGCCAGGGACGGTATGTGTAAAGAGCTCCATGGAGTAACCCGTTGTGTCGCCTGCTGCATTCTTCTCTGTTGTTGTTTTTGCTGAAGAGGACAAGGAAGTGACTTGTCCCTGACCGTGAACATCCACTAACGACGCGCTGCTTTTACTTTTACCAGTTTCACGAGATGAGGCAAAAGAGCTAGAGGCTGAGTCAGCAAGATAAGCCAAAACTTGCTCTTGCTGCTCCGGCTTTAAAAGCGGTTTTCCTAATCCCAGAAAAGGGAGCGTTCGAGGCCTTGTGTAGCCGGACGACGAACCTGGCTCCACAGCTCCAGACTTAGGTGCAATATTTTTTCCCCCACGACCACCTGATGCTCCACCACTACCACTACCCTCATTACCAGCTGACAATGAACGCCCCCGGCCACGACCTCTTCCACTAGACTTCCTCATTGTTTTAAAAACGTAACCAAACTAACGTTATTTGTTGCAGTCACACAACTTACACGGTGAGCTATAACTTCAGTATGATTTAGCTACCCCTTTACAGGTTGGTGAGACCACAGCGAAAATCAGGCCCAATGTTACACACTCTTTTTTTGGTGGCTGCAAATTAGAGAGATGCCCCACACGCAGGACTGTCACTGAAGCACAAATGTTAATATTAATGTCACACTATTATTTTTTTTTTATTTTTATTTTTTTCAGGAACACTTTAGAAACCCCCCAAAAAAAAAAAAATAGATTTTTGCAGGGAGAATTTAGAAAACAAATGTAACAAACTATATGCTTTCTATGGGCCACTGAGTGAGAGATGACGCACACAGGAATCAGGAGTGGCACACAAGCCCAGAGGCCAATATTTTTCTACCAATGATTGATGGAGTTATTTTCTCTGGTAGATTTTGGAACCCAAATCAAGGAAAAAAAATGTAGGCTTTCTATGGACCACAATTGGAGAGAGAGAGAGAGAGAGATGGCACACCCAGGAGTCAAGACTGGCACACAAGCAGAAAGGCCAATATTAATCTCCCACTGTTTTTTTTTTTTTTTTTTTTTTCAGGGAGACTTTAGAAAAAAAAATAATAAAAAAAATATGATTTTATCAGGAAGAATTTAGAAACCAAATAAAATAAAATGATTTTTTCAGGGAGAATTTATAAAACAAATAAAAACAAAAATAGGCGTTCTATGGCCCACTGACTGAGAGATGACGCACACAGGAGTCAGGAGTGGCACACAAACCCAGAGGCCAATATTTTTCTACCAATGATTGATGTAGTTATTTTCTCTGGTAGATTTTAGAACCCAAATCAAGGAAAAAAAATATAGGCTTTCTATGGACCACAATTGGAGAGAGAGAGAGAGAGAGAGAGAGAGAGAGAGAGAGAGAGAGAGAGAGAGAGAGAGATGGCACACCCAGGAGTCAAGACTGGCACACAAGCAGAAAGGCCAATATTAATCTCCCACTGTTTTTTTTGGTTGTTTTTTTTTTTTTTTTTTTCAGGGAGACTTTAGAAAAAAAAATAATAAAAAAAATATGATTTTATCAGGAAGAATTTAGAAACCAAATAAAATAAAATGATTTTTTCAGGGAGAATTTATAAAACAAATAAAACCAAAAATAGGCGTTCTATGGCCCACTGACTGAGAGATGACGCACCCAGGAGTCAAGACTGGCACACAAGCAGAAAGGCCAATATTAATCTCCCACTGTTTTTTTTGGTTGTTTTTTTTTTTTTTTTTTCAGGGAGACTTTAGAAAAAAAAATAATAAAAAAAATATGATTTTATCAGGAAGAATTTAGAAACCAAATAAAATAAAATGATTTTTTCAGGGAGAATTTATAAAACAAATAAAACCAAAAATAGGCGTTCTATGGCCCACTGACTGAGAGATGACGCACCCAGGAGTCAAGACTGGCACACAAGCAGAAAGGCCAATATTAATCTCCCACTGTTTTTTTTTTTTTTTTTCAGGGAGACTTTAGAAAAAAAAATAATAAAAAAAATATGATTTTATCAGGAAGAATTTAGAAACCAAATAAAATAAAATGATTTTTTCAGGGAGAATTTAGAAAACAAATAAAACCAAAAATAGGTGTTCTATGGCCCACTGACTGAGAGATGACGCACACAGGAGTCAGGAGTGGCACACAAACCCAGAGGCCAATATTTTTCTACCAATGATTGATGTAGTTATTTTCTCTGGTAGATTTTAGAACCCAAATCAAGGAAAAAAAATATAGGCTTTCTATGGACCACAATTGGAGAGAGAGAGAGAGAGAGAGATGGCACACCCAGGAGTCAAGACTGGCACACAAGCAGAAAGGCCAATATTAATCTCCCACTGTTTTTTTGGTTGTTTTTTTTTTTTTTTTTTCAGGGAGACTTTAGAAATAAAAATAATAAAAAAAATATGATTTTATCAGGAAGAATTTAGAAACCAAATAAAATAAAATGATTTTTTCAGGGAGAATTTAGAAAACAAATAAAACCAAAAATATGCGTTCTATGGCCCACTGACTGAGAGAGAGAGAGAGATGGAACGCTTAGTACTGGCACACAAGCCCAAAGGGCAATATTAATCTCCCTTTTTTTTTCCAGGGAGAATTTCTGAAACCCAAAAAAAAAATAAAATAGGCTTTCTATGGCCCACTATTTGTGAGAGAGATGGGACGCTCAGGACTGGCACAGATGGCACGCTCAGGACTGGCACAGAAGCCCAGAGGCCAATATTAATCTCCCTTTTTTTCTGGGAGAATTTATAAAACCAAAAAAATATTTAAATAGGCTTTCTATGGCCCACTATTTGTGAGAGAGATGGCACGCTCAGGACTGGCACAGATGGCACGCTCACAACTGGCACACAAGCCCAGAGGCCAATATTAATCTCCCTTTTTTCAGGGAGAATTTCTAAAACCCAAAAAAAAAATAAAATAGGCTTTCTATGGCCCACTATTTGTGAGAGAGATGGGACGCTCAGGACTGGCACAGATGGCACGCTCAGGACTGGCACACAAGCCCAGAGGCCAATATTAATCTCCCTTTTTTTCTGGGAGAATTTATAAAACCAAAAAAATATTTAAATAGGCTTTCTATGGCCCACTATTTGTGAGAGAGATGGCACGCTCAGGACTGGCACAGATGGCACGCTCACAACTGGCACACAAGCCCAGAGGCCAATATTAATCTCCCTTTTTTCAGGGAAAATTGATAAAACAAAAAAAAAAATTAAATAGGCTTTCTATGGCCCACTATTTGTGAGAGAGATGGCACGCTCAGGGCTGGCTGGCACAGATGGCACGCTCAGGACTGGCACACAAGCCCAGAGGCCAATATTAATCTCCCTTTTTTTCTGGGAGAATTTATAAAACCAAAAAAATATTTAAATAGGCTTTCTATGGCCCACTATTTGTGAGAGAGATGGCACGCTCAGGACTGGCACAGATGGCACGCTCACAACTGGCACACAAGCCCAGAGGCCAATATTAATCTCCCTTTTTTCAGGGAAAATTGATAAAACAAAAAAAAAAATTAAATAGGCTTTCTATGGCCCACTATTTGTGAGAGAGATGGCACGCTCAGGGCTGGCTGGCACAGATGGCACGCTCAGGACTGGCACACAAGCCCAGAGGCCAATATTAATCTCCCTTTTTTTCTGGGAGAATTTATAAAACCAAAAAAATATTTAAATAGGCTTTCTATGGCCCACTATTTGTGAGAGAGATGGCACGCTCAGGACTGGCACAGATGGCACGCTCACAACTGGCACACAAGCCCAGAGGCCAATATTAATCTCCCTTTTTTCAGGGAAAATTTATAAAACAAAAAAAAAAATTAAATAGGCTTTCTATGGCCCACTATTTGTGAGAGAGATGGCACGCTCAGGGCTGGCACAGATGGCACGCTCAGGACTGGCACACAAGCCCAGAGGCCAATATTAATCTCCCTTTTTTTCAGGGAGAATTTATAAAACCAAAAAAAAAAATAAATAGGCTTTCTATGGCCCACTATTTGTGAGAGAGATGGCACACTCAGGACTGGCACACAAGCCCAAAGGCCAATATTAATCTCCCACTGTATTTTTATCAGGGAGAATTTATACACCCCACAAAAAAAAATACAGAAAAATGAAAAGGCTTTCTATGGCCCACTATGTGAGAGAGATGGCACACACAGGGATGGCACTCTAGCAGAAATGCCAAATTGCCAATCTTAATCTCCCACCAAAAAAAAAAAAAACAGGGAATGTCCTACAATTACTATCTCCCTGCCTGCAGTAATCTCAGCCAGGTATGGCAGGCAGCTACTATCTCCCTGCCTGCAGTAATCTCAGCCAGGTATGGCAGGCAGCAATAAGGAGTGGACTGATGCACAAATGAAATAAAAAGTGTGGACAAACAAAAAAGATAGCTGTGCAGAAAGGAAGGAACAAGAGGATTTGTGCTTTGAAAAAAGCAGTTGGTTTGCACAGCGGCGTACACACAGCAATGCAGCTATCAGGGAGCCTTCTAGGGCAGCCCAATGAGCTACAGCGCTGAGGGGAAAAAAAAAAAAAAAAAAACTTCCACTGTCCCTGCACACCGAGGGTGGTGTTGGACAGTGCAAATCGCTGCAGCACAAGCGGTTTTGTGGTTAATGGACCCTGCCTAACGCTATCCCTGCTTCTGACAAAGCGGCAGCAACCTCTCCCTAAGCTCAGATCAGCAGCAGTAAGATGGCGGTCGGCGGGAACGCCTCTTTATAGCCCCTGTGACGTCGCAGACAGCAAGCCAATCACTGCAATGCCCTTCTCTAAGATGGTGGGGACCAGGACCTATGTCATCACGCTGCCCACACTCTGCGTTTACCTTCATTGGCTGAGAAATGGCGCTTTTCGCGTCATTGAAACGCGACTTTGGCGCGAAAGTCGCGTACCGCATGGCCGACCCCGCACAGGGGTCGGATCGGGTTTCATGAAACCCCGACTTAGCCAAAAGTCGGCGACTTTTGAAAATGTTCGACCCGTTTCGCTCAACCCTAGTAGTGACTACTTGCTCCTATGTGCTAAAATGGTCATAGGGTCACATAGTGCCCCTGCAGTCTTCGGTAAGTGCAAAAACTTTAGGAAATTAATTCCTAAAGTAATATCATTAAATGGTATAGCAAGTGAGGAAGACAAAAATGACAAAGACAGAATAATAAACAAATAACCTTTATCGCATTATATATACAGTATATAAAGATTATGATTATTGATACATATCATTGTACGATGACCTGAGCTTGTTTGGGGCTGCACATTATGACTTTACATTATGTCATTTATAGTTTTACATAGTTTTTATTTTACCTTAGTTATTACTGTGCATAAAGAAGATACTAAATATGTATTAAATTACAGGAATGTATAAATTAATGGAAATATCCACTTGGCTACAAGATAAATGTAGCCAAACCCGTTACCACCCAACCCGTGCTCTCCATTCTGCTAATGACCTGAGGTTAACATCCTCAATAATCACAAACTCCCACTCCTGTCTCCAAGACTTCTCATGTGCTGCGCCAATTTTTTGGAATGCGCTACCCAGGATAATTTGATTAATCCCCTTACCCACAGTTTTAAGCGTCCCCTAAAAACGCATTTGTTCAGACTGGCCTCAACTCATTAATCTAATTATCCCTGTGTTGCCCATGTAGAAGTTTTTACCATAACCAGGTCCCTCACATCATGTTCTCACATGCTTTTTGCATTTAATAGCCCTCTGTGTCTTTAATTTTACTTATTCTGGCTGATAAACGGTTCATGCAGCGTTATATGAACACCTGAATTATTACATTATGGCTGGTCCGAACAACGAAAGCAAATGTTACCATCCACCTTTTGTGTCTCCCCTATTTCCTCATAGATTGTAGCTTGCGAGCAGGGCCCTCATTCCTCTTGGTATCTGTTGATTTATGTGCTTATTGCTATGCTGTAATGTCTTTTGTCTGTACAAATCCCCTCTAAAATGTAAAGTGCTGCGGAATTTGTTGGCACTATAAAAATAAAATTATTATTATTAGTATAAGTAATTTAGTAAAATAGTTTATTTCAAAGCTTTAGCACATTCAACACAAAGAGGCCAATTCATCAGCACTGACGTAATGAAGGGTCGTGCTGAAGTCAGACATGGTGGACACCTCTTCATGAATCTGGAGCGTCTGACGAATGGCCCACGCCACCGTGCGCTACACTTGATTGAAATCTCACTCTAGTCAGGTACTGGAATGAAATTTCTGGCATATGGACCGGCATAGCTCATCATGAATTAGATGAGCTGTGGTGTCATGCCCTCGCTGTTCCTTCATCCCCCAGAATGGGTGGTACTGGAAAAAAGTGAAGTGAAAATGCCAAAAGTCACAACATTTTGCAAATTTTCAAAGCTTTTACCCCAGAATTCTGGCATCAAAGCTTTGATGAATTTGGTATAAAATTAATTTCCAGCACCTTTTACAGTTTTATTCCCCAAAATGGCAAAAAACTTGATATCTTTTAGATGGGGAATAAGTAGCTGATCACTGTGGTTTAGGAACCACAAGAAGAGACACAGTAGCCCTGACATAAATGTGGGAGAGGTGCGCATGCTCAACCACCACACCATTCATTGTCTGTGGGTATCCTGAGTACAGCGCTCGGCTAATTCCAGCAGTCTCATGGACAATGGATGGAGAGGAAGCCTAGCATGCGCATCCCCACTCCATTCAGGATGGGGCTCTAAGGGTTTCAGAGCCTCGATCTTGGGATTTCTGGTGCACTCAATGGTTCAGGAGATAAGGGATAATTAGATTTTTGTTGTAGAATACTACCTTAAATAATGAATAACAGTACAGCATAGAATGATGACATTTCCCATTTCTATTGGCTTATATGATTTTCTTTATAGGGAACCTGTCACCCCCAAAATTGAGGGTGAGCTAAGTCCACCGGCATCATGGGCTTATCTACAGCATTCTGTAATGCTGTAGATAAGCCCCCGATGAGAAAAAATGGTTAGATTATACTCACCTAGGCGGGCGGTCTGATCCGGTGGGCTTCGCGGTCCGGGGCCTTCCATCTTCATAGGATGATGTCCTCTTCTGGTCTTCACGCTGCGGCTCCAATGCAAGCGTACTTTGTCTGCCCTGTTGAGGGCAGAGCAAAGTACTGCAGTGCACAGGCGCCAGGAAAGGTCAGAGAGGCCCAGCACCTGCGCACTGCAGTACTTTGCTCTGCCCTCAACAGGGCAGACAAAGTACGCCTGCATTGGAGCCGCAGTGTGAAGACCAGAAGAGGACGTCATCTGATGAAGATGGGAGGCGCCGGACCGGACTACGACGCCCATTGGACCGGGACCGCCCCTGGGTGAGTATAATCTAACCTCTTTTTCTTATATTTTAGGATACATCAGGGGCTTATCTACAGCATTCCAGAATGCTGTAGATAAGCCCCTGATGCTGGTGGGCTTAGCTCACCCTCGATTTTGGGGGTGACAGGTTCCCTTTAACTTTTTGTTATGCTGAAGTGTAATATATAAGTTAGCTGTCACTGGCAATGCTACACAAGCGACAAAGAGAAGGAGAAGTATCTGTTACTGATGAGTATCAGCTTTTTTCACTTTCTGTTAATTGGACTCAATCTGCTATTGTGCTTAAACGTTCACCATGAATTGGACGCACAAGCCACTAAACGCGTGGACAAATTCCTATTGATTTGTATAGGTTATAAAATGCAGCATCTTGTCAAGGTCTTTGGTAGTAATAATGAATTCTGCACGTGACAGTATGGACACTGTAATTTATTCCTCGCATTATGTCTTCCTGTACTCCAGCTAAAAATATAATTACGATTGCATCAATCATATTGAGGAAGCTCCTGAGATGGAATATTTATCAACCACAGTGAACTGCCAGTGACCATTCCCTGCAAAAACCTTCTAATATGATGTGATCAATACAAGGAAACATGCAGGAGACTGTAATAGTCTCAAGAAGAATAAACCGACACTGATAGACAAGGATATGGTCAACACTATGTCTGATGGTGCTCAATGAAAAGGGCCATAGATCCGTAACTATAAAGAAAATCAAAAATCCTCAAAACGTGGACAGTTTAGTAGATAGACAATTAGTTTAGCAAAGTATTTCTATTGGAATAACCCAAAGTATTTATATTACATTTTTCATGTTCTTGTATTCCCCAAACCTTCCAGGCTGTTTAGTACAGGTATGTGTTCCTACAGACGTGTCCACCCTTAAAGGGGATCTGTCAGTAGGATCAACTCTCCTAAGCCATCTATATGGGCATCCAGGTCATAGAAAACTGAATAATTGGATACCTTGATATTTTTAATATGATGTCTTATTCCGCAGAAATCCTCATTTTTCTTAATATGCAAATGAACTGTTAAGATCTATGGGCCGAACGTAGATCTCCCTGAGAATCTGCCACCAGAGCTTATTATAAATGAAATGGGGCGTTACCAGTGTGAGATATGGGAATTAGGAGAGCGGACTGTCAGTTATTACATGTCTCAGACTGGTAACACCTCCTTTCTTTTAAAATAAACTCTGGGGAAGATTCTCAGGATGATCTATGTCCGGTCCATAAATCCGCAAGTGAACCTGCCACCAGGAATAATGCTGTTAGCTTGCAGATATGCGGTTAATCTGCAGGTTAACAGCGTTCTGACGCTGTCCAGCACCTGCTCGCAGCTGGGAGAAAATTATATTTATTCTCCCCGCCAGCATTCGGTATTCAGACATAGGGACGGGAGCGGTGCCGGTTCAGTCAGCGTATGCAGAGATTCAGAGTATACAGAGCGGCCGCTGTAACCACGCTTCCAGCCCTGACTGACACAGGCTCTACATAGTTTCTGGCTGTCAGTCAGGGCCTGGGCACGGTTATGGCAGCTGCTCTGTATACTCAGAGCGGAGACTGAACCAGCGCCACCCCTATCACTGAGTATCGAATGCTGGCGGGGAGAATCTTGCTCCACATTTTCCAGGTTATCTTGTGTAAAACAGAAAAGTAAGGAAAGACCCATCTGTATGTGGCATCGCCTATCAATCCCAAAGGAGGTGCACAATGGGAGTGATATTGTCCAGTCTGGTTAGTATAGTCACCCGATTCGCTAATCAGAGCACATCTCTCTGCTGAAAACAAAGTGGAATCGGTAAACTTTTATAAACCCTACCCCAAATGTTTAATATCCCGGTAATATTGGTGCAGCAGTAAATTCAATTTCATTAAAAAAAAAGTTTTGGTTCTAAAACCATGATGTGGAAATAAATTGTTCCCATAGAAAACAATCATGATGCATTTGTCCCAACGCACTGCAAAAAATGGTGGCGAGTATATCACATGTTCTCAGAGTTAGAGCAGATCTAGATTTCGGCTCATCATTTTTGGCATGTACTAACAAAGATCACCAGTTTACTGAAGCCTGTAACCATAACAATTAGTGATGAGCGAATATACTCATTACTCGAGATTTCCCGAGCATGTTCGGGGGTCCTCTGAGTATTTTTTAGTGCTCGGAGATTTAGTTTTTCTTGCCGCAGCTGAATGATTTACATCTGTTAGCCAGCATAAGTACATGTGGGGATTCCCTAGCAACCAGGCAACCCCCACATGTACTTATGCTGGCTATCAGATGTAAATCATTCAGCTGCGGCAAGAAAAACTAAATCTCCGAGCACTAAACAATACTCGGAGGACCCCCGAGGATATTCGCTCGTCATCACTAATAACAATCTGCGGCTAGTGCGGCGCCGAGTGCAACATTTTTAAAAGTGTGAAGATATGAACACCAGAAGCAGATCAAGGGCCATGGCATGGTCAGAGACCATACCCACAGTCCCCCCCCCAATGCACGAACACCTTATTCCACTAAAAGGTCTGACAATGGTTATAGAATAACCAGGCTGCGTATTTGTAAAGTGAAGGTACCTATTAAATCAGTAGACCAGCGTCTTTATGCCCATAATTTTAGTTTATCATGCCTGATCCTGATGACAGGTTCACTGTGCACTGGTACGTCCCTATAGAGTGGACAGCTCCTGGTGCTGAACACATATTTTAAGCTTGTAACTTAAAGGAAATCTGTAACCAGGGTTTACATATGACCTGAGAGGGCCATAGAGTAGAAGTGACCCTGATTACAGTGATATGTCACTTAATAGGCTGTTTTGTTGTCTCAATACAGTGTTTTAGCTGCAGGAGATTATCACTGCAGGACAACTGGCTTCACACCTCCTAGTCCATCCACATCACCAGCACTGATTATCAGCTTTCTGTCACTATACGATACAGCTGAGCTCTGCTACATCTGCATCAGAGACAACTGTGACTCTTTTATTACTGTTGAACCCAGTAAACTGTTATGAGAAGTTCAAGGGGCTCATTATGTAAGGTGGATCCTCTAAGCACAAGGTCAAGGTGGGCACATGAGCCATGGGCGTCAGTGCAGCAGGTTGGTGAGTAGAGGAACTGGAAACTGTAGACAGACAGGTGGAATGCTGAAAACCGCAGGCAAAGTGCAAGAAACCGCAGGCAGGCAAAGGATGTCAGGAAACTGCAGGCAGGCAGGTGGAGTGCTGGAATCTATAGGCATGCAGAGGGCATCATGAAACTTTAGGCAGGTACTGCAATGCTGCAAACAGCAGGCAGGTAGCAGATAACACTTCGGAGTAATGGGAAAGTCGGCTACCAAGGATGCCACACACAGCCATGAACACGCCCTGAAAACCGCAAGCGGCTACAGAGAAGAGGTCCAGAAGACCCTGGACAGGTAGCTGACAGAACTCAGGAGTCTCCAAAAGCCGCAGACAAGTAAGTAGAGGTACTAGATGCTGCTGGTCTACAGACAGTGACCTGCAGACAGGAGACAGGTTTCTGTGCACACATTTCCTCTGATTCAGCACCAAGACCCGGGTGTTTGTCCTGGGCCCTTAAATAGGCCCAGGCTATTCATCACTTGGAAGTCGCAAGGCCACCTGCAAAGCCTTACATGGAGCACAAAAAAGGTCAACGGACTGGGGCAGAGCCCAGACCACGAACAGGTTTGTAGCATAAACTAAGTGACACATCGCTGGAATCAGGGTCATTATCCCTACATCATGCTGCTGTCAGATTACATAGCCAAACCTGCATTTCTACAGGATAGTTGATCATTTATTGATTATGGGACTCTGACCTGTGATTGTTAGAAGGAGGCAGTTATATCTTCATTCATTCCCTATGTAGCTGCTGATCTCTGTACTTTGCTTCTTTTAAAAGCCCTGCAGAGAATGAATGGCAGTGCAGCTCCATTCTAACAGGGATAAAATTCCCAGTTTTGCTGATAGCGGATGGACCCCAATAATCGATAATCTATCATCTATCTCTTAGATAGTTGATAACTTGATTTCAACAGAGAACCTCTTTAATGCATCTTTAAATTTGGATAATGTGATGCTTTATGCATTAAACACATTATGTAATTGAAAAGTGTAATTATCTATTAATAACAAGTCATTAAAGGAAACCTGTCACCCCGAAAATCGCGGGTGAGGTATTCCCACCGGCATCAGGGGCTTATCTGCAGCATTCTGTAATGCTGTAGATAAGCCCCCGATGTTACCTGAAAAAGGAGAAAAAGACGTTATATTATACTCACCCAGGGGCGGTCCCGCTGCTGGTCAGGTCGGATGGGCGTCTCCGGTCCGCTGCGGCACCTCCCATCTTCTTTCCATGACGTCCTCTTCTGATCTTCAGCCACGGCTCCGGCGCAGGCGTACTTTGCTCTGCCCTCTTGAGGGCAGAGGATAGTACTGCAGTGCGCAGGTGCCGGAAAGGTCAGAGGCCCGGCGCCTGCGCACTGCAGTACTTTGTCTGCCCTCAAGAGGGCAGAGCAAAGTACGCCTGCGCCGGAGCCGTGGCTGAAGATCAGAAGAGGACATCATGGAAAGAAGATAGGAGGTGCCGGAGCGGACCGGAGACGCCCATCCGACCTGACCAGCAGCGGGACCGCCCCTGGGTGAGTATAATCTAACGTCTTTTTCTCCTTTTTCAGGTAACATCGGGGGCTTATCTACAGCTTTACAGAACGCTGCAGATAAGCCCCTGATGCCGGTGGGATTACCTCACCCGCGATTTTCAGGGTGACAGGTTCCCTTTAAAGTCATTATCGGTGAGTGCATGTTTTCTTAAAGTGAGGCGTAATCTACAGCACAATCGTACTTTTAGCCCTCTACCCTTACCATTAATATTTCAGCACAGACTTTTTATTACTAACTTTTCCTTTTTATGTAAAGCGTCAACTGTGGATTAGCCTTAATGTTACTTCTCACTCACTTTCCCATACTAGAATATACTGGTATGAAGTGTTGATTAAATTTATTGATATTCTGTAGCATTGTACACTGTGACGCATCCTTAAATGATTGTGGGGTGTCCGCACTTAGTGCTGAGGGTAAGTTATTGACTCATAACTATTTTACTTTTTACAAAGACGCAAGCACCATGCTGAGCCCCCATTCACGGGCCTTCCAGATATGTAGCTCTATGCCCTGGTTGAAGGTCCTGAGCAGGTGACTTCGATCTTTGAAGCTCTTTTGTCCCTGTTGCGCTAGGAGCTCACAGAAGACAATCTGATCTACTTCAGTTCTTTATTTGTCACAAAAATGAAGGCTTTAGAGTTGAATTTAACTTTCAATGGGACACAGACAAGTTTTATTGTAAGAATCTAAATAAAGGAGCCATGAAGGCATTGGTAAGTGATGCAAGGTTCTCTACTTGCTGCTCTCTTGCTTAGTTTTACCCAGGGTGGATCTTTAATTTTTTAATACTAAAATTGTTTAAGAAAAAAAAGTAATCATGAAAAATACAAGAAAAAAAGAATATGCAAAACATCCCACAGACTGACAGTGTGGGCATATTTATTCCCTGGTTACTTGTATTAGTTATTTCTAGGTTCAGTATTACTTTAGATTCTTCTTTGCTTTCCTGATCAGCACAGTGTGTCCTCTGCACGGGCTCAGTTTCTTGTAGGCTTTTATGGATTCCATTGACATCACGTCTTTAAGCCTCGTGTAAGTGCAGTAATTCCTTGTTTCTTCACATTCCTAACTTCTCAGGGACCTTTAAGTTCAAGTGGATTCAATGGAGCATACAGATATCAATGGACATAACTGAGCCCAGACAGGTGCTACTTGTTACTGTGCATGCTTCCCTTTTTAAAGAAGTCTAAGGGTTCATTAAATACACGTGGAATCTAGTGATGAGCGAACATGCTGGGATAAGGCTTAAGTGCTAATAAAGCATCTTCGGAGTCCTCGAATACTATGTTCGAGTTGCCACGACTGTTCGACAGACGCAAAACAGGCAGGGATAGCCTAACAAACAAGCAATCCCTGCGTGTGTTGAATCTGTCGAACAGCCGTGAGACATGCAGCCGCGAGGACTCGAACATAGTATTCGAGCGCCCAGAAGCTGCTCTATTAGCACTTGAGTATGCTCAGATAACAACTTATCCCAGCACACTCACTCATCACCAATGGAAGCCTATAAGAAACCAAGCAGGTGACCAAACAGTAGTTACTATATAGTTTATTGGCTCCATTGATGTCCATGGAACCCATAGAAATTTGGGGATAATCTGAGCATTAACAAATTGCAGTAGAGCGCTGATCGTGACAATAAAAAGGCAAATTCACACTGTGCAGACTCAACCAGGAGCGTATCCAAAGGGGATTTATTTTTAATATGTGGACTTTTTTAAAGGGAATGTGTAAATGTGTTTTTTTTTTACATTTTGCAGCATTTTTATTCATTTTCTTTTTCACAATCTGTATTAATAAAACAGAAAATCTTGCAATTTTCAGAATGGTCCCTGGGTCACTATTTTAGATTCCAACTTCGCATTGTTTTAGGAAACTCACATGTACATTATTAACAATAGACTGACCCTGATTAGATATTGTATTGAAGCATGTATTATGAAGCAGGGTGTGACTAATATTAAAAGATAACCTTTAATCTATATGCATTAAAAACTGGTATAATTCACCATAAGACAAAAAAACATAAAACATAAAGGACTCACAGAAAAAGATTCCTCCTCGAAAGGAATCTATCTAGAACTCGTCAAACCCCCGAGGTTACCTAGATAAACCTATCAGTATCAACCTCCAAAGGGGAGATAATATCTCCAAAACAGGAGTATATGACATGTATATGTGGTAAGCTACGTGCAATATATGAGGCAGGAAAAATCTCCCAAAAGGGGGGGTGCACACATGAATTGTTAGCAGACCACAATTAATGTAAATCCTGTTTCTCAGCTCTCTCAGAGACACAGGATATAAAAACAGGAACGATCTCACCTCTGAGCTTCTTAACACGCCAGGGTAGGATCACTCACGTATACAGCATCTCGGAGGGGGGAGCCTGTAAATCCGGTCACACCTGTACCCATCCACGCTGTCTGGAAGATAGTTTTAACCCCAATATTCACGGACACATATTCCCTACGCGTTTCGTAATCTGAATACTCATCAGGGGAAACTCGTGCAGAGTCCCACCAATAAACGCTTTTATGGTCTTATGGTGAATTATACCAGTTTTTAATGCATATAGATTAAAGGTTATCTTTTAATATTAGTCACACCCTGCTTCATAATACATTTTTTCGATTGGTGGATACATAGCTTTTTTCGATATATTTTGTATTGAAGCATGGAATGAGCATGTGCAAAAGTCATTGTGAAGGGAGGAGGAGCTGTGACATCACCTACTAAGATTCTGTGTTGGCAGTTGTGTATAGAGGTGTCACCAGGCATTAAAATACTTGATTGTGATGATAATGAGGCTGCTGAAAAATCTTCCTGAAAAGAAAGGAAGTATTGGGGAAGTTCATTAAGACTGGCATAGCGCACATGATCACACCCCTTATGCGCCCATATCCCACCCATGCCAATCCTATATTGGCGGCATTGGCCAGGACTGGTGTGTAAACACCAAAAGTTGCAATATTTTTGCAAAAGTTGTAGAAATATATTGCAACTCATTAAGGTGTTTACCCCAGATTATTGGATGTCTTAATGAATCACCCCTTTATAAGTCTAAATAAGACCCAGTGACCACTATGAAAATTGCAAGATTACTATTTTTTTCAATACATATGAAAAACACATTGGCAACTTGTAACACAAAACAATTGGCCATTTTCTGATGGCACCTTCCCTTGAACACCAATTGTGGTAATGAGAAACCCATTGAAGAGGAAACCTCCACAAATAGAGTGCGGTTTTCTAGGAATTACACCTAACAGTGGATATATATATATTTTGTACAGTAAGAGATATTTTTTCACCTTAAAACTATAAATTATAATGCATTTCCTTAAGGTGTCAAAATGCAGAAAATACATGGTTTCTCCAAACGTTAGATGACACTTTGACACAAATGACATCTTAGGTATACTAGTGTAGCAGGCAAGAATAAAATACTATGTTATATCATGTAAGTGCTACATAGTAGTTGCTCGAGCAGAACATTCTGTCTATTATTACGATGGTTTATATTCCGTATAATAATGATAATTTGTGATGTTTTCTGTGACCTTTCTAGCGCATTCACTGCCAATCGCGGATTCTTTGCGCAAATTACCAACATCATGAGTGTAAATAGAGAATTGTATGCCAGTAAATCCTAAAAGGATAATACCTTCCCCCAGCTAACAAGCCCTGGAAATTCTTTTTATTATCTGCCGCAGAGAGTCATTAGAAAGCTCTTGGCAGGTTAACTTTGAGCAACTGTTGTTATATTGATTTCAGAATCAGCCTGAAGTATCCAACCACTTCACACTGTAGGCTAATTAGTGCGAAAAAATAAAAATTACAATAAGTGTCCTTGTATTGGCCTTCCATCAATGTCTAGGATGTAAACCTTACACTTGTCGTATTGTTTCTTCGGCCAATTATTATTCACCGAGTGGAATTTTCGCAGTGGATTCTTATGAATAGAAGACTGGCAAATAGCACTGAACATCTGGTTAACTGTTCTTTTGTAATGTTAAAACCCAATTATTCTTATGTAAGACTTTTATTATAGTAGATTAAAAGAGAAATGTTTTGCAGGGTGCTGATAGTTACTAGACAGTGCTCAGCATAAATGAGTACACCCCCTTTGAAAAGTAAGATTTTTTAAATATTTTTCTAATATGAAAGTAAGGTTAATAATATAACGTTCATTACAAAATTTTCAGTCTAACTCAAATTAATTGATGCGAAATCATCTAAATTACCTCATCTAGTATTTTGTGTGACCGCCATGATTTTTTAGGACGGCACCAAGTCTTCTAGGCATGGAATGAACAAGTTGACGACATATTACATTTATCTTTTTCTATTCTTCAAGAACGACTTCTTTTAGATCCTGGGTGCTGGATAGAGAGTGATGACAAATTGTCTCTTTTGGAAATTGGTTTTGTATTCTGTGAGATATTGGGTAAAATCTTACTTTCCAAAGGGGGTGTACTAATTTATGCTGAGCACTGTGTATATATCAAGACAGCCTCAATGAAACATGTACTCAAGTAAGATGCTCCAAATTTATTAAGAGTAGTTTGCCTCTCATGGATAGACCGTCAGTATAAAATTCCTATGTTAGGAGTCGAGTTCCCACCACTGCACAGGGGGAATCTCAAGCCGTGTCTGCTGCGGTCTCCCATTCTGCATCAGCCGCAGTAGAGCCTGCTCAGCGGAGACGTCAGTCCCAGCATCTCATTGGATCTGATACTGTGCAAAGGGTTACTGCTGCCTCTCCAGGCTCTGCTATTGCACCCTGCACTGGTCTGCGGCGAGCAGGCTTTTCAGGGACTAAGTCCTGCTTTGCACACACTGAGCATGCGCAGGGTAAGTTCTCTCAGTGGAGGTCTAGGGTCACATGCTCAGGTACTGCAGCTACTTCCATTGGTCCTCCAGGAAGGCCCTGTACCTGATCAAGTTCTGTGGCAGCCTTCCATTGGTCCTTCTTGGAAGGTCCTGTACATGCTGCAGCTATAAAAGGTTCGCATGACCGCACGGCCATGCGCTAGTGTCAATTTATGTATGAGCTCAGCGCCAGTGTGGTCGTGTTTATATGCAGTCAGGGACCCGGCTGAGATAAGCCCCTAGAATGCTGGCACCTCCGGCGAGGAGTTTCGTGTGTGTGTATTCAGGGACCCGGCTGAAATAAGCCCCTAGAATGCTGGCACCACCGGCGAGGAGTTTCATGTGAGTGGATTCAGGGCTGGCGTATAGCCATTAGAATTCCGGCTCCACCGGAGAGGAGCGGCGTGTTTGCATTTGACTGCATGACCACTAACTGCTCTACTAAGTAGCTGCGTTACTCTGTGAGCTAAACAGGGCACAGCGTTCTCTTTGTTAACAGACTCTGTTAAGTAACAGAGTTTGTTTATAGTACTATATTGTACCGCCATGTTTAGCAGCAGGTTCTTTCCTGCACAGTGGATTCCGGGTTGTGAACGCACCTACTACTAATAAATATATATATTCGGTGCGTTCCACCAACCCTAACATCCTGGACAACCCTTTTAAAGAGTGATCGTCATTTTAAATTCTATTCCATAAATCAATAGTACACGTAAAAATAAAAATCTTTGTAATATACATGTGCTTCTCACAAAATTAGAATATCATCAAAAAGTTCATTTATTTCAGTTCTTCAATACAAAAAGTTAATCTCATATATTATATAGAGTCATTATCATTACAAACAGAGTGACCTATTTCAAGTGTTTATTACTGTTAATGTTGATGATTATGGCTTACAGCCAATGAAAATCCAAAAGTCATTATCTCATTAAATTAGACTAATTAGCAAAAAACACTGACATTTACCCTTTAGGTTTTTTTGCCATGAACTCGTAGTTTTTCTCTGCCATGTGTGTTGCCACTTACTGTGGACTTTCATTCTCAATCCACTCTGAAACCAGTCTTTATCAATTATTGAAGAAGTTTTGGAAATCACATCAGAAAAAATATGTTTATATAAACAGCGAAAAGGTTTTCCCATCTAGGTTCTCGTTTGTGGGCTTTTTTCATCTGGATTTGCACATAAATTCTGATTACAGTTGAGAATATACGTTGGGCACTAGTATTCAATGGGCTGTCCCTCTAAGGGTAAGTGTACACTGAGTCTTTTTGCAGTTTTTTTTAGCAGAAACTGAGCAGTAACTCCAAGTTTTTGAGGAATTTTGATTGCATGTCTGCAATTGAAAATTGACATGTTTTAGTGTGACAGTGCCTCATGTCTCTTATATACTCACTCAGTAAAGTAGTATAAACAGTTAACTCCATAAAATATTTTTGTTGTGGCTGAGGCGGAAGGCAGTTTAACGCTTCATTAACACTTAATTGACAGCAAATACACACCAGGAATATCATGAGTAATATGCATTATTTTTTTGCTATAGAAAGCATTTAATTTCTTATGTTCATTATTAAAAAAAAAGATTTCTAAATGTATCGGCCTACCCACCAGCACAATTGCCAATATATGATCTTCCTCTATGATGTATGCTAAGTATTGAGGCATAAATATTATTATTCACCTGATTATATGATATGATATGAAAAGAATAAAAATGGTCTAAAAATGGCACGATTGATCAAATTGTTTCTATTTAATTTTAATGGAACCTGTTAGCAAATTTGGAGACAATAAACCTGTATCATGACACTGTAGTAAATTTGTAAATAGCACATATCCATCCTGAAATCGCCAATTTTAACATGTGGAGAAAAAATGACTTACAAATCGGTGCACTTTGTAAGTAAAGAGTCATCTAGGTGTTGCTGAAAGGATGAGGAGTCAAGCTGGCCTTACTAGTAAGGCCTTCATACACATTAGACGAAAGTCGGCCAAATCTGCCAATATAGGTAGGATTGGTCAACAGTTTAATGTGTATTAGAGCCTTCTGATTCTTGACCAACTGATATCGGACAAGATAAGGATAGGGCTGTTTGAATTTTAAAGCACCAACCCAGTGAATTTTCTTTAATTTCAGTGTTGGAGTGGTGCCACCAACCCACATCTTCAGCCTTCCCGGCACTGCACCGGTCCACACCGCCATCCTGTGACCACAACTTTTGAATGAGTGGAAGTCAGAGGTAACGGTCACAAGCTCTCAATGTCAGTTCTGGCCTTGCTGCCTCTCTCATAGACTAACATTGAGTTGTGACTTCTGGATCTCCCAACAAAATTTCAAGCCATATGGCAAGTCACAACCTGCAGAAGAACAACCAGAGAGGCGTGGATAAAAGATGAAGACGGTGGCTGGGAAGTGTAATGATGAGCGCAAGGAACTTAGATTAGTAACAGCACTCCAGTGCTGCAATTTAAAAAAATGCTGTAGAGGTGTTTTGACACCCAACTATTTTGTTATTCAGGGAATAAGCTGCTGCCAGAGTTGTACATTCATGTATATGGGGAAGTTGACAAAGATAGATGTCAACCCGAATGACCAATTAACTAACAGCTATCTGAGGAAGAGGATCCGGCCAGGAACAACAGCCAGAGACTTGGATAGTCCAGCACTGCCACCAGCTGACTTTTCCCACTGCTGCTTCAGGTGACTGACAGGTCTCTCATTATGAGACAGACCTGTCAGTCACTTCTGGCAATTCTGAGTGAAGCTGGCTGGGCAGCACCATACTAGTATAGGTTCTTCTAACTATATTTTCTCTGAAATGTCAGGGAAAAATATATGTTGCTTAAATTAGGCAGCCTCTGATTCATGCTGACCGTTGTTTGAGTTGCAGGGCATGATCCTTTCCAGCTGACACACTGCTTATTTTACTCTTGGAGTTACATATGGACTTGGGACCATCAGAGCATTGAGTTGATATTTCTTTTCTTACCTTTTCATTGTTGATTCCTCTCAGGAAGACAACCAAGTTGGAATGCTAACAGCCAGGGCACCGTGACTCTTTATGCTTTCATTACCACCCACAAGACTCCTTACATACAGCATGTACTGAGCAGTAGGAAACTCAGTAGAAACAGAAGAGGAAGTACAATGAAAGAAGCTTGACAATTAGGTCAAGTGGGTAGAAATTGAGCTTAGCTTGTGAATACGTTGGACGTTGGGGTTCTCTAACTTGTCTCATAAAATGCTTCCTTTAATATCAAGCATGGACATTTTCAAAAAAAGAGTGTATGGCAAGTCTGACTTAGGTTTTCAAAGTAAGTACACCACCCCATCTATTAACAATGTATACAGCATGTATTGTGAAATCTGATGACAAATCTTCTTTAAAGTGGTTGTCCACTACTAGGAAAACCCCTTCTCAATCTGAAAGTTTGGCTCCGATAAAATGAAAACACCTATACTCAACTCATGTGCTGGTGCACTTCCAGCAGTGTTGGCACTCGCAGGGCTTTCATCCATTTGTTATGACCCTTGAGCCCTGCACCCAATCAGCTCCAGCGTCACTATCTCTGCCTTCTGACTTATTGAACATCAGCAGAAAGTCAGTGCTCCAGCTACTCTCTGACTTCCTCTTGATGTTTGATTTGACCAAAGGCGGGGACAGTGATGCCAGCGCTGATTGGGCACCGGGCTCATGGGTCATAACAACCACACGGGAACCCCGGGAACGTGAGTGCCAACACCATTGGAACTGCGCCAGGACAGGAGGTGAGTATAGGTGTTTTTGTTTTATCTGCGCCAAATATTCAAATGGAGAAGGGGTTGTCCTAGCAGTGGACAAATAATAAAAAATTGTAACTGAAGCAAAATCAATATAAACTTCTTCTTAGATAGAAACGTAGGCTTTGTGAGTTTTTTTGTTTTATATCATATTTCCCAACACATAACAGTTAGCCATGAGAGTTTGTTCCCTGTTCTATATGTTACTTGTTATTTGAGGTACACACATCTGATGTTGAGCAAAAGAGATTGATGTCACTTCATATCCAGTTCATAAAATTGATGAAAACCTGCTCTATTAGATCAGTGGAGCTTAGATGAATGTGAGTCTTCTATCGATTACAGTAACATTTTCCTGGCCCCTATTCCGTCACTTGAACTCTAACTATCAGGAAACCTAGTATTACAATGATAAATGTATTTCTAGAAAAAAAGAACTTCTAAAAGGAGGTAACATGAGGAGGATGTACAAAAAGTTCTGAAATCTAAGTGCTGTAATTTTCTTCACCACTTTACATGTAACCTAAGGTTCATACTATACTGAGGTTCAGTAATACCCTTATTATGCATCTCTGAATATTGACATTTCAGGTCACATCCTATAACCCAGAGTGGCTACAGAAGTTAAAAACTTCTTTGTTACTTGCTTGGCGAGAGTTAATGATTTACCCTGTGAAGTGAAATGAGGTGAGTAAGATATAGAACCGTAAGCCTATAAATTTGGCAATAAAATGTAATCTACAAGTACTATTCTCTTTTCTTAATGGTCACCGGTTGTCGAAAATGTTGTAGTGCACCAGCCGGCATCATTTGTGTGACCTACTTCTAAAAAAAATTGCTGTAGCTTCACTTTTATCATAACTTTTCTTATTTTGGGGAGGAACACATTAAAAAATAGCAAAATTCTCATTAACAAAATGTTGCCATCAACCAACATAACTTTATGCACAATCACTAAAAACTCACCCAGTTCAAGACTTCATTTAAACATACTAGTAAGTAATTAACCCCTTCATGACCGCAGGTATTTTTGCTCTTCCCAGAGCCATGTGAGGGCTTGATTTTTGTGAGACGAGTTGTACTTTTGAACTACACCATTGGTTTTAACATATCATGTACTAGAAAATGGGAAACAAAATTCCAAGTGCAGTGAAATTGCAAAAAAAAAAGGGCAATTCTACAATTGCTTTTTGTTTGGCTTTTTTACTATGTTCATTAAATGCTAAAATTGACCTGCCATTATGATTCTCCAGGTCATTACAAGCTCATAGACACCAAACATATCTAGGTTCTTTTTTTATCCAAGTGGTGAAAAAAAATTCCAAAGTTTGTTAAAAAACAATTTGGGCCATTTTACGATACCCATAGCGTCTCCATTTTTCGTGATCTGAGGTTGGGTGAGGGCTTTTTTTTTGTGCATCGAGCTGACGTCTTTAATGATACCATTTTGGTGCAGAAACGATCTTTAATACAATGTTGCGTCGATCAAAAAACCGTAATTCTGGTATTTTTACTTTTTTGCCGTTTAGAGATCGTGTTATTTTTTTTATATTGATAAATCGGTCATTTCAGAAAGCGGCAATACCAAATATGTGCAAGGTTTGATTTTTTTTTCATTGTTTTATTTTGAATGGGGCAAAAGGAGGGTGATTTGAACTTTTATATTTTTTTTATTTTGTTATGTTTCTAAAAACATTTTTTTTTATTTTTAGCATGATTCAATAGTCTCCATGGGAGACTAGAAGCTGTCATAACCCACTAGGCTCTGCTACATACAGACAATGATCAGATTGCCTGTATGTAGCAGAATTGCTTACTTGCTATTAGTGCCAACCACTGGACTGCAGATGTGTGAATCCTCCAATGCTGGCGGCGAGACCAGATGGTCATGTGACTGCAAGAATGTGATATGCATACTTCTGTCCACATTCTGTCTAGACGTGTGCAGCCTCGCTCAATGCAAGCTTTCACACAACTAGTCGGTATGTGGCCAGGAGTAAGCATAATGCATACTTGCAGTCACATGACCACCAGTCTTGACACCAGCACGTGAAAATCAGGATGTGAAGGCTCACAGGTCTGCAGACACCTGTAGATAAATTCGCAGAGGTGGGTAATTTCCAAAATGGAGTCACTTGAGGGAGTGCTCTGCTCTTCTGGCACGTAGGGACTTTGTATATGGAGTCCACAAACTATTCTACAATAATTTGTTCTCCGAGAGTCAAATAGCGCTCTGTCCCTCCCAATTCTGGGCAAGTGGCTAAGCAGTGCTGTACAGCCACATATGGCGTATTGCCACATTCAGCAGAAATTATGTAACACATTTTTGTGCCATTTTACACATTTCGCCTCTGTGAAAATGTAAAGTCTGAAGCTAAAACAAAATGTAATTATTTTTTAACTGCCTAATTGTGTAAAATAATGTGACACCTGTGGTGTCACTATGATCACTGCACCCTTAGATTAATTCATTGAGAGGTGTAGTTTGTACAATGGAGTCATTTAATGGACGGGTCATCTGCTCTGGCATCTCAGGGGCTCTTCCACTAGGTCATGGTACCCACAAAATGTATCATCAAAATCTGCACTATAATATGGCACTCCTTCCTTTGTGAGTTTTACACTGCACCTGAAAAGTAGTTTTTGACTACATATAGGGTATTGGCTTACTCAGGGGAAATTATTATATTCCCGATTACATGTAGTTTATTGACTCACTCAGGAGAGATTGCACAACAAACTTTGTCATCCTTTTTTTTTCTATTAGCCCTTATAAAAATTAAAAACTTGGGGCTAAAACAACATTTAAGTGGTAAAAATTAATTTTTTCATTCTTCACCACTCAATGGCATAAACTTCTGTGAGGGGCATATAGTATCAATATGCTCACTGCACCCGTAGATGAATTCATTGAGAAGTGTAGCTTGTAAAATAGAGTCACTTATGGAGAGGTTCTGCTCTTCTGGCACCTCAGAGGCTCTGCCAATGTGACACGGTACCCTCACACCATTCCAGTAAAATCTGAACTCCAATATGGCACTCCTTCCCTTCTGAGTTTTGCACTGTGCCTCAAAAGTAGTTTTTGACAACATATGGGGTATTGGCTTACTCAGGAGAAATTACGAAACAAATGTTATATTCCATTTTCTCCTATAATCATTTTTGAAAATTGAAAACTTAGGGCCAAAGCAACATTTTAGTGGAAAAAATGTAATTTTCCATTGACTCAGCCCAATGTTTTTCAATTCTGTGAATCGCCCGAGTGTTAAAAATGCTCACTACATCCCTAGATGAATTCCTCAATATGAGGTCACTTTTGGTGGTTTCTGCTGTTTTGGCACATCAGGGGCTCTTCAAATATGACATAGCATCCAAAATCTATTCCAGCCAAAATTGAACTCAAGAATTCAATTGGCGTTCCTTCCCTACCTAGCCCTGCCGTGTGCCCAAACAGTAGTTTTTCAACACATATAGTGTATCATCGCACTCAGGAGAAATCATACAACATATTTTGTGGTCCATTTTTTCCTGTTACCCTTGTGAAAATGAAAAATGGGGCTAAAGCAACATTTTTCCAGGAAAATTGTATTTTTTCATTTTCATGGCTCAGGCTATGTGCCCACGTTCAGGATTTTTTGCATTTTTTTTTTCATGTTTTTTGGTGAGTTTTCACTGCAAAAATGCTTAAAAAATGCTTACATTAAGCATCCCATCATTTTAATGCATTCTGCAATTTTTGTGACCATGCTGCTTTTTTTCCGTGAAAAAAACGCATTGTGGAAAAAATGCAGCATGTTCATTAATTTTACAGATTTTTCATGGGTTTGTCGCTATATTATTGCATTGGGAAGCTCTGAAAAAACGCAAAAAAAATGCCAAAAAACGCGCAAAGAACACGAGCTGATTTCTGGCGCAGGGAGTCCGGCTTTGCTCAGGAAAATTCTGCAGACATTCTGCAACGTGGGCACATAGCCTCAATGTTATAAAATTCTGTAAAGCACCTGTGTGTTCATGGTGTTCACTATACCTCTAGATAAGTTCCTTCCTTGAGGAGTGTATTTTCCAAACTGGGGTCACTTTTGGGGGTTTCCACTGCTTAGGCACATCAGGGGCTCTTCAAACGCAATATGGTGTCTATCTTTTCCAGCCAATTTTGCTCTCCAAAAGTCAAATGGTGCTTCTTCCATTCCAAGGTCTGCTGTGCACCCAAACAGTAGTTTTCCTCCACCATGGAGTATCGTGCTACTCAGGAGAAATTGAAAAACAAATTATGTGATCGATTTTCTCCTGTTACCCTTGTGAAAATGAAAAATCTGGAGCTAAAGCAACATTTTTGCCGCAAAAATATATATTTTTCATTTTCATGGCTCAGCATTATAAAATGATGTGAAGCACCTGTGGGTTCAAGGCGCTCATGACATCTTTATATAAGTTCTTTGAGGGGTGTAGTTTCCAAAATGGGATCATTTGTGGGGGCTTATGCTGTTTAGGTAGGAGCTCTGCAAAAGCGACATGGCACTTGCTATCCATCCCAGCCAATTTTGTGCTCCAAAAGTCGAATGGTACGCCTTCCCTTCTGAGCCCTGCTGTGCACCCAAACAGTAGTTTTCCATCTCATATGGGGTTTTGGTGTACTCAAGAAGAAACTGCACAATAAATTGTACTGTCCATTTTCTCCTGTTAACCTTTTGAAAATGCAAAATTTGGGGCTAAAGCAATATTTTTCTTGGAAAAACTTTCATTTTTTCCTTCTACATTGCTTTAATTCCTGTGAAGCCTATTAACACTAGAAGTCACAGAGATGGGTCATTTAACATATCTACCTTTGGAACCTTTGGAGCTCGAAATTCCTGGGACTTCTAGTGTTAAAGGGTTAATAAATTTTTTTAGTTTGGTTTTGAGCACTTTGAGGGGTATAGTTTTTAAAATACACCTTTTTGGTATTTTCTGTCACATAAGCCTATCAAAGACACTTCAAATGTGATGTGGTCCCTAAAAAAATTGGTTTTGTAAACTTTGTTTGAAAAATAAGGAATTTCTGATAAACTTTTAACCCTTATAACTGCCTTACAAAAAATATGTTTAAAAAAGTATTCTGATGTGTAGTAGACATGTTGTAAATGTTATTTATTATATGTTTTGTGTGGTATAACTATCTGGTTTCAGGACATAAAAATTCAAAGTTTGAAAACTGCTAAATTTAAAATTTTGTTGCCAAATTTTCCAAATTTTTATAAATAAATTTAACTCATATCGACCTAAATGTACCCCTAATATGAAGTGCAATGTGCTGTGGAAAAAAAGAACCTCTGAATCATAGGGATAGGTTGGAGAGTTCCAGAGTTATAACATCATAAACGACGACGACCTAGCCAAATCAGTTCTCATGCTTCGCACTGACGAGGGCCAGCAGCCCGAAACACCGTGTCTGCGAATTGAGATATTGATTTGGCTTTTATCCTAAGTCATATTGCACGACTCGTGAAAGGGTTGATTGTGACTTGTAGGAATGCTACTTCCAACAGGTGGCGCTATAGAGTTTAAGTCCTCTTTTTCTCAGAAGAGGCAATTTGCATATTATATTTCCCAGAGGAGCATTGCACGGCGAATAAGCCTCCTTACCTTGACAAGCCAGAGATGGTATGTCACTCTCCATAAGGAGAAACGATTCCCCTTAGACCCCAGTCCAGAGCCTCTCACCTAGCCAAATCAGTTCTCATGCTTCTCACTGACGAGGGCCAAGAGCCCGAAACACCGTGTCTGCGAATTGAGATATTGCTTTGGCTTTTATCCTAAGTCATATTGCAAGACTCGTTAAAGGGTTGATTGTGACTTGTAGGATTGCTACTTCCAACAGGTGGCGCTATAGAGTTTAAGTCCTCTTTTTCTCAGAAGAGGCAATTTGAATATAACGTCATAAACTAACACTGGTCAGAATTTTAAAAAATTGGCCTTTGTCGGGAAAATGAAAACAGGCTGGGGGTGAATGAGTTAAATGTTATTTTCCGACAGATTACCACTATATCTACAGGTAAATTGTTTTTCTAGAGGAGACAGGTTCAATTTAAAGGGATTGTCAGAACAAAAAGCAATCCTAAGTCCAGTATTTAAATGGAATGGTGGTCAAGCATGCTCAGATATCTCCAACAGTCTAATCATCGTTGCATAGAATGGCAAGTTACATAATTGGCCATGACTCCATTTAAATGAGGAAATCGTTTACCCTGCAATTGGCAACTTATTATTTATCTTGTAGATATGACATGGACTCACACCTTTCCGTTTCTTTGACAACATTGTACAGAGTCATTTTTGGAGAAATTGTTAGACCAAATGGAAGAATAGATGCCTAGTGCAGGAATTTGTGGTTACCGTATTGAGCTTGCTTTGAAGTTTTATATTTGTATTAGTCTTTGTATCTACGCTATAAAGTAAATTTCACATTTTCTTTACCAATTTGTGAGAATATGACTGTGATCATTTTAATTCCTTTAGTGATGTAATTAGCAGTAATATCAAGCAACAGCAAAAAACAATAAACAAAATTTACTTGATCACATAAAGGGATTTCATTAAAGGCAAACATTCGACCAGTTTTTCAAATCCATCAGAACACAGTGTTTCGACTAAATGACATTTAGCTGTGTTGTACTTCTAATCATAAAGAAAACAGTGGCTGATCACTGCTTAAACCTCCGTCCCAGGGTGAATATCATTTTCAATATACTGTAAAAATCCTTTGAAGTACTTGCGTCTGGGCAGCCCTGGAGGATTTAAACGGAATTAGTTAATAGCGACACCACATTGAACTAAATTTATTGGTTATGAGCGCCTGTGATCCTAACGAAAAATAAAATTAAAGAAATCCCCGGATGACTACTTTATCATTCTAGTAATGGCAGTATAATCCCTGACAGTGAAGTAATAAAAGTATATTGTGACCCCCCGGTGTAACATGTTTACCAGGAAAGTCAAAAAGATTGATCATTCCATCTTAGAACTTCAACTAAGTGTAGAGATTCTGAACAACTTTGACTTGGCCGAGCGGGTAAGATACACTGGTGATGATAAAATCCTCCTCTTGCTCAACAATGCCCGCCACCCCGTCATTAAATCCTAATTTTGTTGATGTAGCTGAAGTATACATTTAATGGATACAATAAATTTGCCGTTTTCATTCTTCGATAACATTTCCCATCTCATTGTTGTTGGCTGTAGGAAACTTTTTAACTTTTTATCACTTATGTGTATCATTTTATTTCAGCTTCTATCACTTTTATTGCATGTAGGTCAACTTTAGAGAGGAAAATTCAATTTGTGTTGCTTTTATTAAGTAAACTGGACACCCTACAATGACTTTAATAATCAACTTACTGGGTTTTTTATTAGTAATAATAATAATAATAATCTTTATTTTTATATAGCACTAACATATTCCGCAGCGCTTTACAGGTTGCACACATTATCATCACTGTCCCCGATGGGGCTCACAATCTAAATTCCCTATCAGTATGTCTTTGGAATGTGGGAGGAAACCGGAGAACCCAGAGGAAACCCACGCAAACACGGAGAGAACATACAAACTCTTTGCAGATTAGTAAGTATTGCACTGCTAAACTGTTATCTAGAGTATTCTTAAAAGGAAGTTACATCTTTGCAAATAAATATTTTAGTATTTAAAACCTTTTGCGCACTTTGGCCTTAGGCTACAAGTCTGCAGTTACTCTATGTGATTGCAGACTTGTGAATCACCACACATGCACTGTGAGGATTCTCCAGTGCGAGCGCTGGAAGCGGTGGGCGATTGACCCCAAATATGTGCTTTGTATTTATGCGGTCACTTGCCAACTAGACATGATGCCTCACTCGATTTAACTGTATTGAGTGAAGCCGGACACGTCTAGTAGGAATTTGTTTTATCAAGTATGTAAATCACACTCGATAATCCTCATAGAGTGCAGTGCGTATAATGTGAGGATTCACAAGTCTACAGTTACATTGAGTGACTGCAGACTTGTAGCCTAAAGCCGGACAACCCTTTCAACTGTACATTGCACACAGGGTTATTGTACATGGAGCCCCCATTCCCAGTTTAAAAATAAAGAAATAAAAAAAAATATTTGACAACTAGAGTTGATGCAAATCGAGTCGCCAGACAGGTTCCGTTAGCCGTGTCAGTGATCTTTGGCCGTTGGATTCGAGCCCTGAGAACCGCCTGTTATCTGACAGTATCCGCGTCTCTTTTTTTGAATAGCCAGCTTGGTACACCATCATCCTTGCTCCTTGTTTTATTATTTTGTGTTTTGATTTTTATTTCTTCCAACATTTATTAAAAATGTTTACGCTATTTCTTAAACTATTATTTTCTTTCTGCTCGTTAAAAAATATCAATTGTCACTCTCACTCTGAAAAAAACTAAACACCTGGATAACTAGGAGGCAAAATGTGCAGTATATTTCTAAAGCAACCACATTGTTCTCTTAACCACGCCGCCTCCGCCTTTCCACAGACGTTCTTGACTTGTAGATGACAGAGGTCAGCGACTATTCTAATACATTACAAGAACTAAACAGCACAAGTCACCGGCTCAAGATAGTAAATGAATTTGAGCAAGAAAAAGGACACAGTGAACCACAAAATAAATGAATCATTGATTTGGAACTTGTTCAGTTAGACTGGAGAAGCACAGTAAGACAGATAAGGGTAAATGGATCTCAGGTTAAAGAGACTCAGCTGTCAACGCGTCAAGCATTTTTTCTCTCAAGACAATAGATGGTGATGAAATTTTCTTGATCTGTGATAAATACACAGAGTGACCAAAGCTGTCTCTGCGGCAGACATCGGGAGCAGGAACTCAAGATGTATATGTAGAGTGAGGAAGATTAATACGCAGCCAAGAAATAGTGTTAAGGGTTGGAACAAGCAGAAGAAATAAGAAGAATGCACAGAATACTTGAAAACATGGTTGCAAAACAAGATAAGGAAGACTGTGTCTAGACAGCTGCTACGAGCATTCATTGCCACTTACTACCGCATGCTGATGGAAGACATTACAGTGTAAAACAGGGCCCCAGGATGAAGAATACCCCTAATATTTTATTTGTGCGGTAATGTTGTGTTATATGGCACTGCTGTGCAGTTGCTCTGTGTTTTTGCAATACAACTGAAGGTAGGGTTGTGGTTTTCATCTCACATGAAAGAGGTTGACTTAGGTAATATTTGGGGCACAGCCTCATGTCTAAAGATGCTAAAATGAGGAAGGGAAGATGGGAACTGAGTTCCCGTCAACCATTGCAGGAGTCTTTGGAAGTCACTGGTTCTGTTGACTGGGAACACAGAGACGTAGAAAAGGAAGCTGTAAACTTATATTATTTTGGCTGTGCATATTTATAGTCTAGCAGGGTGCTACATTAGTAAATTTAAGCTAAACCAAAAAAGAAGAGAAAAACAATACAGTAAGTATGAGCTCCCCTACTGTATGTACAGTATAATATACATTTAAGCTTATTCAAACCCATACCACTATACCATGATTAAATCAAAATAAAACTAAAATGTCTACAACACTGACATCCTTTCGGTCGAGGAGCAATTATAAAACATACACTAAACTAACATTTGAATCCAGAAAACAGAAGCAAAAAAATATACATTTGTATATAAAATCCAAAAATATGCAATATCCAAATAATGAGCTATTAATCTAAGAATAAAGTGCAAGTAAAATATATAAATAATCTATGAATAAATTACAATAAATGTGACCAATAAAGTGTGTAGGAAAGCAACTGGCTGAATCGTGGATGGGAGGTGTGTATCACCGAGGTGGCAAGCCTCAGGGATATGAAACCTTGTAAGGAGGCTCCAGGACCCATAGGTGCTTAGAGGGATTACAGGACCAGCATGGGTTTAGGTTTTTAGGAATGACTAGAAGAGATGGGTGGGAATAGTGGTCCCCACTCTCTAATCCAGCAGGTGCAGCTGATATAAAAAAGGGTAGCAAATGTCCTCATAAGTGCCTGTGAGTAGAGGTCGAAACACCTCTGATATTTATGTCTGAGAGCGAAGGGGAAAAGGCCTGGTATATGTTGTGTGACATGCAGAAGTAGTGTTAACTGCTGTTGCTTCAAAAGCATCCAGCAACTAAAGGGGGTAACACAGTCACAGGAGACAGGGAGTGGTAAGCAGAGCCCCAGGAGGATTGTGGTAATCTTGTTTACTTTTCTGACAGCAGCCAAAGGGATGAGTGGTGTGTGTCTGTGATCTGTCTTAAAAACATTCAGGCAAGTGAACCATAGGGACACAGGATTCCATTAGAGAGTGGAGCTGGGATTCCCCCTATACTTCTAGTTCAGAAAGTCTATCAGGAGCAGGGAGATAAGGACTGGAAGAAGTTGTGTATCCATAGAGACGCCAAGAACTTTCCTGTGGCCCAGGTCAGCATAGACACAGACTGTGATTCCATGACCCACAAAGTGGGTCGCGTTCTATAATTGTTGATCATAGTTGCGAGCTGTACGAGCTGGCAATAAGGATGTGGAAGCATCCCCTAAAGTCAATATCCTTCAGCTAGAGTTTTCCAGGAAAATTGGTAACTGCTCAACTCAGGGACTTAACTTTAAAAGGTGCTCAGGAAAAGGTAAGGGGAATAAATGTTGTTTCCTCAATGCCGAGACACTCTGCATTTGGCTAGCCATAATGTTCTGTTATTTCGACGGACCAAAGTGAGGAGGCAGATAAAAGAGTGCCTCTTCAAGGCTGAAGTAAGACAATTGAAGCCTTGGATCATGTACTTGTGATAGTTTCCACAGTGGTGACTAAGGTCCATGCCAAGTGGCAGGGACTCTATGAAATAATAGCAGAAGGTGCCTAGCGCCTGGCCTTGGTCAGAAGGGGAGGGTATGTAGGCAAGCATCTGATAGAAACCTGGATGGGAGGTTTGTATTACCGAGGTGGCAAGCCTCGGGATATGAGCTTGGTAAGCAGGCTCCAGCACTGATAGGTTCTGAGAGAGTTAATAGGACCAGTATGGATTGACTAATTTTGTGTGCATTTTTTGAGATTTTTTTACATGCTTTTTTTTCAACTCATTTGAGTGGGTGAAAAACTCTGAAAAAATTCTGAAAGAATTGATATGCTGCAGATTTGAAAAAAATGCTTTGATGGTTCAAATTTGCGAGGAAAACATTAGCAGAGCTTGCATGGGATTTCAGAACTGTCATTCACTTTATAGTAGTTTAAAACGCTGCCGTTTTTTCACAACAAAAATACGCAAAAAATTATTTTTTTTAAATGCAGCATGTGAACAAGGCCTATAGGTGACTTTATTAATTTACAGCCAAATAATTTTTTACATCTCCAGACAGTGCCGAGAAATCCTTGAAACCGGTAACATTTCTGTAACTGAGTAATGACATGCACAATGTCTTTTCATGAGCATCCTCTTAATAAACTCTCCTTCTTAAATATTTATGAACTAAACCTTGTTTTCTAGTAAATATTCCTTCTAATGTCCTCCCATAGGATTAGGACTCAAGTATTGGATTTTCCTTGCACACTTTCTAAATTAGCTGGCGCGCTGCACACTTTTCTTGTCACACACGGCTTGCAAGTGCCCTATAATTCACAGATTGCATAGCCTCTGAGTTTGGTGTTCTGCCAAGCTGAAAAAAAAGAAAAAATCATTTAACTAGGTTTTAATCTATTGTACAGGTTATAGTCCTCTGGAGAACTGTTACAGTCCTTCTATAATAACAATGAAAAAGAAGGGTTATATCCACTTACACTTGAGGTTCTGGAAACATCTTCATGATGCTATTAGTAATCAAACACTGCTACATCAATTATCATGTCCGCTAAATGCTGAGTTACCGACAAACATTGATAGAGGCAGTGTAAACAAGGTGCTTAAAACAGCAGATTACAGAAACTCCTGAGCAAATAAGAAGCGTTTCTCTACGGCGCAGTTAGATAATAGAGATTTATGGTAATGGATAAAAAATTATTTTGAATGCAAACCATGGCTCACAAATTGAAATTATATCTGGATGAATGTTTGGCTGCAAATGTGCATCTGATATCATTGCAAAGAAGTATTGCAATATAGAAATTAAAGGCGAGTCTCAAGGTTATGTCATTAATGTCCTACCAGAGGGGGTCCGACTCCTGTGATCCTTGCTGATTGCTTAGAATAAAGAGCTGCGGAACTTGGTGACTATACCCTAAATATTCCATTGGATTCCCTTAGCTTTTACCATAGACTGCATGATCCACCTATTATGCGCAAAGGCCCATCGAGCATCTCACGCTATAACCAAGAAGTCCAAATAGTAGAGAAAATGGAAAGAAAGTGGAATTAATTCTTTAATAACCTTAAGCATAACTTCACGTATCATTTTTTTAATGGCTGTATCTTTTAATTTAATCAAAGGACAACGCCTATTCTCATCCATGCAGATCATATTTAGCCTTTTAAGTCGAGCCGTCAAAAACATGTTAAAAAATGGAAAACGTCCATTTCCATCCTTTCGTCATCCATTTTTTAACTGATCAATTGCGAAGTACTAATCAGTACCAATAGAGAAAAAAAAAGTTCAGGTTATCTGCTTCAATTTTTAAAATGGATGAGAAAATAGTGATGAAAAAAGAAGGAAAAATTAATGACATATGGAAGAAAAATAGTCCATTTTTGATGGATGTAAAAACAAATTTAACCTTGGCTCTAGTGTTCATCTGGACTCACAAGCAATGAAACTCCATCAACGACATATCACATACAGGGTGGGCAATTTATATGGCTACACTTAAATAAAATGGGAACGGTTGGTGATATCAACTTCCTGTTTGTGGCACATTAGTATGAGGGAGGGGGAAAACTTTTCGAGATTGGTGATGACCATGGTGGCTATTTTAAGTCAACCATTTTGGATCCAACTTTATTTTTTCCAATGGGAAGAGGGTCATGTGACACATCAAACTTATTGAGAATTTCACAAGAAAAGCAATTGTGTGCTTGGTTTTAATGTAACTTTATTCTTTCATGAGTTATTTGCAAGTTTATGACAACTTTTAAAATGTGTTCAAAGTGCTGCCCATTGAGTTGGATTGTCAATGCAACCCTCTTCTCTCACTCTTGACACACTGATAGCAACACCTCAAAAGAAATGCTAGCACAGGCTTCCAGTATCCGTTGTTTCTGATGCTGCACATATCATATCTTCACAGCATAGACAATTGCCTTCAGATGACACCAAAGATAAAATTCTAAGGGGGTCAGATCAGGAGAACTTGGTGGCCTACAATGACCAATCCACTTTCCAGGAAACTGTTCATGTAGGAATGCTCAGATCTGACACCCATAACTGAAGGTATGGTGTGGTATATGGGGTACAAAGATACTGGGGCCATTCTTCATCAATGGAAACCTCAATGTCACTGGATATCGATATCTGAAATTGCTACATGATGATGTGTTGCCCTTTTTATGCACTGAAGATGGCACGGTCCCTGAGTTTTTTCAGCAAGATGGTATACCACCACATTATGGGTGTCAGGACCAAGCATTCCTACAAGAAATCTGACCCCCTTAGACTAGCATTTCTTCTGCGGTGTTGCTATCAGTGTGTCAAGAGGGGGAGAAGAGGGTTGCATTGACAATCCAACACAATCGGTAACACTTTGAACACATTTTATAAGTGGTCATAAACTCGTAAATAACTCATTAAAGAATAAAGTTACATTAAAACACCAAGCACACCATTGTTTTTCTTGTGAAATTCTCAGTAAGTTTGATGTGTCACATGACCCCCTTCCCATTTGGAAAAATAAAGTTGGATCCAAAATGGCCAACTTCAAAATGGCCGGCATGGTCACCACCCATCTTGAAAAGTTTCCCCCCTCCCATATACTAATGCGCCACAAACAGGGAGTTGATATCACCAACTCGTTCTGAAATTTGTAAATTTACATAGTAAAAAGCCACTTTCGGGTGACCCAGAGCGTGGTGTGACCTGTAGAGTCTGAGGAGCGATGACTTCATGCAGAAGAGGAGAAGAACGGCTCTAGATACCAAAGAAGATGATGGTAGGTGAGTATATTAACACACTGACAGTACACTGCATACACATATACACAAAAGGGTTTAAAGGGGTTGTCCAGCCTTAAGCTACAAATTTGCAGTCTATGTGACACTTTCTCTATTTTTTCAGCCAAGTATGTTTGACTCTGAAACGCAACCCTACTTCCATTGAGTGACAAGTGTCTCCCCATGTATATATGGAGAGACCTTTCACTGAAGGACAGTCATCAGAGTTCCATGGTCTGAAACCGGCATTTAAATGTATGGTTTCTCTGAACATAAACCATAAATGGCTGAAATGATAGTGCCTGATATATGCTGCCCATGGGATGAGCAGCAGGTATAAGCTGTCAGTAATGCCTTTAATAACAGTATGATACAGATGTTATTCTCCAATCCTCTAATACGCTATGTAAGTAATTCTGCAGTTACTCATAAAGTGTTATAATATCAGAAATAATCTACAACAGTAAATTCCTGTATTATGCTGATTTCCCAGGTTTGTCCCTGTTAGTCCTGTGCACATAATTCTCATTGTCTGAGCAAATATTCACAGGATACAAAGGTTCTGTCCTGGGTTTTCTAATTAAGTGATTTTCAATTTGTCTTAAGATGTCTTCATTTAGAAGATTCATCCTCATTTTGCAGGTTTATCTTCTTACCGTATATATTATATGGGGCATCTATGGGGCCATAAAGAACTGCATGGAGCATTATATGGGGCATCTATGGGGCCATAAAGAACTGCATGGAGCATTATATGGGGCATCTATGGGGCCATAATGAACTGCATGGAGCATTATATGGGGCATCTATGAGGCCATAAAGACCTGCATGGAGCATTATATGGGTCATATTTGTATATGGAGCATCTTATGGGGCCATAAAGAACTGTATGGAGCATTATTTTGGGGCATATTTTAATATGGAGCATCTTATGGGGCCATAATGAACTGTATGGAGCATTATATAGGGCTCCTGATTCAATATGGATATTCAAAAACACTTAACCTTCTGATGTCTCAATTAATTTTACTTTTATTGGTATCTATTTTTATTTTTGACATTTACCGGTAGCTGCTGCGTTTTCCACCCTAGGCTTATACTCGAGTCAAAAAGTTTTCCCAGTTTTTTGTTGCAAAATTAGGGGGGTCGGCTTATACTCGGGTCGACTTATACTCGGGTATATACCGTAGATACATACCTAACCTTACTGTACCGATATGGCAGGTAACTTCTATTGTACAAAACTCTATATCTTAGCAAACTATACATCGAATGGAAACTATCATAACAATAGGCTGAGAAATTCTTGTGCTTTCTTGCTCACACATTGCAGTTATGGTGCAGTTTTTTAATTTTCTAAAGCCAGAATTAAGTAGCTGATGGAGAAGTAGTTGTAATAGTACCAGTATGTGTCATGCGCCCACGACGCTGCGCCCAAAGGCGCAAATGTGAACGTAGCCTATGTGAGGGGAGATATGTGTCACTATGTATAATAGTGTCAGTGATGTGAAACCAGAGTATTTTCTTCCAGCACATAATGTATTATGAGGGTTAAATTAAAGTTGCATACATGGGCTGGTTTTAGTGGACACCTATAGAGTGGGTGGGAAGGTGTCCAACCTATCTCCACCTGCAGACACGGCACAGCCATGTGCTAACAGGACCTGTGTGTTGTCACAGTCATGTGATCAGTCACATGGTCTGGGTATAAATGGCTGGCCTTGAGAGGCAGTTTGAGTTTTGTTTTTGGAGAGGAAAGACTCCATAACAGTGGCTCCAGGTGGAGCTGAAGACACATGGGGGTCTGAACGGGCTAATCCCTCAGACAATTGGACTTTTGTACGTTATATTTTTGTTTTCCTGTTGTGCCAGAAAGGCCACGTTTATTTTTCTGAACCCTGCTTTGGTTTATGCTGTTCCACACCAAGCCAGCAGGTGATTTACCACGAGAAGTGTTCCCATGTCTACCTTGGCAGGCAGCTGAGCGAGGCAACCCCCTAACAATCTACTATATAATTGTCTAAGGGTCACTTCCGTCTGTCTGTCTTTCTGTCTGTCTGTCTGTCTGTCTGTCATGGATATTCATTGGTCGCGGCCTCTGTCTGTCATGGAAATCCAAGTCGCTGATTGGTCGTGGCACAACAGCCAGCAATGGGCACAGTCCAGTGGCAAAATGGCCACTCCTTCCTCCCCGCAGTCAGTGCCCGCTCCATAATCCCCTCCAGTCAGTGCTCACACAGGGTTAATGGCAGCGTTGACTGCGGCGTAACGCACTCGGTTAATGCTGCTATTAACCCTATGTGACCAACTTTTTACTATTCATGCTGCCTATGCAGCATCAATAGTAAAAAGATCTAATGTTAAAAATAATTAAAAAAAAAATAGTTATATACTCACCGTCCGTCGGCCCCCGGATCAGGAACAGGCCTTTCCCGCTCCGGTGACCGCTCCATGCATTGCGGTCTCGCGAGACCGCTACATCATCATCTCGTGAGATCGCAATGCACTCTTCAGACCGGAGCGCGCGAGGAGCATCGGTAACCACTTCGATCTGGGGGCCAACGGAGGGTGAGTATATAACTATTATTTATTTTAATTCTTTTTTTAACAGGGTTATGGTGCCCACATTGCTATATACTGCGTGGGCTGTGCAGTATATTACGTGCGCTGGGCAATATACTATGTGGGCTTTGCAATATACAATGTGGGCTGTGCAATATACTACGTGGGCTGTGCAATATACTACGTGGGCTGTGCAATATACTCCGTGGGCTGTGCTATATACTCCGTGGGCTGTGCTATATACTCCGTGGGCTGTGCTATATACTACGTGGCTGTGCTATTTACTACATGGGCTGTTATATACTACGTGGCTGTGCTATATACTACGTGGCCGGCCGAGAATACTCAGCAACAGGCGCAGTCCGGCCGAATCCTGTGTATTCAATGTATTATTCTAAAATCTTCATAAATAAACTACATACATATTCTAGAATACCCGATGCATTCGAATCGGGCTACCATCTAGTATATACTGTATATATATATATATATATATGTATATATATATATGATATATATGTTCATGGAGAGGCTTTTTCAGGATGAGCTCTACACAGCCAGGAACAGTGACACATGACTGGGCTCTCTGGACAGAGAATATTTCTCAGAGGAACGAGAATTATTGGAAAGACTGTGGTGTGGATACCTCAAACTTGTGATTTCAACAAATTTTTGATATTCTAAGGCTGAAGTCAAAAGTAATTGTTTTTCAAAGAAAATGAATGAAAAAAGGTTTTCACCTATTTCATCCTGACCTGTTCACTTGAACCACACTCAGACATGTCTTCTTTTTTGCTTTTTTGGGTCGGATTATGGGTCCCCAAAAAAAGAAAGCAGACTTGGGAAAAAAAAAATCGATAGACTAAAATGAGTACATATTCTATCTACTAAAAGGATAGATGGAACACATATGTGAAACTTGGACGGAGCCTTACTCCAACTTTAGTTAAAACTTAAATTCTAACGTTACCTAAATTCCTATGTAAGGAAACGTGTCACAGGCTGCGCATTTAATAAATATCAATAATATTTGATTTCATTTTTTTTTTATCTTGATATCGGTCTTGAAAATTTCTACCGACTCCAACTCCACCTAAAACTGATTCCAATTCCACAGCTTTGGCTATTATTATTATTACTAAATTATTGCTTCTTATTAAAATATAAGATTGTATATTTTGTTACTCTAAATTATTGCATAGTGCAGGAATGATCCAAACTGTGGCTCTCAGGTGGATGATGTGTGGCTCACAGCTGTCTGTCAGCTTGGTACGTTAGCACCAGGTCTAGCAAACAGCTATATAGAGCCCATCTCCAGGTGGTGGCTTTTCTGTGTAGGCACACAAAAGAGCAGATCTGAATGTCTGAATGCACATATGCTGGTCATGGAGTTGGACACATAAATTAAATACACAGTTAAGGTACCTTCACACTCAGCAACTTTACAACGAGAACGACAACGAGCCGTGACGTTGCAGCGTCCTGGATAGCGATCTCGTTGTGTTTGACATGCAGCAGCGATCTGGATCCCGCTGTGACATCGCTGGTCGGAGCTAGAAGTCCAGAACTTTATTTCGTCGTCAGGTCGACGTGCATCGTCATGTTTGACAGCAAAAGCAACGATGCCAGCAATGTTTTACATGGAGCTAACAACCAGCGAGAATGATAAGTGAGTCGCCGTTACGTCACTGGATCGCTCCTGCATCGTTCTGGAGTTGCTGTGTTTGACGTCTCTACAGCGACCTAAACAGCGACGCTCCAGCGATCGGCTCGTTGTCTATATCGCTGCAGCATCACTGAGTGTGACGGTACCTTAAGAGACAGGAGCTGCCATATAGTGGGGGCGCATAACACTATAAGCAATAGTGTGGAGGCACTGTTTGATGCGATAATATAGAATAATGGTAGGTTGGGACCCCTTGGATGCAAATATACTGCATCAATGTGATTTTTGGGGGGAAGCTTTGGCTGTCGTCATCCCAATCATGAGAAATCTGTATGTCCCTATTTTGGGGGAAGCAGGAGATAGATTGTGGGGAGGGAGGAGGAGTCTCTGGATGTGGATCGCAATGCTCTCTTAGATCTGAATGTGGCTCTCAAGGTAAGAAAGATTGGGAACCACTGACAAAGATGATTGCAAATGTAAAATACCTTTTTATATGTTTTTTTTTAAGTTGAAAAGTTTAAGTGCAATATACTGTACTTATGACAGACTAGGAACATAGCTGTAGGAGGTGTAAGGTTGTCAGTGGCATCTTAGCCCTGGTCGCAAAAGGGGGACACAGTTCTTTTTGCCAGTCAAGAAGATATGATAAATGGTACATGATAGGTTGGAGACTTCTTAAAGATTTTCAATTTGGGCCGAAAGCCTAAACTTATACTCCTGTCACAGATTCTTTAGAACTCATCTAAGGTTTTGGTCGTTTTCAATACCTAGACTTTGTGGTGAAGATGTACCATATGATCACAATGTAGAGTATGGTAATAATTACCCCTCAGTATTTTGAATGTGTTATGGGCCAGTGATGAAGATTTATTATTGTACTCATAAGTAAGAAAGTGTGCGGCACTCACCCCAAATTCTGCAGTGGAAAGCGTGAATTTTAATGGAAAACTTCAACAGATAAACATCCGTTACAACATAAGGTAAGCAGGAGGGTGCGGTGTTGGAGCTTGGACGACGGCCGTTTCGCACAGCAGGTGCGAAACGGCCGTCGTCCAAGCTCCAACACCGCACCCTCCTGCTTACCTTATGTTGTAACGGATGTTTATCTGTTGAAGTTTTCCATTAAAATTCACGCTTTCCACTGCAGAATTTGGGGTGAGTGCCGCACACTTTCTTACTTATGAGTACAAATGAACTATTAGTTTTCAGCTGCTGAGCACCTAGTACCCCGTAGTAAGCGTGACGCCTAATACTCTGGATCCCATCTCAAGTCCTGACTGCTGTATATGGTATCGCTCTAGTGCCGTCCTATTCTATAGCTCTATGTAGATTTATTATTGTGCTTCGCAAAGGCAGATTGGAATATGATATTCTGTCTTCACAATGGCTGTTAATTTGTCTCATCTCTGAACAATGTAATTTCCAATAGTGGCTTTCAATTTACCAGCACGTAGATTATAATGGTCCTTCTCTAGTTACTGAATGCTGTTCTATGCACGTATCATTAATACGTGAGCTATAAGAGTGTTGGAGAGACGGACAGAATGGATTTGTTGGAAACTTTCTCAAGATAAACAATAGTTCTTTATCATGACAATTCTGTAATAACCAAGAGTAGTAATAGAATAATAGTGTTTAAAGTAATCATTATATAGTGTATGTCTATATGTAGGATATATACTGGATTATAAAATTCTCCAGGTTATAAAATGGGCATTGTGATCTGGCACTGATATTAAGTTCATGTCCGATTGTTAATGTTTAATGCGATGAAATGGAATGAGAGTCGGTTTAACGTCAAAGACCTCTATTACAGTAGGGGGATATTGTGCTTAATAGTGAGTGTACTCGTTGCTCCGGTTTTCACGAGCACGCTCGAGTGATCTCCGAGTATTTGTTAGTGTTCGGAGATTTAGTTTTCATCGTGGCAGCTGAATGATTTACAGCAACTAGACAGCTTGAATACATGTGGGGATTCCCTAGCAACCAGGCAACTCCCATATGTACTCAGCCTGGCTAGTAGCTGTAAATCATTCAGCTGCGGTGATGAAAACTAAATCTCCGAGCACTGACAAATACTCGGAGGTCACCCAAGCGTGCTCGTGAACACCCGAGCAACGAGTAAGCTCACTCATCACTAGTGCTTATCAGTTTCAACCCAGTATTTCTAGGTTACTCGCTTAGAATCTCCTCATAGCCATGACAGCCACAGCCACCATAACAATGGTCCTTATATAATGAACATGTCTTTGGGCAAAATTTTCATTGACAATTAGGAAATCCAGAGCTTGTGATATATCAAAAACAGAAGCAAACACTAGAATGGGGAAAAAGGAGAGTTTTACAATTGTTTTCTTTTCATATTTTTGTAAAAAATTGCAAATTCGCACACATGGACACTGTCCGGTGCTGCACAGTCCCTACGGAGTCACACAATGGGTCCTATAAGGAACTGTATTCTACACTAGAATGCTGTAAGCACTGGAATCTGAAATGGAATTTGAGGCACAGAGATATACTGTCAGGTGTCCATGGTGGAAGCTATGGGCACTACCTTGTGCCTAATACGGATCCATAATCCAGTGTACATAAAACTGAACAGATCACTGAGCATCCTGATACCTGGGGTCCCTGAGTGAATGGAGTGTCAGTACGCACATGTTTTCGTTATTGCATTCAATGTCTGTGGGTGCAGTGGTCACAGCTCCCATTGATCCATAGAAGTGGCCATGGATGTGCTGTACTATTTCATTCATACAGAACCTAGGGTCCACATGCTATCTGGGGGTCCCAGTGGTTGGATTCCCAGTGATCACAGATTTATCATCTATCCTGGTTATTAATATACTTAGTGAGAAAACTACTTTAATTCAACCCTTTTTTTTGCTGTTTATTTATTTTTCCCTGAATCCGAAGCAAAATTGCATGAAGAACTTACAGTAAAAAGTAATAGTTCAGATGTATGTGTCACTCAGGGTAATATTAAAGCTTTATGCCAGCCACTATTGGAATTGCAATTGGCATCATGACCTTGCCACCCACCATGATCATATAGAAAAAATAAAAATCCGTCGAATTAGAAAAAATCCCAATATGTCAAAAAGTTGTGTAACAGTACATCCACTGGAGTAATTGAAACAACGTGTTTCTGGTCCAAGAACTTTCATCGGTTTTCATTAACTTATACTTCCATGTTAGGTTTTTTTGGGGGGTATGGTGGTGGATAGGGTTGAGCGACCTTTACTTTTATAGGATAATAATAATAATAATAATTTTATTTATATAGCGCCAACATATTCCGCAGCGCTTTACAAATTATAGAGGGGACTTGTACAGACAATAAACATTACATCATAACAGAAATACAGTTCAAAACAGATACCAGGAGGAGTGAGGGCCCTGCTCGCAAGCTTACAAACTATGGGGAAAAGGGGAGACACGAGAGGTGGATGGTAACAATTGCTTTAGTTATTCGGACCGGCCATAGTGTAAGGCTCAGGTGTTCATGTAAAGCTGCATGAACCAGTTACCTGCCTAAGTATGTAGCAGTACAGACACAGAGGGCTAATACTGCATAAAGTGTATGAGAACATGATGCGAGGAACCTTTTTTTTTTTTTTTTTTTATTATAAATAGGCCACACAGGGATCGTTAGGTTAATGCATTGAGGCGGTAGGCCAGTCTGAACAAATGAGTTTTTAGGGCACGCTTAAAACTGTGGGGATTGGGGATTAATCGTATTAACCTAGGTAGTGCATTCCAAAGAATCGGCGCAGCACGTGTAAAGTCTTGGAGACGGGAGTGGGAGGTTCTGATTATTGAGGATGCTAACCTGAGGTCATTAGCGGAGCGGAGGGCACGGGTAGGGTGGTAGACTGATACCAGGGAGGAGATGTAGGGTGGTGCTGAGCCATGGAGTGCTTTGTGGATGAGGGTAGTAGTTTTGTACTGGATTCTGGAGTGGATGGGTAGCCAGTGTAATGACTGGCACAGGGTAGAGGCATCGGTGTAACGGTTGGTGAGGAATATGATCCTGGCTGCAGCATTCAGGACAGATTGGTGCGGGGAGAGTTTTGCAAGAGGGAGACCGATTAGTAGAGAGTTACAATAGTCCAGACGAGAATGAATAAGTGAAACAGTCAGAGTTTTTGCAGAGTCGAAATTAAGAAAAGGGCGAATTCTAGAAATGTTTTTGAGATGCAGGTAAGAAGAGCGAGCCAGTGATCGGATGTAGGGGGTGAATGAAAGGTCAGAATCAAGGATGACCCCAAGGCAGCGGGCATGTTGCTTTGGAGTAATGGTGGAACCGCACACGGAGATGGCAATGTCAGGCAAAGGTAGGTTAGTAGAGGGAGAGAACACGAGGAGTTCAGTTTTTGACAGGTTTAGTTTCAGATAGAGGGAGGACATGATGTTAGAGACAGCGGTAAGACAATCACTGGTGTTTTCTAAAAAGGTCGGTGTGATATCGGGAGCAGAAGTGTATAATTGGGTGTCGTCAGCATAGAGATGGTACTGGAAACCAAATCTACTGATTGTTTGTCCAATAGGGGCAGTATACAACGAGAAGAGTAGGGGGCCTAGGACTGATCCTTGAGGAACCCCAACAGTAAGGGGAAGGTGAGAGGAGGAGGAACCAGCAAAACATACAGTGAAGGATCGGTCAGAGAGATAGGAGGAGAACCAGGAGAGAACGGTGTCCTTGAGGCCGATGGAGCGGAGCATAGTGAGGAGGAGCTGATGATCCACAGTGTCAAATGCTGCAGAGAGATCCAAGAGAATTAGCATGGAGTAGTGACCATTAGATTTAGCTGTTAGTAGGTCATTAGAGACTTTAGTGAGGGCAGTTTCAGTAGAGTGTAAAGAGCGGAAGCCAGATTGAAGAGGGTCGAGAAGAGAGTTATCTGAGAGATAGCGGGTAAGACGGGAGTGGACCAGGCGTTCGAGGAGTTTAGAGATGAAGGGAAGATTAGAGACAGGTCTATAATTAGCGGCACAGTTTTGATCGAGGGATGGTTTTTTAAGTAATGGATGTATGATGGCATGCTTAAATGAGGAGGGAAAAATACCGGAAGTGAGGGAAAGGTTGAATATTTTTGTTAGGTGAGAGGTGATAGCCGGGGAAAGGGACTGGAGGAGATGTGACGGAATGGGGTCACTGGTGCAAGTGGTCGGGCGCGAAGATGCAAGGAGCCTGCTTACTTCTTCTTCTGTAACTGCTTCAAAGTCAGAGAGTGAACTAGATGCAGTGGGGGAGGGAGGACAGTGCATGGTATGAAGAGATTGGGAGATGATTTCCTGTCGAATGTGGTCAATTTTTTCTTTGAAGTAATTGGCCAGATCGTCAGCACGGAGATCCGTGGTTGGGGCCTGCTCTCTTGGGTTGAGTAGGGACTGGAACGTGTCAAAGAGACGTTTAGGGTTATTGGACAGGGAGGTGATGAGGGTGTTGAAGTAGGTTTGTTTGGAGAGGTGAAGGGCAGAATTGTATGTCTTTAGCATAAACTTATAATGGATGAAATCTTCGGGTAGATTAGATTTTCTCCACAGACGTTCTGCGCACCTGGAGCACCGCTGCAGGAAACGTGTTTGCAGCGTGTGCCACGGTTGTTGCCATCTGTGCCGAGTTGTTTTATGTATAGGAGGAGCAGCTTCATCCAGAGCACTTTGCAGGGTTTCATTGTAATGCTTCAATGCAGAATCAGGACATGAGATGGAGGAAATAGGGGCCAATGAGGACTGCAAGTTCATCATAAGTTTCTGGGTGTTAATGGCCTGTATGTTTCTATAGGTGTGGAAAGTGGGGGTGACCTGAGCGGGATGGCAGTTCTTGATAGAGAATGAAAGAAGGTTGTGGTCAGAGAGCGGGAGAGGGGAGTTTGTGAAGTCATCCACTGAGCAAAGTCGGGAGAAGACCAAGTCAAGGGAGTTTCCATCTTCATGTGTTGGATCGGGTCGGGTTTCACGAAACCCGACTTTTTCAAAAGTCGGGTCGAGTGAAATCGGACGATCCTATAAAAAAGTCGGGGTCGGGGTCGGCCGAAACTCGAAACCCATTGCAGTGCATTGGGTTTCCATGGTTCCCAGGGTCTGAAGGAGCGGAAACTCTCCTTCAGGCCCTGCGATCCATATTTTAGTGTAAAATAAAGAATTAAAATAAAAAATATCGCAATACTTACCCTCTGACGCGCCCTGGTACTAACCGGGAACCTTCCTTCCTTAGAATCAGCCTTCCAGGACCTTGCGGTGACGTCGCGGCTTGTGATTGGCCGCGCGGCCGCCCATGTGACCGCTCGCGCGACCAATCACAAGCCGCGACGTCACCGAAGGTCCTGGAAGGGCTGATTCTTAGGAAGGAAGGCTGCCGGAAAGAAGCAGGGAGCGTCCGAGGGTGAGTATATACCTAATAGGAATATACTCACCCTCGGACGCGCCCTGCTTATCCACTGTTTCTCTAGTATTCTGACTCTGTCATGTGACCTGACTTACGACTTTGTAATTTCCCTTGGTTTACTGCGTGCTCTTTTGTTATTGACCCCAGAACTTCTTACTTCACTGATTCACGGCCTGGCCATTGGTTGTTACTAGGGTTGAGCGAAACGGGTCGGCCATTTTCAGAAGTCGCCGACTTTTGGCAAAGTCGGGTTTCATGAAACCCGACCCGACCCCTGTGTGGGGTCGGCCATGAGGTCGGCGATCTTCTGAATCTGGTATCGGAATTCCGATACCGAGTTCCGATATGTTTACAATATCGGAAATCGGTATCGGAATCCATATTTAAGTGTAAAATAAAGAATTAAAATAAAAAATATTGCTATACTTACCCTCTGACGCGCCCTGGTACTAACCGGCAGCCTTCCTTCCTTAGAATCAGCGCGTGAAGGACCTTAGATGACGTCGCGGCTTGTGATTGGTCACGCGACCACCCATGTGACCGCTCACGCGACCAATCACAAGCCGCGAAGTCACGGAAGGTCATTCAAGCGCTGATTCTTAGGAAGGAAGGCTGCCGGAAAGAAGCAGGGCGCGTCCGAGGGTGAGTATATACCTAATAGGAATATACTCACCCTCGGACGCTCCCTGCTTCTTTCCGGCAGCCTTCCTTCCTAAGAATCAGCCCTTCCAGGACCTTCGGTGACGTCGCGGTGACGTCGCGGCTTGTGATTGGTCGCGCGAGCGGTCACATGGGCGGCCGTGTGGCCAATCACAAGACGCGACGTCACCGCGATGTCATCGCAAGGTCCTTGAAGGCTGATTCTAAGGAAGGAAGGTTCCCGGTTAGTACCAGGGCGCGTCAGAGGGTAAGTATTGCGATTTATTTTAATTCTTTATTTTACACTTAAATCTGAATTCCGATACCAATTCCCGATATAAACATATCGGGAATCGGGATCGGAATTCCGATTCTAGATTCAAAAGATCGCCGACTTCATGGCCGACCCCACACAGGGGTCGGGTCGGGTTTCATGAAACCCGACCTTGCCAAAAGTCGGCGACTTTTGAATATTTTCGACCCGTTTCGCTCAACCCTAGTGGTGGATGCTCTTGAAGTATTAATCATGGTATAACTAAAAAGTAAATAAAAAATATGTATAGCTATTATATCACATTCTTATATAATTAAGTGGACATGTCCTTTAGGTTTCAGAAAATGATACGTTGCGATCTTGCATGTCAATAATTTCGGAGTGAGCGTTTTTCATTTCATACTCCAGTCAATGGAGACGTTTGTCCTTATGTAAATGAAGGCATTGATAAAGGCAACATGTGCAATCTTCAAACAGGGAAATGAGCAGTGGAAGTGTGTCCTCACTTCATACTGTAGAAATTATTGCATCAGTGATGAAAAGCATTTTGAAAGCAAATTTTGATTGGAATATCAGACAGTTTACCTATCACTTCTCAGTGTGATACTTTTCAAACAAATTTCTTGGGATTTTATTCCTTTTCAACTGAATGCAAGAAATATAGCCTGCACAGGAGAGATAATATTGTTGTGGAAAATATCCAGTGGATTAATGTATTTCTTCTGAAGCCAGCAGGAAATTGTGTTTCACTTTGCGCTTGTGAGCTTACTGCGCTTTACGTCATTGTTAAGAGTGACTTGTAAAAAACTAAAAAATAAAATAAATGCCGCAATACAAAAAATTCTAATAATAATAATCAATAAAAAATAAAGAAAAATAAAAAAAATCTCAAGATATCTTCTCCATTAATCAAAAAATAAAAAATACTTATTTTTAACATCTGCCACCCAACTCAGATAAAAGTTCAATTGAGCAATCTACTTATCAGGGCTTAGGTCTCTTGGTGGTTCAGCTGAGAGGAGTTTTAAGGTTAAACATTTTGGGGTTTTTGTGCTGGTATTTCATTGACAGATTTGCTAGAAGTGATATTTCTTCTTGGCTGTAAATATTTACATTGTTAAAAAAAACTTTTCATTTAAACATTTCTCATTTTTACATTGAGTTTTTATTTTTAGTCTTATTTTAGCCCAAGATACATTGGGGTATATATTTCAAGTTAAATTTTCCCCCCAAAAAAACTGTCTTTAATGACTTGCAGCATGAAGTATTTTGTCAAATTTCGGAGAGAAAAATCCCGCATCAATTACATTGACTAAGGACTTTGTCTGAAACGCGTTTGCTTGTCACTTTGTGGGATTTATCAATCTATGGAATGAAGTATTCGTTTTTATGGAAGATGTGAATGTGAATTTTTCTCTCCATGTGGCACTACAAGTTTCTTTGGATGGATATTCTAGAAGGTTAGCTAACCTTCCTAATTTTTCTATTTGCACTTTGTCATATTTGGCACATCTCAATATTATCTAGTCTAAGTTATCACTGAAATTACATTTGTATGAGAATTAGACAGTTTGGCTTAATATGCTCCATTATTTTTTTTATAAAGGTGCTCCTTTTTAGATTCAGTCCAGCACTGATCAGCTGATTTTCATGGTTCCAGATTCAAACATCCCAGGTAATTAGTGCTCATCACCAAGTTAAGCAACCACTGGCAATAAACGTGCCCATCATTACATTCCGGAAAGTAAAAAAATGGACAAACATATAAAACACAGACTGGGTCCACCAGACTGCATGCTCCTGTTTGTTTGTGGTTTCCTGTGCAGGTGAGCCCCACTTATTGTTGCCAATATGTTTTAATAGAACATATAAAAAGTGGTTCCCTTCATAAAACAAGCTCTATAATTTGTAAAATCTTTTTATGCCAATATGTTTTATTAGAACATATAAAAAGTGGTTATCTTCATAAAGCAAGTATTTATGAAATCTTTTTTGTCAACTTTGATAGTCATTGAAGATGTTGACCATACCCACTAGCTTTTCAACAAAGGGTTATGCCATGAAAAAGATGTATCACTTATCCACAAAATTGAAAAAAAAGCATGATAGATGATGCCCAACTGCTGAGATCTTCATGATGACTAGTGCTTAGGTCTAGAGATGAGCAGTGTAATCCACAGAGGATCAACTTTGAGGCGAATTTCCTGAAATATGCAAATCCGTGCAATTTTGAACACTCTGTGATACAAAAAAATCCAATCACCCTTTCACACAGTGCTGAAGCATCAGCCAAAGGGCTAATGACTTGTTGATCATCTTCCTGTCTACCCCTTTATGCCCTGCAGCTATGGCATCACATGGATATAGCACAGATAAACAGAGGGACAGTATAAGAAAAGATGTCCAGACATGGATCGCCATTTTATGCTTGTGCAGTGTAGGGATAGGAGGACAGAGCACACTGCTCATTCCACATAGAGATAGAAAAAGCCCTAATCTGATTGTGGTGTATTAGTTTAGTATTAAACTTGTGAAATCCACTCCCTTCTATGCCTTTTGAACTCCAAATAATATTTGTTTTGTACAAACACTTCATACAGAGCCATAGAAGAAAGAGGATTTTTCTCAGAAACCACGTTGAAAATGGAAGTGGTAGCTTCTCTCTCTCTTAATTTTCAGAGCAATTTGCAATTTTTCAGTATAGCGGTTCGTGAAAAATTAATTCAAATTCATATCCTGGCTTTCAGTGCTGGTGCCTTGCAGCTTCAGAATGCTATTAACCTGCAGATTAACCCCATATCTACAGATTAAACCCTTACTGACACTGGACATATTATGACGCCGATGTCAGCATCCCCTGCTTTGATGTGGGCTCCGGCAGTGAGCCCACATCAAAGCCAGGACATATCAGCTGTTTTGAACAGCTGACATGTGCCCTCAATAGGCGCGGGTGGAATCATGATCCACCCGCGCCTATTAACTAGCTAAATGCTGCTGTCAAACTCAGAAATACGCACACCGGTGACCTGCATTTCGTGATCGCGGGTCACTAAGGAGTTGGCATGACAACCTGAGGTCTCTTTGAGCATCGCCTCTATGTAGCAGAGCCAATCAAGTTGTGGCAGCTTCTAGCCTCTCATGGAGGCTATTCAAGCATGCCAAAAGTTAAAGCAAAATGTTTTTGAAAATATTAAAAAAATAAAAAACATAAAAGTCCAAATCACCCCCCTTTCGCCCCATTCAAAATAAAACAATAAAAAAATTAAACCTACACATATTTGGTATCGCCACTTTCAGAATCACCCAAACTATTAATAAAAAAGGATTAGCTTGATCGCTAAACGGCGTAGCGAAAAAAAATCGAAACGCCAGAATTACTTTTTTGGGTTGCCGCGACATTGTATTAAAATGCAATAACGGGCGATGAAAAGAATGTATCTGCATGAAAGTGGTATCATTAAAAATGTCAGCCTGGTGCGCAAAATATAAGCCCTTACTCAACCCAAGATCACGAAAATGGAGATGCTAAGGTTCTCGGAAAATGGCACAATTGTTTTTAATTTTTTTAGGAAACTTTTTTTTTCACCATTTAGATAAAAAATAACCTAGACATGTTTGGTGTCTATGAACTTGTAATGACCTGGAAAATCATAACGGCAGGTCAGTTTCAGCATTTAGTGAATCTAGCATAAAAGCCAAACAAAAAACAAGTGTGGGAGTGCACATTTTTTTGCAATTTCACCGCACTTCGAATTTTTGTCCCGTTTTCGAGTGCACGACATGGTAAAACCAATGATGTCATTAAAAAGTACAACTCGTCCCGCAAAAAATAAGCCCTCACATGGCCATATTGACAGAAAACTAAAAAAGTTATGGCTCTGGAAAGAAGGGGAGCGAAAAAAGAAAACGCAAAACTGAAAAAAGCTCCAGTCATGAAGGGGTTAAAACAATCTGCTCATCTCTACTTTGGTCTTAAGCCCATGATAGTCCAATCTGCATGACTATGGTAAAGTTTAGTTTAAATGGAGCAATAGTCGTGTAATGTGTAATGAGTAATTTGCCCAAATCATCTATTCCATAGTTATTGAGCAAACAGAAACAGTCAAATACAATGCTTTGAATAGTGCACAAGTGTGACCACCCTACATTCAATGTAGCCCTCACTGCAAAACCATGAAGGATTGGTAAAAAGTGGAGGTGCTTGTAGTTGGAGCAACCAAGCATTTATCGTCTATCCACTGGATAAGTGATATTTATATTGCTTGTAAATAATAAAATATCCTTTGCTATCGTATTAAACATTAATATAATTAGGAAGTGGTAGGGGCATTACTAAAGTGTGTATTCTATGAAAAGTTTCAGTAAAGTATCAAGTATATTTATCAATTTTGTAAGGTCAGTTAATTTTCCAACCTTAATGGGAGTCGGCAAGCAATAAATGGCTGACCAGTTTAAGCACAAGTGTTTGGTACATCCTTGGTATGGCCAAGTAGTTCAGTCCGGCTTCCCATCTACTTGGTTTCTTTCTGTTGTCATCTTCTGTGATTGGAGGAACGAGTGAAGGGTTGATATAGATACAAAGCAAGTAGATGGGAATGTGCTCTGAACGGCGTGGCGACACAAAGGAGCACCAAGCACCTGTGCTTGGATTGAACTGTCTTTTTAAGCTGACTCGAATTTAGCCCCATACAGTACTACAACTGTTAACTGTTGCACTTATCCAGAATCTCATAATATGGAGCTGCAAGGGTTCTGTTTGAAGGGTGTACAGTTAAAATAAATATATAATTCATGTATAGAAGAGAGTTTATTGTAAAAAAAAAAAAAAAAATTCCCAGAGTCATCAATTTCAAAAAAGGAAATCAATTCTATTTTACATGGAACTCAGAACTTGCCAAACTGCTTGAAATATTCATGTGTAGAGATAAATCCATAAAAACGTATTATACCTGGGATGGAAACACAGTTTGTAATCACTGGCGACACGCCCAGGCTGCAGGAAATGAGAGTTTAAATGCTTAGTGACAGATTCATCCTTCATTAAATCTATTTCTGCAAGACATTATCCTCCTGTGAATCCTGGGGAAAAATGGATGTTGTGCTAGTGCTCGGTGTAACAGATGTTTAAATTAATGGTGATGCATATGACATGCTGGTTTGTATTGTTCATGCAAGAGATCAACATTGCAAAGAACAGCGTTGAGTTGGCGTTGAGAGTCAGAAGTTTACTGTTCATTAGCTATAAATATATATATATATATATGTATATATTTATATATATATATATATATATATATATATATATATAGGAAATAAATAAATATTTGCGCTGTAAATACCTTCCTTCCAATAAAACTGGACTGGGATTAAGTAGATAAAAGATGAATATATAAATAAGGTTGAAATAATGCGTCCAAGATCCTCTGATCACACCTTCATGTAATACAGGCACCTCTTCCGTGTCCAATAGAAGCTCGTTGGTGAGTAAAACCCACGGGATGAAGGTTTGCGGCAGCTCTGAACTAAAATTCTTCAGGAGCGCTGTCTTGGCCGGTGACAAACGCTCCACTACCTCCTCTCAAGCGGTGCGCGAGCGCTGTTACCTTGCGATAGAGGTCTGTGGCATCTCCTGAGCAGCAGGACCTGTGTGACGTGTGCGGTCACGTGACTGGCAAGAGAACGAGGCGCAGTAGGGACCAGTTCCTTACTATGCGTTTCGGAAAACCGCGGTTTCCTTCATCAGGGATGCCCTTTCATTTAAAGTATAACAGTCATTTAGATTTTTATTTCATAAATCAATAGTGAACATTAAAATGCTAAGCTTTGCAATATTTCTTATCAGAGAAATCTGTTTTTTTCCCTCATCCTGTACTGATCTTACATTCTCAAAATTCTCAGTTTTAGGTAAAATCTGTATTTATTGAAGACCGATTTTTACATCATTGAGATGGGAAATGGCATCGGGGCAAATATGTTTCTATGTAGAAAGGAGGCAGAGCTCTGCTTCTAGCTCCTCCCCTGATCCCGTCGTCATAGAATCTTATCAGCACCAACTATCATCTCCTATCTCTGTAATGTAACAATTTGTTTTCACTGAATACAGATTTTACCTGTGAATTTTGAGAAGGATCAGTCCAGGAGAAGAAAGAAACAGATTTCTCTGATAAGATATATTACAACGTTGATTATTTTCATGTATGCTATTGATTGGTGAAATAAAGATTAAAACAGTTACACTTTAAGCTCTGCCATTCATGATCCGTTCCAGGGTTTAGTCCTGTCGGATCATGTCAAGGATTAACTTTGCTCTGCCTCATTCTGGGTTCAGCTTTGCTATTTAGCTTCGATTCATCCTGCTGGTGGTGTCAGCTATAGTTCTGCCTTCGGCGTGTGAACCTGACTCTGGTAACTCTTGATTTGTCCTGCTGTGATCCCTGACTTGTCACGTGTCTGTTTACTCCCTCTTTCTGCCCTTTTCCCATCATTTCTCTGTTTATCTGCTTGATTCTCTGGTCCTGACCTCCTGGCTTGGCTATTGACTACTACTATTGGTTGCTGTTTGTCCCTATTGCACAGTATATTCTGGTTTACCGATCTCTTGCTACATCCTGACTATCCATTCTGTCTAATCCTTTTGTACTGTCTTGCGCTTTGACTCGGCTGGTCTGACCACTCTCTTGCCACTTGGTGGTGTCTGTGCTGCTGCTCTGTATGTACAGTCTCATTTCTCTCTCAAGCTCCCCCTGGTGGAGGTTGCGCTGCACTGTTGCAGCATGACACTGCCCTTTCCGTTAAGCCATACCATATTGTGAAACAAAGCACAAAAAAAGTGTCTAAATCACATAGCAAATGTGATGCAAGGCAAGTAAGACTTCTGGCACATTTAGGTTTGTAAATCTTCCCCATTATGATATTTGCCAAAAACATGTACTGTTTTGGGGTCAACAGAAAAGTCTAAATATAAATGTAAAGAAATTGTCCAATCCAGACTGTTTTAATAAACGGGAGAGTAGTTCCTTTATCCAATTACTATTCCTAGTCTAAAGTAGACAATGTTTAAATCTGAAACAATTGGAACAAATCACACACCTTTAATTATACAGCTTGAAGATGTTAGTAATATGAGCGTGTTTCTACTTAGATGGATATTCATGATAAGATTAGCCAACTATCACATAATAGATGCACAAGTGAAAATTCCATTTGTCTCCTAGCAACCGCTAGCTTGATTAAGCAAACATTTAGCTGGGTCTAAGAAAAAACCCTTATTTCAGATACATTCTCTTGCCAGTCAGTAAGGGTTTCACCAGACATATTTACCCAGTGTTTTGAGTTGTTTTCATAATCATATGTATAGACAAGTATTGAATCTAAACTGATGCATGCTGAGTTTTAGAACTGGTTCAGACAGCCATGTTTTCTATCAGTGTGCTGTCCGTATGTTCATCGGACAGCACACTGATCCATAAATAACCAGTGTGCCTCGTACACCAACAATTTTTCACAGGGACCATCGGTCTGATTTATGGACAGACTAGTACATGACAATAACTAGCAGCACCTACTCTTGTCTCCTGTGTGACCAGCAAGCGGAACTGCACAAGGAAAAAAAGGAGGTACTCACCATTGGGTAAAACATTCCTTTATTTTACACGGGTACAGCGGGAGAGGAGCGGATATCTTCTGTGGACTACGGCCGCTTCGCGCTAGCTGCACTTCAACGGGTCCCAGCAGCCGTTGAAGCGCATCTAGCACGAAACGGCCATCATCCACAGAAAGTATCCGCTCCTCTCCCGCTGTACACGTGTTATGGACCAAATAAAGGAATGTTTTACCTGATGGTGAGTGCCTCCTTTTTTTTTCTTTTTTTTCTCTGTTTTTGGACTATAATTGATTCATATTTGGTGTTCACCCGTATTCCCTCAGTTGTCTGGTGTCCAGCCTACTCCCAGGTAGATTTCAATCTCAGCTGAGATAACCATAGAGGCAAGTGCCAGCAACGGTTGGAACTGCACAAGGGACTGTCATGTCAGCAATTTGCAGATGGGACTGACCCTCATTTTAGTACAACCGTCTGGACCCAGCCTTATTTGTAAAATTTAAAAGTTCATGTAGGATAATGGAGTAGATACAAAACCCGTTTCCAAGATTACAGAAAAGCCAGACCCATGGCAATCTAGTGGTTTGAGTGACTTCATACTATTAAAGTAGAAATCACTCCAACGTAGATGTGAAACCAGAAGAAATACACAGGCTTTTGATTTTTAACAATCTCCGGGGATTCTAGACTGTTTATTTTATACCTTTCATGAATATAGGCGTTCTGTACATAAATTTAGGCAGTTCATACATAACAGCAAATAGAAAAATTCATGTATGCATAGTAAGTAAACGACCTTCTCTGTGTCAGCCTTAAACTTGGTCACACCTCGCAACAGATTTTAGTTCAAATTCCATTCATGTAATTGTCATTATGTTCCCATGAGAGCTACTACTTGCCATGAGATTTTGCAGGCCTGAAAACATTAACTAGTTCCTTTTTCTTTAAGAATATGGAACACATTGAATCTCCTACACATTATGGGTTCTTTAGTGCAGGGGTCCCCAACTCCAGTCCTCAAGGCCCACCAACAGGTCATGTTTTCAGGATTTCCTTTGCATTGCACAGGTGATGCAATTATTACCTGGGCAAGACTAAGGAAATCCTGAAAACATGACATGTTGGTGGGCCTTGAGGACTGGAGTTGGGGACCCCTGCTTTAGTGCATCAAAATAATATACCACTTTGATGAATATATTGTATGTATTACATGGAAATTTTCAATGCATTTTTCTAATTATTAAAACCTACAAGAGAAAAAAGTAAGCGAAAACCCTGATGTAACTAAGTAAAAAAGCAAAAGTGCATTTAAATAACACAGAGTTTTTAGTAATACTTTTTTTTTATCAAAAAATAGCACAAAAGCCATCCCACCTCGTCACGGTAACTCTGATCGGGACAGTCCTACACTGTCTAATATTAAAACCTTACATTGTGTCAATGTTGACCTCAGTGTGAATAAGGGCAGACGAAAGGACTGGGCCCAACCAGTGAAACACTAGACTGGGGAAGCCTTATATAGTCTCTAGCTCAGAAACAGGGAGGCCACACCCTGGCTTGCACAGAATGCAACAATACAGAGAAAAAAAACACAAAAATTGAGTTATATAAGGCTTCCCCAGTCTAGTGTTTCACTGGTTGGGCCCAGTCCTTTTTGTCTGCCCTTATTCACACTGAGGTCAACATTGACACATGGTAAGGTTTTAATATTAGACAGTGTAGGACTGTCCCGATCAGAGTTACCGTGATGAGTTGGGATGGCTTTTGTGCTATTTTTTTATCAAAAAACATTATTACTAAAAACTGTGTTATTTAAATGCACTTTTGCTTTTTTACTTAGTTACATCAGGGTTTTCGCTTACTTTTTTCTCTTGTAGGTTTTAATGTTTTATGGCCAATGTGAACATGCGTTTAACCTCTGCATGTGAACCAACTCAAGTATAGCTCAATTTTTGTGTTTTTTTTTATTTAATTATGTCTAAATATATACAAAATATGGGATAGTTGTTAGGTGTCCAAAAATGGTTCAATTTTATTCAAATCAATGCACAGTATAATGTTTTTTTTCCCCATATATATGTATATATAATCTAGTGTTCTTTAGAAGCATAGGTTTTCAAACACCATATTCTCTTGGGGTTAGCTAAGGCTTGGGTTCTGTTCACATCTGCACTAATAATTAGCATTGGTCTGCTACATCACTTTTGCAAAATAGTGAAAATTATGGTAGTGCCAGGCCGCTTATCCAGATACTACAGACACCCATCAAACTATGGGGCGTGTCAAATTTCCAGCATGGTGTCTATCCTTTATCTAACGAAATATCATAATATAGCATTCTGCAGGATGTAAAACTATGGAGCCCTAAAAATAACTATGGAGCCCTAAAAATAAATATCAAGGAATTAAATGGGTTAAAAATATGCTAATTGCAAGGAATGGAACAAAATAGAAAACTAATTTATACTCATTTAGGAAATTTCCCAATAATTTATCGACATCTGTTCTGTGGTCCAAGCTGGTCTTGTTGATATGCCCTGTGATCATGACATTCTATATATGCATATATGACCACTGTGGATAATGACTGAAGACAGTGATTGGATGCAGCGGTAATACAGTACATTCATGTAATACATGCCATCAATGCAGGTGATGTCAGGGAGATCACTTATGCTATCGTAGTAAGTGATTTATGAAGTGAATATAATTTTTTTTGTTTTACCACATTCATAAATTAAAAAATTTCTTGGACAACTACTGTAATAACCAATATTTTTAGTGCTGCAATGCAATTGTAGATATTGTGGTAGTTCAACTAACTCAGCGGTTCATGGAGGTAGAAAACAGGAACACTGTCTCTTTAAATATTTGGTTGATTTATTATATGGCAGCTTAAACCAACTAGAAGGAGAAAGTAAACACAGCCCTTCAGGCAAAAACAGGAAAACAACAAAGAAAACAAAATGCTGTAACAGATTCCATACGTTTGTGGGTAGCAGGAGCAACACAGGTTTAGTCTTTCCTCCTCAGGACACAAACCACTGGAGGTCCCCTCTCCAGTCCTACTGAACAAAGACTGCCTCTGGAGCCCAGCTATTTAAGCCCCAGACAACACCCTGGGGTGGAGAGAAGGTGGACATCCTCCCACCCGCTTTATGGATGTCCACATAAAAGCCAGCCCATTATGAAAATTTACTTAACCCCTCACGGCACTTAATGTGCTGGAGGAAAATACTCTGGGTTTCACATCACTAATGCCATTACGCGCAGTAACACATATCTCTCCTTCAGTACTTTACCAGTGATTTTGTCACAATATATTTATAGGGAAGTCGACTTGTTGATGGCTGTTGCACATGTATGGAGGCACACTGAGTTCCTGCAGCTCCTTATTGCACAGTTTGTTAGGTGAGGTGGATCCTCAAAACCCAAGGTTCAGGTGGGCACATGGGCCACAGGAATCAGTGCAGCAGGGAGTTGAGGCATGCAGGAAACAGGTAGCCGAGGTAGGAGAGACTACAGAGAGGTAGAAGAGGTCCAGTGCAGACCATAGACAGGTAGCTGAGGTCCTTGCGACCGCAGACAGAAAGCAGAGGTCCTGGAAACCGCAGACAGGTAGGAGAGGTCATGGAGATTGCAGATAGGTACTGAGCAGGTCATGGTGCACAGATAAATTAAGAGTCTTAATACCAAGATGTGTGTTTGTTGGTAGGTCTTATGTAAGCCAAAGTGGATAATCACATGGGAGCACGCTTTTGTTTTAGTTAAAAAGTAACAGGGAGAAATGTGACGCTGGACTGACAACGGCTGATGCTCCTGGTCACAATTAGAGTTAGATTAACAGTATGAAGCATGCAATAATACAGCATCCAATCTGTTCAGGTAATTAATGCAGTAAAAACAAACAAATGACAGGATTTTAATTAAATACACTTTGACTTAATATTCTCTCTGTGTCTAAATCTTGCGCATATAAACATCTGACATAGAAAAATATTAACTCTGTTAGCTAATAGTAAGCCTATCTATCAAGCACTTATGTTATAAAGTGGAAGGCAAACACTTTGAGTTTTTAATAATAAAAATTGGATCTGATTCACATTGCTTTAATGGCATGGTGTCATGTGTCAAAGACCCTTAAAGGGGTTGTTCACTACTAGGACAACCCCTTCTTAACCCCTTCACGACATTGCCCTTTTCAATTTTTTGCGTTCCCGTTTTTCACTCCCCTCTTTCCAGAGCCATATTTGTTTTATTTTTCCATCAATATGGCCATTTGAGGGCTTATTTTTTGTGGGACAAGTTGCACTTTTCAACAACATCATTTGTTTTAGCATGTCGTGTACTAGAAAACGGGAAGAAAATTCCAAGTGCGGTGAAATTGCAAAAAAAGTGCAATCCCACACTTGTTTTTTGTTTGGCTTTTTTGCTAGGTTCACTAAATGCTAAAACTGACCTGCCATTTTGATTCTCCAGGTCATTATGAGTTCATAGACACCAAACATGTCTAGGTTTTGTTTTACTTAAGTGGTAAAAAAAATTCCAAACTTTGTTGAAAAAAAATGCGCAATTTTCCAATACGCTCCATTTTTCGTGATCTGGGGTCAGGTGAGGGCTTATTTTTTGCGTGCTGAGCTGGTGTTTTTAATTATACCATTTTGGTGCAGATACGTTCTTTTGATCGCCCGTTATTACATTTTAATGCAATGTCGTGGCGACCAAAAAAACGTAATTCTGGCAGTTCAAATTTTTTTACTCGCTACGCTGTTTAGCGATCAGGTTAATCCACAGGGTGGTGCTCACAGCAAGCCGGCATCAGCAGCCATAGAGGTCTGAAGGAGACCTCTGGTTGCTATGCCGACGCATCGCTGACCCCGATCATGTAACGGGGGTCGACGATGCGCTCATTTCCGGCCACGTGGCTGGAAGCACCATTTAAATGCCACTGTCAGCATTTGACAGCGGCAATTAACTAGTTAATAGCGGCGGGTGAATCGCGATTTCACCCACCGCTATTGCGGGCACATGTCAGCTGTTCAATACAGCTGACATGTCCCGGCTTTGAGGTGGGCTCAGCGCCAGAGCCCACATCAAAGCAGGGGATCCGACCTTCACTGTAATAGTATGGCGGAGGTCAGTAAGGGGTTAAACTAAATGTTCAGCCCGTGTTGGATGCACACTGCCCGGGGCTGTGGTGCGGTGTTACAACACGTGATGCTGGCCCCCAATCAGGGCTGGCATCACTGTCTATGCCTTTGTAAGAACTGAACATGAAGAGGAAGCCAGAGATCAGCTGCAGCCCAGACGTCCTCTTCATCTTCAGTTTGTCCAAAGGTGGAGACAGTGACGCCAGCTCCGATTGGGCACCGGGCACCAAGTGACATTCCACTGCATCACAGCCCCAAGACTGAAAGTGCCAACACTGCTGGAACGGATCCGGAATGGGAGATGAGTATAGGCTTTACTATTTTATCAAGGCCGAACACTTAGTTTAAGAAGGAGTTGTCCTAGTAGTGGACAACCCCTTTAACACTAGAAGTCCCAGAGAGGGGTCATTTAACATTTTTACCTTTGGAACATTTGGAGCTCAAAATTTCTGGGACTTCTAGTGTTAAAGGGATCTGCCATCATTACATATACTTCTCATTAATGACATCTTTAAGATAAACAGATAAGCTAACAGGGATAGTTGCACTTACTTACCTGCCTCGGAGAGAGAGAAAAGCACTTACTATAAAAGACATTCGGGGTCCAGAAATCACATGGGGACACCCTGTAAGCTTTTTGGGTGGATCATGTGCATTAAAGATGTCTATATGGTATCAGTGTCACTAGTTGATTGTGTTTGTATATCACTAGTCAGTGGTGCTGCTATCATGAGGCAAGTTGAATACTTTGCCTTGGGTGGCGGAGCATCTTTAAAGACAGGGGGTGGCAGAGCAGCAGTCATAACATGTGGCGCCAACTCTCCCTGCAATCCCTGCTCTGACACTTTCTGACAGTGCAGTGTGTCTGTCACAACAACCTAACGTGCGGTGTGCCCAGCAGGTGACTGTTACTTACCCGGGCTGAGGTGCAGAGGTGGTGCCCAGTCTCCTGACCTGCTGGGACACACACATTGCTGGGAGTCAGACTAATAAGTAACTGTAAAAAACATCACTTGCCCCCCCCACCCCACCGGCCCCACATGCTGCTGCTGCACAGGTCTGTCACGGTTCACAGCTTCCTCCATCAGACTGTCAGAAGTAGTTAAGCTATGTGAACCAGCTGGGGTTTTCAGATCTGAAAGCAGTAAGGAAGTGGGATATAGCAGAGTTGGTGTGTGTTACCCTATGTGGATGAGCTGAGGTTGTCAGATATGGTCCTGCTAAGACTCATTTGTACTGATTTTACTACGTGGGGGGGCATCGTTTTGCAGTTTGCCTCAGGCAGCAGAGAGGCTAGGTTCACCCCTGTCACTAGTCGTAGATTTTAGCCTCTCAATTGACATTGCAGTGGTGGCTTGTTGGGTAAAATGTACCAGCTTATTTATTTTAAGCAATTTTAGATTCAAAGGGTAATTGATAGTGCTGATAATAGTGCTTTTCCTTATTTTAACATTTTATTTATAATTCAAAAAAAACTTCTTGATTAATTTCCCAATGTAAATTAATTAAACTAAGTAATATACTGTACATCTATAAACTTTATGGATGGCCTGATTTTAGTCTCCTCTTTGCTGGTTAGGAGCAGGAGCTCCACTTTCAGCACGATAAGAGGGGACTGAAATGTGGCCAGCTATATCAGTAAGTTTAATTGATATAAATTTCAAAACCATTAATATAAATATTTTTTGAAAATCATTGTTAGTTACATTACAATAAGAACTAATGCACACAACCATATTATGGTTCCATATTGTATGGTCATAATAGGGCATGAGTATAATCGAATCGCCAGAATTACGTTTTTTGGTAGCTGCGACATTGCATTAAAATGCAATAACGAGCGATCAAAAGAACATATCTGCACCAAAATGGTATAATTAAAAATGTAAGCTCGGCACGTAAAAAATAAGCCCTCACCTGACCCTAGGTCACGAAAAATGAAGATTCTACGGGTATCGGAAAATGGCACAATTTTTTTTAGCAAAGTTTGGAATTTTTTTTCACCACTTAGATAAAAAAATAATCTAGACATGTTAGGTGTCTATGAACTCGTAATGACCTGGAGAATCATAATGGCAGGTCAGTTTCAGCATTTAGTGAACCTAGCACAAAAGCCAAACAAAAAACAAGTGTGGGATTGCACTTTTCTTGCAATTTCACCGCACTTGGAATTTTTGTTCTCGTTTTCTAGTACACAACATGCTAAAACCAATGATGTCATTCAAAAGTCCAAGTTGTTTCGCAAAAAATAAGCCCTCACATGGCCAAATTGACAGAAAACTTAAAAAGTTATGGCTCTGGGAAGGGGATGAGGGGAGCGAAAAACAAACACCGAAAAACGGAAAATCCCAAGGTCATGAAGGGGTTGTCATCTGAGACTGCTAAAATATTAACCACCTGCTGAGCTGTGATTGGCAGCCTCTGAGAGGGATGCAAGTGCAAGCCCCAGAAAAGAGTCTGCAGCAATGCCAAGGTGCACTACAAGCAGAGATTTCACATATTATGCTCCAAAAGCAACAAATGTGAATATCTCTACTAATGAGTGACACAGAATCAGGGGAGCTCAGAAGAGTTTTTTTTAAAAAGGAATTTAACTACATTTTTTTGAGCAAATGATAGGGGTTTGAATCCACCTTATTGTTTTTACTAGGGATTTTGCAACATGTTTTTGCAGTTGCATTCCGCTATTTTGCTATTTTACACAATCTGTAAATAGATCTACATAGTGAAGTACAAAATCCTTTTGTCTAACTGCAATTATTTAAAAAGTTATTTTCCATTAAAAATAGAGTAGAAACACCGTTTTCTTTTCTTTAACATCATATACAATGGAAAATACACATTTAAATTGCAAGTCTTTCAGCTGACACTTCCATTAAGCTCTGTGCCTTAATTTACAATAATTGATATGTTTATACATAGCTGAATTTGTTCATCAAGCCGTTTGTTCTCCTTTTCAGAGAAAGTCAATAAACAGTCATTTTCAATGTGTTACTCTTCTGTGTTGCATGTAAAACCTTTGAATTGGAGCTTTTTTATCTAAATCATTGCCACAGTAGGCAGTCCTACAGATGTGGAGCGGAGATGTAATCGGATCCTAGGTTGGGTGAACTACCGTAGAATTTAGGAGCCAATTACTCTAGAACCAGTGGACTTTTTCTATATACTAATCCAACAATAAGAACTTTATCACATTTAAACTGTCCAAATATGAAGACCTCAGAAGATTGGGGAAGTGTGATGCCTGAAGAAGAGGTAAAGTCTCCAAGATGTCACACAGTTGTGCAGACACTGATTTCTTCCATGCAGCTGATAGAATGGACTGTTTCGGCATGCTCCAAATTCATCCTATTCCGAGCATTGTGGACCCTGGATAAATATGGTGAATTATATCTTCATCGTAGAGACCGATGAGCAATATTTTTGAGCACTTTAATTCCATAATATAGTGGCATCAGTAGGGTGAGGTCTACAGCTATATTAGGAAATACCCCATTAAAGATTACTTGTCAACTTTTTATGTCGAATACAAAGACATGTTAGCTTTTGATCCTTCAATTTTGCTACCTTTTTGAATTTGTGGTGGTCAAAATGTGGATTAAACTGCTTGTAAGTGCTAACACTTACTAGATATATATTTTTTGCACAAGGTAGTTTGATTTGAATGATAATTGGACATGCTATAGCTAAGTGGTGGAAAATGATGGCACTTTCTATGAAGGTTTCTGAAAACATCTAAACTACTTGGAGATTTACTTAGGTAAATAGGAAAAACAGTAATTCTGGCTTGATTTGCAGCAAAAACTGTTGAACATGAAGTGCACCATCTTTATTTAGGTGTTTTAGACACTTTTTCTGCTTCACTCAACAAGTATTTGTGCCTGGCAAAAAACAGCTGGCATGAAGTTAAATGAAATACCAAGTGCTAAAATTGCTCCAAAATGTTCCTGCAAATTGCTGGTGTAAAGCTCGCCAACTAATCGTTGATATAAAGTTAGGCTAGAAAGTCTATAAATGAACAAAGCTCCTCATCCAGCAATGAGCCTTTGCCTTCAATTTTGTAAATTTTAAGACTGTCTAGTCTAAGTTTTTTGACAGTTTGATACATGTGATCTTATTTTGCCCAGTAATATACTATAAGTCATTTGTGGAGATGAGGGAATATATTGTTAGGGGTCGAGTTCCCGCCTCTGCACAGGGGAACTTCGAACCATCTCCGCTGCGGTCTCCCATTCTTCTCCAGCCGCAGTGGAGCCTGCTCAGCGGAGATGTCGGTCACAGCGTCTGGCTCAGCCTGATACAGTGTGGATGGTTACTGCTGTTTTTCCAGGCTCAGCCATTGTAGCCAGTACTGGTCAGCGGTGAGCAGATGTCTCTGGGACTAAGTCCTGCTTTTTCCCTTCTGAGCATGCCCAGGGTAAGTCTCAGCGTTCTCTTGTCTTAAGTGACTCTGTGAAGTAACAGAGTTCACTTATGCCGCGATATAGTACCGTCAGCTACTAGCAGCGGGTTTTACTCCTGCAAGGTGGACCCCGGGTTGCGAACGCACCTATTACTCTATAAATATCAATTTTGTGCGTTCCGCCAAACCCTAGCATATATTCCAATGGAATTCAAGTCTGCTCAAAACAAACAAATATCCACATTTGCCAACATGTGGGCTTTTGTTGCTTATGCTCAAGCTATGCAAAATGGAGGGAAATAACCCTTTTTGAACGATGAAAGGTCATTAAAAGGTTAAAAAAGAAAAAAGTCTTCCATACATCTTACCACTAACCTCTCTGCCCCTCTGCTCTTCACCGCCACATGTCCGGCCTTCTCTGCTTCTTTTTATCATCGCTGCTCATGTTGGAATTTTCAGAACCAGAACCCTTAGAATGAGAGGCCCAGGAGTATTCTGCACTTCTGTGTGTAAGGTTACAGCTCATGTCAAAACATACATTATGGTCCAAACCCCCAAAAATGGCATCTCACCACACATTACTTACATTTTGGGTGCATGGCAGCCTGAGCAGGCAAAGAGATATTTCAGCAGAAGAAATTTGGCACTCCATAAGACATCCATGATTAAGGAATGAAATTTCGAAATGTGTAAGTGGTATTGAAGACCCCACCGTATGTCATTTGTGCACATGGATTTCCAGTAAAGTATTGAACAAAGGAAAACGGTGTGCTGACTTTCATCTGCTGATGTAACGTTGTGGCCTTTTGCATTCTTGCACAAAACCCTCCCAGGCCTAATAAGAGCCGCAAGTCCCCGTCAATTGTGAGAGGAGATTCCTTTATCAGCCATGGTGCTAAGAAGATGCAGCAAAGAATAGACGGGTGACAGAAAGGAGCGAAGGGGCCAGAGAAGTGAGAGGTAAGGTAAGTATAAGGATTTTTTTTATTTTTAACTTCTTATTTTTATTATGCTCCGAGGTCTGGAGAGACCCAAGAGAATAATAAGGAACATTGACTTCTGCAAATCAAATTTTCTGGGAAAATCCACATGAAAAGGCAAATTTGAATTTTGCCTGATCGGCTCATCTCTAGTCAGTAGGCAAATCAACTCTCCTATATTATGTAGATCAGTTAATTTTCTTAAAAAAAAAACACATTATCTTTACTAAAGAGGACTGAGACTGAAACTTAAATATATACATTTTAATATAATATTCTCTTAATATTGGTAGAAGCTTTCCAAGAATGCAGCAAATGTGTCAGGTACACATCAGACTATGCTATTATTGTACTATGAAATGCATTGACAATGTGTACGGTTTTTATAGACTCTAGATATTAAAATGATCCCATAATACATATGAACAAAAAAAATGCTGGACTACCACTTAAGTTCTATTCCTTTAAAAAAAATGTAAATGGCATTAAAATGGCCTACAGGCAATAACTTTGAGAATACATTACTTAAAACTGTTAATCAATATTACAACTTCTCACACTTTTTAATACATTTCATTAGTTCTGTCTTTACAAAAAAATAGTTTAAATATATGTTCCTAAATAACACGTCCGTCCCTCTGTAGTGACTAAAACACAAAGTGAGTATCTAATGTAAGTGCAGATTTTTTTATTGTGTGGAAAATATTATTTTAAGGGAGTATAAACTTCTTTATTATCCCTACAAAAACATCATTTTTTTGATGTTGCTTTATTAGTGGCTTTTTTGCCAGTTTGTATTACTTTTTTTTACTCAGATTTAGTGTGTATATTGAATGCAATACTTTACATGCAATACTTTTCCCCCATGATTGTATTCTGTTTTGGGTTTGGCATTTCTTCAGGCAATTTATGACATTTTTCTTTAATACACATTCAGTGTATTTTTTTTCTTATGTTAAAGTTACTTGTATTTTGGTGTCATTTCGGGGACATTCTTGAAATCAAAAATTAGAATCTCACAATCACATTATCTAATAATTAGAGAAGCACTCCTCCCATAAAAGTTTTTATCCTCTTAATATATTCCAGTCACCATATTGTATAGGACTGTGCGTTTACAATTGCTTGTTTGTCTTTCTACCCAGATAATTCTTCTCTTTTCTCTATGTAGAAACAGGAAGCCTCTTTCCCCTGCATAAATCAACTCCTGACCCTGCTGATCTCTCCTTCCCCTGCCAGGGAGTTTTGCCTCATGACACACAGGGAAAATTGACCTCCTGTTTCTACATAGAGCTTAGAAGGATTCAGCTAGTCAGTTTTTAATCACATGATGTCATAGAATTAATGGAAAAGAGAAGAATTAGCTGGGTAGGAAGGCAAAAGGAGCAATTGTAAGTACACAGTGCTATATAATATGACTGCAATGTATTAAGAGGATGAAAATGTTGATGGGAGGAGTGAACATTAACCGACTTGTAAGACTAAAGATGCAATTAAAATGAATGAAATCAAATAAAGGATACACATCAAAAAACACTGACGAAAAGCCAATAAAAACTTGCTTTTCAGGAAAACATGGATCCCCTATCTTGTGGCTTCCTGCTTACTACGAAACAGGTGCTTCTGCTTGATTATCCATTTGTTGCGCCGCTGGCTCGAACTGTGAGATTTCCATGATATATGAGTGAGATAAGTTTGCCTCTGCAGTATCAGACTAGCTCAGTAGCACTGAAGCTTGCTAACAATGTAATCCAGTGACCTCGGTCAGCATCCGAGCAGCACTTACAAGATCGATAGAAAAGAGTTTGAAAGTGCTGCATATTTTCATGCACTGCTGTTAAACAGTAACAGTGGCCAGTAACCTAGACAATGAGCATTAAATATTAAAAAATACATTTTTAATTAACAGGTCGGGGGGGGGGGAAGCGAGAATTTTAATAAACAATGAATTGAAAATTTGCTTGTTTTTATGAGTATTTTGCAATTATATCTTCCATCGCTGATGACTATAATAACCATTTACAGAGTCACCAAGTCAATTAATATAAAACGGTTGCAAAACCACAGAGCAAGGCAGGTTTGCCATTCTGAAATCTAAGTGACAGCTGAGAGATGTAGAGAACAGGTAGAAAAGTAGAGAATTACTGCAGACTTGTATTTACCAATGTTTATTTATCGTATGGTAATTTTTTCAATGCGCGTTATGATGTATTTTATCATTTTCTATCAATAAAATCTGGAATTTTATCAATGTGAGATGATAAACTGTGTTGATTTGATAGATATCTTTCTGTGTTATCTCAATATGATCGTTCATCTTGTGGTCAGATATATGAAAGCCTTGACGTTATGATGGATAAGTTCAAGCTTTTGCTATACACCGAGATCCGATGCATTTACATAAAATTACTGTATATAGAGAGTCTTGTAGACTGAGAGAGTTTTTAAACAGTTTATTCCATAAATTTCCGTTCCGTGTAATTCCACAAAAAACATTTCCTCCTTTTCCCAACAATTTGTATAAATATCCAGCCATGCAGCCCAATGTAATCTGTAATAAGCAGGGTAATTTTCCGCAGTGTGTTAGCTACTTTTCGTGTGGGATGAACAGTGGGCTTTTTATCCTCGTTTTAACAATATGCATTCACTTGTAAACAAATCTTTACTCCCCTGAAATAAACCATATAGTAATTCTCCCAAACAGGAATTAATACATTTACTGCATAGCAATTATCAACCCTAGTGTTATTGCCAGTCCATTTAGTCTAATAAATAGTATTATGTAAAATAACAGTCAGTTGCATTTGCTTATATAACACCTTATATTTCTTAAATGCTCAGATTTCATCAATTTAACATATGAACATGTGCATCGAGACCCATAATACCATGAAGAACCATATTGCACACAGTATTGCGTCCACTGAGCTCTGAGTAAGGATTAATTTCACTTACAGGGTTATCCAGTAGCACTGATTTAGATTTCGTCATATAATCTATGCAACTGCCTCTTCAGAGAGGAAGAGGATTTGAACTCTAGCGCCACCTATTGGAAGTAGCAATTGTAAAAGTCAATATTCACTCTCTAACGAGCCTTGCCATATGACTTAGAATAAAAGCCAAACCAGAATGGCAAGGCTTGTTAAAGGGACAATATTGGCTTTTAGGATTAGTGATGGGTAAACTTGAAAAGTAAAGTTCAGAGTCCACTCTGGACACTTCTCTCAGAAGTCCGTATTACTGTTTGGGTTCAGCAGCCCAAACAAAGCTTGTTGAAAGGCTGCAGTGCAGCCAATCAACAAGATTTTTTGGAGTATCAGCATGGCTGCCATTAGCCAGTGCAGTATGCTAACAAAAATAAAGAAGTAAATAAAGAAATAAATAAGTTGTGGGAGCCTCTCTACTCTTTATAACAAGTGCAGGTAAAGCAGATAGCTGTGAGCTACAGCCCACAGCTGTCTGCTTTATCTTGGCTGGTTATCAAAAGTAGAAAGTCCCCCATGCCGTTATTTTTTTCAATTATTTAAATAAATAATTTAAAAAATGGTGTGGAGTCCCCCCTATTACTGTTAACCAGCCAAGGTAAAGCAGACAGCTGGGGCTGGTATTCTCAGGCTGGGAGGTCCATGAATATTTTACCCTCCCCAGTCTAAAAATAGCAGCCCGCAACTGCCCCGCAAAAAGTCACATCCATTAGATGTGCCAATTCTGGCACTTTGCCTGGCTCTTCTCACTTGCTTTGGTGTTTTTGCAAGCGGGTAATATTTTGGGGTTGATGTCAGCTTTGTAATATCAGCTGGCATTAAGCCTAGGGGTTAGTGATGAAGATGCATCTAGAAGACACCCCCCATTAGTAACCCTATAAGTTTAAAGCAAAAAACAAACAGAGAAAAGTCCTATATTTGTACAAAGCATTCCCCAAGCCTCTTTTACCTTTAAAAATAAAATAATCCAAATGGGTGCTCCGTTAATCCATCCGACATCCTAAGACGATCAACGACTCTGCTACATCCAGTTGCTATAGTGAGCGGTGACATCAGTAGCATGTGAATCCGGCTGCTGCGACGAGTCCTGCCATCAGTAAGGTTATCACAGTTCATAGCCGCTCAACTGCTGTAACCTTACTGACATCATCGCTCACAGCATGAGAAATGTCTCAGACTGCAAGCGGTGACATCAGTAAGGTTACCGCAGTTCACAGCCGATGACCTGCGTGACCTTACTGACATCAGCGCTTTCGCTGCAGCCAGAGTCACACACTACTGTCAGTTTGTTCTGGATGCCGTGCAAAGTGGTCACATTACTGATGTCACTGTTCAGCACTGCATCTGGATGAAGGAGAGATGGGGATCATTGTGGGATGAAGGATTGATTTACGGCAGACCCCTTTAGATTATTTTATTTTATAAAGGTAACAAATGTGTAAAAGAGGGTCGCAGAGTGTTTTGTACAATTGAAGGACTTATCTCTGTGTGAGTTTATTTTGTTTGACTACATGGGGTTAGTAATGTGGGTGTCTTATAGACGCCTCTTCATTACTTACCCCTGGGCTTGATGTCAGCAGACATTACACAGCTGACATCAACCCCAAAACAATTTCCCCCCTTGCCAATGCACCAGGGCAAGCAGGAAATGTCAAGGCTAAGAACCAGAATTGGCATGTCTAATGGATGTGCCATTTCTGGGGTGAATAAGGGCTGGTGTAAGTCTTGGAGGGGATCAATATCCATTGTCCCTTCCCAGCCTACTAATATCAGCTCGCAGCTGTCTGCTATTCTTTGATGGTTATTAAAAATAGGGGGGACCCAGTTTATTTTTTTGGGAGGCCCCCCTTTTTAATAACCAGTAAGGGCTACACAGACAGTTATGAGCTGTTATTAATAGCCTGGGAAACTTCATGGATATTGGGCCTCTTCCCAGAGTAATAACATCAGCTCCCAGCTGTCTCCTTACCCTCAGCTGGGTATTTTCTCTTATTTTTTTATTTATTAGCTAACTACATGTACAGTAAGCTACACACAAACTGCACTAGCTATATATATCTCACTGACATCTTTCTTACTACAAAAAGGTGGCGGCTGGTGAATACTCTCATCAGTGTCACCTGCTCTCACTGCTATCAGCAAAACCAGGTGTACGATGATAAAAGTAGTCATCAGCTGACGCTTGACCGGCAGTAACATTTTCAAACCAAGTCACAGCTGCTGACTCACATGCTGTCCTCTGTGTGACAGCGTGGGAACGACGATCCCCAGTGGGTACAGAGATAGTGTTTCTCACACTGTCACACAGATGACAGTGTGGGAACGGCCGGATGTTCCAGGTTCCCCTTTGACTTGAATGGGGTCAGGGTTTGGTATTAAGTTCGGCTGTTGTTCTGGTACCTGAACCAAACTTTTTTATAAAGTTCAGCCGAATTCGATGGACCTGTATATCCACAGGTCCGCCCATCCCCATATAGGATTGCTACTTCTAGTAGGTGGCACTGAGTTCAAGTAGATGGCACTAGAGTTCAAGTCTTCTTCTTCTCTGAAGAGGAAATTTGAATATTTAATTTCCCAGAAGTGGATTGAATGGCGTGTAAGTCTCCTTACACTGTCATGTCAGGCATGTCACTCTTCACAAGGAGACACGCTACCCCTTAGATCATAATAGAAACTATAAATTATTACATAGATCTTGTGGGCCTGATGAAATTCCATGTGAGAATGGTTGTTTAAAATCATATTTAAAAAATTTGCACTACTTTGGTCTGTCAACTACTTTGGTACTTTGTGGAAGCTGGACCCGCTGACACAAAGCTTCCTTCCATGTGAGCTTCCGTTGACTTTGAATGCCTTACTCCTAAGATGCTATTTTGTTACTAGACCTCAAGGGAAACCTTGAGACATGCCTTGTGCCGCAACATCACAAGGGACTATTAATTGCAAGAGGCGCCCAGGATGCAGATATGCAGTGTCATGTTAGCCTAGAAAGTTTGCATTGCTCTAGTCCGTCTGCCATGGATTATGAAAGTTCATGCTGAAACAGGGTAATTTTACTCATCTATTTTAATAGTACATACAAACGGTCTGAAGATACCAGGGGCACCATAGGGCACTGCCAGAAGGATGCAGATGTACGTAAGTGAATGTGGCAATCACTGGCACTAGGAGATCTAGGTTACTGGATAAAAAACAAAGTATATTTCCCTAGTGCAATGCCATCGGGGTAGACTTTGGGCTTAGAGGCCGTTTATCTAGACTAAAGCTCCGATTATGTATTCAATATACTTTACTACGTAGTTTTTATATGTTTAGTGATACAACTTGGTTCATATTTAGCTCTGTATCCACCTATTTAGAGAATATGTAATTTACGTAGTAAAAACTTGGACTGTGAGTCTCTGGCGCTGTAGAGGTTCAGTGACAAGAAGGATGTAATTCCTACCAGGTGTTGTCTTTTATATGTCTGGCAAAAAGAATATGGAAACATATGTACCTTAACAAATAGGATTCCTTTCACCAGCATCTCCTCGCTAACAAGCATCTGTTGGCTATTTCTAGCTTTGCCGGTTTGGAATTTTCATTTGTCGGTAGAGACAGAGAAAAAGATAAATAGTTAAATTGATCCTCTCCTATTATTGCTGATTAGAAAAAGGACTCTCAGGGACAAGGTATCAAATGAAATATCTTTTTTAATTATATTTACTTGAAAAGATGAATTTTCACTTGATTAGTCTAGTGACTAGTGATCCTTAAATCTTCCTTCATCAGTTCTTTTATTAGAAGAACCTATACTCACCCATTAATTTCCCCGCTACTCCAGGATGCTGCTTCAGAGCTTCCCGGTTACCAATCACTTGTCTCAATGGCGTGTGGCACAAAACTGCTGGCGCCACTGATTAGTGGTCATGTATGCAAATGGCATGTCATTGCTGCACCAAGTGAACAAATGCTGGCAGGGAGCACCAGAGTGTAGTGTTGGAGTGATGGGGGAATTAAAAGGTAACCATGGGTTCATTTGCAATTTTGCCACATTTCCAGCCTTTCACCATGTTTTTTTCTCATTTAGTAAACTTTTTTAAGACAACTATGAAGACAACCTTTAGTCTTTTGTAAAAGCACAGATAAAACATTGTGATATTCCCAAATTTGAGTGAAATCACAAAATTGGCTTCATTAATGGGGTTCTCTGGGAATAGAAACAAATAAAAAAATTAAAAGAATTGTCATTATAAATAAATTCCTACTTACTTTTAATTAACAAACTACAATAATTTTGATTTATATGTGGAACTTTCTGTTGAGCGCTATCTTTGATTGTTTTTTCTGGCAATAATGTTTTCTTTGACTATGATGCTCTCTGACAGCACACATGCTAATACTGGGTGGTCAGTCATTTATTATCCCAACCCAACTGGTTTATCCAGTATTAGATCACAAAAACAAGGTAAACAGCAACGTGAGCATCTTACTTATCATCCTACTATATCCAGTATTAGATCAGACAGGGTGCACAGCAGTGTGAGCAGTTTGAGCAGTAAGCATTGTCAGTAGCCTCTTCTTACCTCAGCATCCCTGGTATCTCCAGTATTAGATCAAATAGATATGATGGACAGCAGTGTGAACAGCCTCTTCTTACCTCATCTCCCCTAGTGTCTCCAGTATTAGATCAGAAGTACAGAGTTGACAGTAGTGCGAGCAGCCTCTTTTTACCTCAGTGCCTCTCTTATCTCCACTATTAAGTCAAAAAGACATAGTGGACAACAGTGTGAACAGCCTCTTACCTTCGTACCCTGGTATATCTAGTATTAGATCAGACAGGGTGGAGAGCAGTGTGAGCAGCCTCTTCTTACCTAAGTTCCCTTTTGTATCTCCTGTATTAGATCAGATAGAAAGGGTGGTCAGCAATGTGAGCAGCCTCTTCTTACCTCAGCATCCTGGTATCTCCAGTATTAGATAATATAGACATGGTAGACAGCAGTGTGAGCAGCCTCTTCTTACCTCAGCACTCTGGTATCTCCAGTATTAGATCAGATAGGATAGTCAGCAGTGTGAGCAGCCTCTTCATATTTCAGCATTTCAGGTATCTCCAATATTAGATCAGATAGACAAGGTGGTCGGCAGTGTGAGCCGCCTCATTTTACCTCAGCACCCCTGGCATCGCCTGTGTTAGATCAGATTGAAAGGATGGACAGCAGTATGAGCAGCCTATTCTTACATAAATATTAGGCTGGGGTCACTCGGACATCAATTCTCTCATGTAAGAGAACTAGGGCTGATTATGCAAATATTCTCAGATCAAACTCTGTTATATGTTGATCCAAGTGTAAGTGTACTGTGATGAGAGAATCGCAGCACAGGTGTTGAGTCTTGCAGCCACTTGCAGTGTGCTGCGATTGTTTTCTCATTCCGAATCAGCATGAGAAAGAAATCACAGATTTGAGCTGCCCCATAGAATAACACTGGTCCATGAGCTATGCGATAAAACATCGTATAGCATTCGGCCATGTTATATACCAGCGTGAGTGAGCCCTAACTCCAGTATTAGATCAGAATGACAGGATGGACTGCATTATAAGCTGCTTTTTCTTGCTTCAGCATTTCAGGTATCTTCAATATTAGATCAGATAGACAGGGTGGACAACAGTGTGAGCAGCCTCTTCTTACCACAGCATCCTGGTATCTCCAGTATTGGATCAGATAGACATGGTGAACAGTAGTGTGAGCAGCCTCTTCTTACCTCAGAACCCTGGTATCTCCAGTATTAGCTCAGATAGAAAAGGTAGTCAGCAGTGTGAGCAGCCTCTTCTTATTTCAGCATTTCAGGTATCTCCAATATTAGACCTGATAGACCTGGTAGACAGCAGTATGTGCTGCTTCTTCTTACTTCAACGTTCCAAGTATCTTCAGTATTATATCATATACACAGGGTGGACAGCAATGTGAGCAGCCTCTTCTTACCTCATCACTCTCGGTTAGCTGTGTGAGAAGTGTAACCAATAATCACATCTCATGTGTGCCAAATGAAATTAATTTAACAGGTTTAGTAATTCTATAATTGCTAATGTTATCTTACCAATATTAAAAACAGCTATGGAACCAAGCAATATAACGCACTTTCAACGTTTTGTCACTTTTTTCATTGACATTAATTTAAGGCCTCTTTCACACTTCCGTCGTTTGGCCAACGTCACAATGCATCGTTTTGGAGAAAAAATGCATCCTGCAAAGTTGCTCGCAGGATGCTTTTTTTCTCCATAGACTTGCATTAGCGACGCATTGCGACGTATGGCCACACGTCGCATCCGTTGTGCAACAGATGCGTCATAATTTTGTGTCCCGTCGTGACGAAAAAACGTTCAAAGTAACATTTTTTCGTCCGTCGGAACCGCCATTTCCGACCGCGCATGTGCGGCCGGAATTCCGCCCCCTCCTCCCGGGAACTCATAATGGGCAGCGGATGCATATGAAAACTGCATTGGCTGCCCTTGTTGTGCACTATTTGCACAACGTCCGTTGGTACGTTGTTCCGATGGTTTGCGATGGCCCCATACCGACGGAAATGTGAAAGAGGCCATAGACGGAGTTGATTAGATTGCTTGACAGTAATCCATTTGTACCTGAATGAGACATAAAATTGCAAAACTAAAAGTCTTAAAAATGTGTTAATGTGCTCTCATACATACTGGACTTTGTTGCTTTTGGAATCATTACCACGCTTGCTATTTGCTAATAACAGATCATATAAATATGACCTACTGTATGTATACAACATGACCTGTCATACAGAATGCAATGTATTGTTTTCTAAATGTAGCGATTATTTCACTATACATCCTGTCCTTTACATATGCCCCACCATTGTCTACAGCAAGAAATTTGCAATGAGTAATGAAGTGGAGAAGTGAATGAAGTGGAATAATTACAAAAGTAGTGGAGCACAAGAAAAATGGAAATCTGGCCATTCCTGTATGTCGAACACACGTGGCAGTGGGTCGCACAGACAGATATATGCATGAATAGTAGTAACAGTATTATATGAACGTAAACAGTAAATGCATTTAATATTTGCTTGGTATTATGTGTGGACTTAACTGCACCTCTCAATACAATTTATTTCTATTATTGAATGGGGTCTAGGTCCCCCTGAATATACAGCAGGGTGTTCATTATATTTGGAGGTGTTATTGATTTCCTGAGTGAGTCCAGAAGTAAAGTTTATGTCTGTTAGACAGGACGTTCCTGCTTGGCTTTGGGTTTCCAGTGACAACTAATAGATATCTTAAAGCATTGGCTCTCAGACAGCGCTAGAAGTTTTATTCATTCCTAGTTCTAGCGAAAAACATTTCACATAGTTGCAATTTTCATTTAGCATGGTGGAAGCCATGAGCTGTCAGATTGCTGTACTCTATTTTATTTCATAGTATAATACACAAAAAAAGACGCCCCGGGGCCCTTTAATGTTTTCTTAACTTCATCAGCAAGGACCCCTCTGAGATTTGATCAATCAATGGATTTTATTTTCAGCCATAGCTGGGAGTTACTGGTCGTATGTTCACGTCTTCTGTGCCTGTTCTGTTAGATATCAGCTTTGGCCTTGATGACAGGCAATTTACTAACTATTTTGTTTCAGTTATTGAGAAATAATATACGGTATATTCACTAAATGGCCAAGTTAATAGAGTATAGAATGTTGCAACTCCTTTGACCTTCAGAATCATCGCAGCTCGTCATGACATAGATTTCACTACGTGTTAAAATTGTTCTTCAGGAATATTGGACAATGTGTCCAGGATAACTTCTAGAAGTTTCTACAAATCAGTTGGAGGTGCTGCCATACTGCGAACAGTCCAATTTACTGTCTTAGAGAAGCTTATAGAATTAAGATCTGGAGACTGTAAAGTAAGGAAAACTGCCATGTTCCTGCAATCTGTCTATTGTCTAAATGTCCAGAGGACCTAGGGTATGCCAAGTAAACATTCCCCACGTCCACCAGACTGAACTGATCAACTCTAAGGGTACCGTCACACAGTGAAATTTTCATCGCTACAACGGTACGATCCGTGACGCTCCAGCGTCGTAACAATATCGCTCCAGCGTCGTAGACTGCTGTCACACTTTGCAATGTACGACGCTGGAGCGATAATTTCATGACGTATGTGCGATGTAGAAGCCGTTGGTTACTATGCACACATCGTATACGATATATGTTACACCATGCGATCATGCCGCCACAGCGGGACACTAGACGACGAAAGAAAGTTTCAAACGATCTGCTACGACGTACGATTCTCAGCGGGGTTCCTGATCGCAGGAGCGTGTCAGACATTGCGATATCGCTCGAACGTCACGGATATATCGCTCGAACGTCACGAATCGTGCCGTCGTAGCGATCAAAATTTCACTGTGTGACGGTACCCTAACAGGAAAGGTTCATCAATTTAGACTGCTTGTGTCAAATACTAACCCTCCCATCAGCACGGTGCTACAGAAAAATGGATTCATCAGACCATACAATGTTTTTCCACTACTCTTGGAACTAACGCTTGCTACTTTGTGTTGGTATATCACATAAAATCCCAATAAAATATGTTTAAGTTTGGAGGTGTAACATGAAAAAATGTGGAAAAATTCATGGGTTATGACTACTTTTTTAAGGCACCATATATACCACCACCATTTTTGGTCTAAAACTTTGATCATGGACACTGTTTATTAGTGATGAGTGAGTGTACTCACGGTCGGGTGACCTCTGAGTATTTATGACTGCTTGGAGATTTAGTATTCATAGCGGCAGCTGAATGATTTACAGCTACTAACCAGGCTGAGTACATGTGGGGGTTGCCTGGTTGCTAGGGAATCCCCACATGTAATCAAGCGGGCTAGTAGCTGTAAATCATTCAGCTGCCGCAATGAAAACTAAATCTCCGAGCAGTCATAAATACTCGGAGGTCACCTGACCGTGCTATATATATATATATATATATATATATATATGCATACAGCTCTGGCAAAAATTAAGAGACCACCACATCAAATCCCTGTCATGGCAGCCCAATCTCCAGACCTGAACCCCATTGAAAACCTCTGGAATGTAATCGAGAGGATGATGGATAGTCACAAGCCACCAAACAAAGAGGAACTGATTACATTATTGTGGCAGGAGCAGTGTGAAAGACTGGTGGAAAGCAGCCAAGACGCATGAAAGCTGTGATTAAAAATCATGGTTATTCCACCTACTATAGATTTCTGAACTCTTCCTGAGTTAAAACATTAGTATTGTTGTTTCTAAATGATTATGAACTTGTTTTCTTTGCATTATTTCAGGTCTGAAAGCACTGTTTTTTTATTTGGACCATTTCTCCTTTTCAGGAAAAAAAAAACAAAATGTATTGCTTGGAAATTCGGAGACATGTTGTCAGAAGCTTATAGAATAATAGAACAATTTATATTTTACTGAAAAATATACATTTTAAGAGAAAAATCGGAGAAACTGAATATTTTGCAGTGGTCTCTTAATTTTTCCCAGAGCTGTGTATATAAAACATATGTAGAGCTGCTCATCCAACAGTTTAAAGAATCTAATTAGGAACATTGAGTATCCAAGTTATCTTTACATTTAGTTTCCTCCTTATACATTTTGTTTGCTTTCCCCTAGATAATATAAGACGCCGGCCTCTGATTTATACTGCAAAAAAGATGTCCCTGAGGGAAAGAAAGCTCTACAAAATGTCTGTCACATCAAGTTTACAGTAGGCCAAACAGCTCTAGACAAGAAGTAACATTTTCTATGAGGCGTTGTTTAGCTGACCCTGACAGAATGTCTTTTACCTGACACCAAAATGTAGGCATGTGAAGCATTACAAACATGTATATCAAATCCTATCGAACATCTGTGCCTGAGACCAAGGCCACATATGATGCATATTGATCGCCGAGATTACAACAGTTACTGTGTCTGATAAGAAAGAAATTACTTTTCTACCTCTGAGTTCTGACCCTCATCTGACATTACATGAATTAAAGTCTTACCTAGAAAAAGATCACATTTTGGGGGAACCAAATATATTCCTATATATACTGTGACTATGCATAATGTGATTAGATAAGAACCGGAGATACTCAGATACCAGATTGTGGAATGTAATATGAAAAAAAAGCAGCCAATTAATTCACATGTCCGAGATCCTATCCCAATGTGTAATAGGTGTAATAATAATAATATTAGCAAATACTTCCAATTAGAAATGTAGCATAGTTCTTCTGATTCGCTATTGACAGGGCATTGCAGTAGCTTAGGTATCCATGGTTACGACTCCTAGCAACTAACAGTCACTATATGAGTACCTAAGCTAGTGCAATGCCCTACACATGAGGTAAGCAACATAGCAAATCAGAAGAACTATACTACATTTCTAATTGTGGGTATTTGCTAATATTATTATTATATGTACAACATTTTGGGATAGGATCTTGGAGATGGTAATACCCCCTTAAACTTCTTCTACATTTTTTGTAGTATAAAGTCATTTGAATGGTGGACATAGGCAATACCTCCATTTTTCATTTGAACACAATTGCAGGAATATACCCAACTAGATGGTGGCCCTAACGCATCGGGTATTCTAGAATATGTATGTTATTTATTTATGAAGTTTTCAGAATAATGCAATTTATACACAGGATTCGGCTGACCGGGTGTGACCATTTAGCGAAGCGTGGTTCAAATTCTGCGCCAATTCACTGCCAGACTGCGCCTGTCGCTGATTGTTCGTGGCCGGGCGTGACCAATCAGTGAAGCCAGGGCCGGCTCCTCCAGGTTCTTGAGGGCCCCGGGTGAAAGAGTCTCAGTGAGCCTCCCCCTTTAACACATACCACAATTCATGATGCATAGATACAGCAGAGAAATCTAGCGCAGCCAGTTAGCATATAACAGCCCATGTAGTATAATTCACAGCCCACATAGTATATAGCACAGCCACGTAGTATATAACACAGCCCACGTAGTATATAACACAGCCCACGTAGCATATAGCACAGCCCACATAGCATATAGCACAGCCACATAGCATATAACACAGCCACATAGTATATAGCACAGCCACATAGTATATAGCACAGCCACATAGCATATAGCACAGCCACATAGCATATAACACAGCCACATAGTATATAGCACAGCCACATAGTATATAGCACAGCCACATAGTATATAGCACAGCCCACATAGTATATAGCACAGCCCACGTAGTATATAGCACAGCCCACACAGTGTATAGCACAGCCCATGCAGTGTATAACATAGCCCACGCAGTGTATAACACAGCCCACATAGTATATAGCACAGCCCATGTAATGTATAACAAAGCCCATGCAGTGTATAACAGCCCACGCAGTATATAGCAAAACCCATGCCATGTATAACACAGCCCACGCAGTATATAGCACAGGTCATGTAGTATATAACACAGCAACGTAGTATATAGTACAGCCACGTAGTATATTGCACAGCCATGCATATTGCACGGCTACATAGTATATAGCACAGCCCACGTAGTATATAACACAGCCACGTAGTATATAGGACAGCTGACGTAGTATATAGCACAGCTCACGCAGTATATAACACAGCCACGTAGTATATTGCCCAGTCACGTAATATATTTCACAGCTACGTAGTATATAGCACAGCTCACGTAGTATATAGCACATCTCACGCAGTATATAACACAGCCACGTAGTATATTACCCAGCCACATAATATATTGCACAGCCCACGTAGTATATAGCACAGAGACGCAGTATATAACAAAGCTCACACAGTATATAACACAGCCCACGAAGTGTATATAACACAGAGATGTAGTATATTGCACAGCGCGCGTAGTATATAGCACAGAGACGTAGTATATAACACAGCCTATGCAGTATATAACACAGGCCACTGTTGTGAATTCTGTGGCAGAGCTCCCTCCTGTGGTCACAGGTGGTACTTCGGCTGATTCTCTCTGTGAGCTTCTGTTGGTGGAGGGAAGTGGTACTGCGGCTTCTGAGTTTCCTCCCTCAGGTGATCTGGTGAGGTCGTTAGGTGCTTCTCTACTTAACTCCACCTAATGCTTTGATCCTGGCTTCCTGTCAATGTTCCAGTGTTGGACTTGCTTTTCCCTGGATCATTCCTGTGGCCTGCTGCTCTGCATAGCTAAGTTCTTCTTTGCTATTTGTTTGCTATTTTTTCTGTCCAGCTTGTCTAATTTGTTGCTGGAAGCTCTGGGACGCAAAGGGTGTACCTCCGTGCCGTTAGTTCGGTACGGAGGGTCTTTTTGCCCCCTTTGCGTGGTTTTCTTTAGGGTTTTGTGTAGACCGCAAAGTTATCTTTTCTATCCTCGCTCTGTTAAGAAAGTCGGGCCTCACTTTGCTGAATCTATTTCATCTCTACGTTTGTCTTTTCATCTTAACTCACAGTCATTATATGTGGGGGGCTGCTTTTTCCTTTGGGGTATTTCTCTGAGGCAAGGTAGGCTTATTTTCTATCTTCAGGCTAGTTAGTTTCTCAGGCTGTGCCGAGTTGCATAGGCAGAGTTAGGCGCAATCCACGGCTGCCTCTAGTGTTGTTTGGAGAGGATTAGGGATTGCGGTCTGCAGAGTTCCCACATCTCAGAGCTCGTTCTATGATTTTGGGTTATTGTCAGATCACTGTATGTGCTCTGACCGCTATGTCCATTGTGGTACTGAATTGCCTTTCATAACAGGCCACGTAGTATATAACACAGCCCACGTAGTACATAGCAATGTGGGCACCATATCCCTGTTAAAAAAAAGAATTAAAATAAAAAATAGTTATATACTCACCCCCAGATCCAGGCGAGGCATTTAGCGATGCTCCTCGCGACGCTCTGGTCCCAAGAATGCATTGCGGTCTCGCGAGATGATGATGTAGCGGTCTCGCGAGACTGCTATGTCTTCATCTCACGAGACCGCAATGCATGGCCCGGAATGTCGCCGGAAGGTGAGTATATAATGATTTTTGATTTTTTAAATTATTTTTAACATTAGATCTTTTCACTATTGATGCTGCATAGGCAGCATCAATAGTAAAAAGTTAGTCACACAGGGTTAATAGCAGCGTTAACGGACTGTGTTACACTGCAGCATAACACCGTGTAATGCAGCCATTAACCCTGCGTGAGCGCTGACTGGAGGGGGAGTATGGAGGGGGCACTGACAGAGAGTAGGAAGGGGCGAATTCGCGGCCGGACTGTGGCCTGCTGGCCGCAACCAATCAGCGACGCGGGATTTCCGTGACAGACAGACAGATAGACAGAAAGACAGACAGACAAACAGACAGAAGTGCCCCTTAGACGATTATATATATAGATTGCTCAATATGCATCATATATTTGGTTGCAATTTATTTATTTTTTTAAAATGTAATTAATGAAAAGTACAAAAATTATATCTGTTAGATAACAGCACTTATTTTTTCCTTTGACAATGTAACTGATTATTACTGACTTTTTGCTCCGTCTTATAATACCATTTTTCTATTTCATGTATGTTATGGTGCCAGCATTTTACATAATCTCATCCACATGATGCATGGAAAATCTACATTATATACAGTATTGACCGGCGCTGGGGATTGACATTGATTGACAAATATGCCTTAAGTACCTCCGTGTCTTTTTAAACCAAAATTAGAGCTAGTTATTAGCATGTCCTAATGTGCTGCTCTGGATCTCTGAGAGCCTTCTTTCTGCTACAGACTAGTGGTTTTAGTAGTATCCCTCCCGGTAATATAAGCTGAATATGAGTATCCCTCCCAGATACATAATCTGGATGTGAGATGTGTGTGTATCCATTATGCAGCTGTGTCCATTAACTCATACATCAGCACAACATCGATTTCAGAATTTTTTTTCTCTTCACCTGCATTACACCTTTTCTACAGTCTGCATTATCTTCCCTCTCTGAGACTACACATGCTCTCTCCCCTGTCCACAATGTAGAGAAATGTCTAAAACCTACTGCTTCTGTCTACTGCTATCTCTAACACTGTAAGAAGGGTGTGAGCAGAAAGAGGTGTCAGAACCTTTTTTCTGGTAGCTCTTACAGATTTGTAACCTTTTTGCAAAGGCAAACAAAGGCTGTGTAGAAACTTTGCAGTCATGAAGCAAATGAACAATAAAAAAAAATTGTGTGCAAAGGTGAACATAGTTTGTAACTTGCAATATTTGAATCCTCATTAGGAGGGATGACTCTCTATTTTCTGAGCACACATGACTGTTACTCTCCCTCTTCACCATCACATCAGTCTACTCACTTTGCGCAGTCAGACGGCCGTATAAGGAACGATGATCGCATTGCAATGCTCGGACTGGCCTGCGGCTCTCCTGACCTGAGCGTGACAGTATGTATTTCTATGCATCTGTCATGCTCAGTTCAGGAGAGCCGCCAGCCAGTCCGAGCATTGCGATGTGATCGTCGTCCATGTTATCTGACAGTGCCCTTACTTAAGTAGCCATTATGATTACCTTTTTTTAACATCTAAAATACACTCGGTGTTGTCAGATTACCCTTAATGTCAACATGTGACGGAACCTCACTACTTCCATCCCTCTGAACAGCTGGTAGTTTTGCGAGAAGATCCCCAGTGGCTTACAGTCGCAATTTGTAAGTAGCCTTGTCTTCTAACATTTCAGGGCAACCAAAACGCGACAAGATGACAGATAGTCTCCTCAATAGATACTGACAAACAAATTAGTGGAATGATGCGTTTGCTAGCATAGCAGATGTGTTGAGTTCTATCATATGGAACAGGCAATGAAAAACTGTCCGGGTCCCATCTGTGCGTTTTGTAATCATCGATGCACTAGTTGTGTGACTGCAGGCACAGCAAATATTTCCTCTGTATTTACATGCGCAAGAAATGAACAGTCTTGGGTCAGGACCCGCCTAAATGTATGAACACTGAATTTCCGATGTTATTACAGCAGCTGGTAATAACCTGCAATGACAACAGTAGATGCGTAATTAGCCAAACACTGAATTCCAGCACCAGTTATGTTTTTAATGAAATCCATATTGGACAAAACAGGTATTTTAGGGATTATCTACTAAAACAGTAGCCGAAAGATATAAAGTGCTGGTCTGGGCAAGTATTATATGTCAGTATGTTACCCATAATTGATATATTATCTATAACTGTGGTTGCAAATTATTTGGCTGCAAAAATGTCTGCAACTTTTGATAGAAAAAATGCAGGGGAAAAATAAGTACATTTTGGCCACGTTTTTGTCCCGTTTGTTTTACATGCTTTTTTGTTGCAGATTTTTCCCGCTCATTAATTTGGGTGAAATCTGCAGCAAAAACGCTGAAAGAACTGACATGATGCAGATCTATACCTGCAAGGAAATAATAAGCAACGTGTGCATAATGCTTCTGAAATCTCATCCAGTGTGATGGTACAAGGAAACTGCGCAGAAAAAAGGCGACAAAAGTGCAATGTGTGCACAGACCATTAGGATAAGGAGACTCAATGTGGAGTGCAGACTATTTTGCTGTGGTCAAGGGAGCTTATTATTTTCTATGATACAGGAAAGATATATATCTTGGTACCGAGTTAGCCAGAAAAATATTTAGAATTTTGGGTCCTCAGTGGTTGATACCTTTTAATGGCTAACTGAAAAGATGGTAACAAATTGCAAGCTTTCGAGACTACTCAGGTCTCTTCATCAGGCATAGACTAAAATAACTTCTGGAGAATCACATATTTATGCACAATGCATCACAGAAAAAAAAAACAACCATGGATAAGACAGGTGACATGAAGCAGAATTACCATGAGTGACAAACAGTTATGTCCATAAATATTGGACCAGTTCTTAGATAAGGAATATTTTATTGTCCTCTGATTGGGGTCACAACAGAACCAGACCCCAAGCGGAGGACAATAAAACATTCCTTATCTAAGAACTGGCCCAATATTTATGGACATAAGGGTAACGTCACACAGTGGCATTTTGATCGCTACGACGGCACGATCCGTGACGCTCCAGCGTCGTAACAATATCGCTCCAGCGTCGTAGACTGCGGTCACGCTTTGCAATGTACGACGCTGGAGCGATAATTTCATGACGTATGTGCGATGTAGAAGCCGTTGGTTACTATGCGCACATCGTATACGATATATGTTACACCATGCGATCATGCCGCCACAGCGGGACACTAGACGACGAAAGAAAGTTTCAAACGATCTGCTACGACGTACGATTCTCAGCGGGGTCCCTGATCGCAGGAGCGTGTCAGACACAGCGAGATCGCTGGAACGTCACGGATATATCGCTGGAACGTCACGAATCGTGCCGTCGTAGCGATCAAAATGCCACTGTGTGACGGTACCCTAACTGTTTATCACTTACGGTAATTCTGCTTCATGTCACCTGTCTTATCCATGGTTTTTTTTTCTGTGATGCGTTGTGCATAAATATGTGATTCTCCAGAATTTATTTTAGTCTTTGCCTGATGAAGAGACCTGAGTAGTCACGAAAGCTTGCAATTTGTTACCATCTTTCCAGTTAGCCAATAAAAGGTATCAACCACTGAGGACTCTCAATTCTAAATATTTTTATTGTTTTCTATGAAAATTTAATCATCTAAGTATATAATTACATTTTCTAAGCAATTGACTGGGAAAATGTATCCATTGCCTCACGTAATGTAGATATGCTAAAGCATCAGTCACTGGAGCATGTAGGATTACCCTACAGCTCTTTTATTGTTTGTGCTCAAATCTAGGATGTTCTCTAGATGAATGAGCATGCTTGGATAAGGTGTTATCTGAGCATGCTCGTGTACTAATACAGTGTCTTCAGCGTGATCGAATGCGATGTACGAGTCGCCGCTCCCAAGTTGGGAGGTAACTGAGAAACTTCAGAATTTGTTTGTAATCAAGTTGCTAAGTCTGTTGTCAGGTCCCAGTTCCCACAGACTGTCATGTTTCTCTGTACCAGAACTTATCTAGTAATCCCAGCCTGCCCTGTCCGTACTGGCTGTCCTGTCTTATAATGCAGAAGCCGCACTATACCAGCACCTGTGGCCGTCCTGTCTTGTATTCCTGAAATCGCACTGAACCAGCATCAGTATCCAGACCTGCCTGGGACTCCAAATCTGGACCAGCATCCCTGGCCCTTGGGGTCAGCTGCTACAGTACTGGACGCTGCCCTGGAGTGGTACCTGGCGGCTACCTGCAGCTCCAGCCTGTCCTCACTATCAGAGGCTACAGTGAAAACAAGGTAGTGGCTTAGTTATGCCCCTCCAGGGTAAGTCCATCTTGTTACGCAGTACGTCTACGATCTACCAGTATGGCATTTATATTATAACGCCCTGTGTACTTACAATTGCTCATTTTGCTTTTCTACCCATCTAATTTTTCTCATTTCCATTATGTCTATGACATCACATGATTAAAAATAGACTAGCAGAATCATTCTAGCTCTATCTAGAACGTGATGATGATTACAATAAATAAATAAAGGATAAAAACTTTTAACAAGAAATATTTCTAAAGTGAGGCCCCCCAGACACAATACAGCTCTGCCAAAAATTAAGAGACCATCACTTCAAATCCCTGTCATGGGCAGCCCAATCTCTAGACCTGAACCCCTTGAAAACCTATGGAATGTAATCAAGAGGTTGATGGATAGTCACAAGCCATCAAACAAAGAAGAACGGCTTAAATTTTTGCGCCAAAATCAGTGTGAAAGACTGGTGGAAAGCATGCCAAGACGCATGAAAGCTGTGATTAAAAATCATGGTTATTCCACCAAATATTGATTTCTGAACTCTTCCTAAGTTAAACATTAGTATTGTTGTTTCTAAATGATTATTTTCTTTGTATTATTTGAGGTATGAAAGCACTGTGTTTTTTTATTTTGACCCTTTTTCTTTGTCAGAAAAAAATACTAAATTTATTGCTTGGAACATCAGAGACATGTTGTCAGAAGTTTATAGAATACAAGAACAATTTACATTTTACTCAAAAAATATACCTGTAAAGAGAAAAATCAAACTGAAAATCTTGCAGTGGTCTCTTAATTTTTGCCAGATCTGTATATCTATAATATAACGCTGGGAGCGTCACTCTGTCCGAAGCCTTTATAGACTGCGCAGTCTGGACCCCTCTGACGCTCCCAGGAGATCGCAGTATGCATAAGCACTGAACGCACACCGCAATCTCCAATGGATAGCAGGGACGTGCCAGGAGGGTAAGTATCAGCTATATTCACCTGTCTGTCCCGTTTCAGCGCTGCGTGCGGCTCCATCTTCTGGGTCCTCTGCCTGCGAAGTTCACAGTTCAGAGGGCGCGATGATGCGCTTAATGCGCGCCGCCCTCTGACTGAACAGTCACAGCCAGAGGAGCCGGAAGACGGAGCGGATGCAGCGCTGGATCAGGGCCAGACAGGTGAATATAGCAAGTGCTGGGGGGCCTGAGCTAGCGGCGATACCGGCACCTGACCCCCACAGCGGGCTGGTGTCCCCGCCTGCTCAGGCCCCCCAGCACTCGGCGCCCAGCGACGATAGGTGAGTATGGTATTTTTTTATTTTTTTTATATCGCAGCAGCATACGGGGCATATAATACAATGGAGCATCTTATGGGGGCCATCAACCATAATGGAGCAGTGTACGGGGGCATATAGTATGGAGCATCTTATGGGGCCATAAACCTTTATGGAGCAGTGTACGGGGCATATAATATGGAGCTTCTTATGGGGGCCATAAACCTTTATGGAGCAGTGTACGGGGCATATACTATGGAGCATCTTATGGGGGCCATCAACCTTTATGGAGCAACGTATGGGGCATATGTATGGGAGCAGCACATGACAGAACGGGGGCGCAGGATGGGAGCAGCACATGACAGAACAGGGGCGCAGGATGGGAGCAGCACATGAGCGAACGGGGGCGCAGGATGGCAGCAGCACATGACAGAACGGGGGTGCAGGATGGCAGCAGCACATGACAGAACGGGGGCGCAGGATGGGAGCAGCACATGACAGAACGGGGGTGCAGGATGGAAGCAGCACATGACAGAACGGGGGCGCAGGATGAGAGCAGCACATGACAGAACGGGGGCGCAGGATGGCAGCAGCACATGACAGAACGGGGGCGCAGGATGGAAGCAGCACATGACAGAACGGGGGTGCAGGATGGGAGCAGCACATAACAGAACAAGGGTGCAGGATGGAAGCAGCACATGACAGAACAGGGGCGCAGGATGGGTGCAGCACATGGCAGGATAGGGGCGCAGGATGGCAGCAGCAAATGACAGAATGGAGGCGCAGCATGGGTGCAGGACATGTCAGAATGGGGGCGCAGGATGAGAGCAGCACATGACAGAATGGGGGCACAGGATGGGTGCAGCTCATGACAGGATGGTAACGCAGGATGGGTGCAGCACATGACAGGATAGGGGCGCAGGATGCAGCAGCTCGTGACAGGATGGAGACCATATACCAATATAAATGCTCGCCACCCGGGCGTAGAACGGGTTCAATAGCTAGTATATATATATATCAGCATTTTAAAGTTGAGGAAAGAAGCAACATGCCTTCACCTTATTTGATATCCAATAAAAGCTGTAATTTTGTGTTCAAGTTCTCTCCTTACATCTCTTTTCTAAAAGTAGACTCCTGAAACAGAAATTGCTTTTACGTTTTAATTACCTTATTTTCCGGTGTATAAGACAACTTTTTAACCCCTAAAAATTGTCCCAAAAGTCGTGGGTCGTCTTATATGCCGGGTACGGCGTGTGCAGGGAGCGATCCTGGATGTTCCCAGGGTCTGGAGGAGAGGAGACTCTCCTTCAGGCCCTGGGATCCATATTCATGTAAAAAATAAAGAATAAAAATAAAAAATATGGATATACTCACCCCTCCAACGAACCCTGGCTCTCAGCGCTGCAAGCGTCTGCCTCCGTTCCCAAGAATGCAGTGAGTGAAGGACCTTCGATGACGTCGCGGTCAGGTGACCGGTCACCTGACTGCTCACGTGACCGCGACGTCATCGAAGGTCCTTCACTCACTGCATTCTTAGGAATGGAGGCAGACGCTTGCAGCGGTTACAGCCAGGGTCCGTCGGAGGGGAGAGTATATCCATATCTTTTATTTTTATTCTTTATTTTTTACATGAATATGGATCCCAGGGCCTGAAGGAGAGTCTCCTCTCCTCCAGACCCTGGGAACCACACGCCGTATAAGATGACTGGGCGTATATACGGCGGGCATATCCCACATTCCATATTTTATATGGAAAAGTTGGGGGTTGTCTTATACGCCCAGTCGTCTTATACACCAGAAAATACGGTACTGCCTTTTCAGTTATAGATTTCTGTCTAGTCTGTGGTCAGTAAAGTGCTGAATTACAAAAGTATATTTTTTTAAATTTGTGGTTAGATGATATCCAACCATTATATTACATGTCAGTAAAAGATATAATTATAATCAGTGATATATCCATAGCCAGGTCATTCTATCTCTGGGGGCCAATAGGGACTTCAGCCAAATAAGAGATAAAGTGCTTTGGGAGGTGTAATGGCAGTTCCTCGGATTACATTTGCCTAATAAAATTATACCAAACAGATATGCGAGAGCTCTTCTTTGTTTAGTCTTTAAAGGGAACCTGTCATGTGAATAAATGCTGTTAACCTGTACATATGGGGTTAATCTGCAGTTTAATAGCATTCTAAAGCTGCCCGGCGGCCGCAGTGAGAGTCCAGCTAACGACAGATAATGAGCTCTATTCCTCCGGGCAGCCTGGGCTTTCAGTCATGGAGGCACGGCTCCAGTCCTTGTTTAATCCATAGTGAGCATCGGTTGTAACCACGCCCTGGCACTGACTGACATTTGTCTCTGTATTCATGCACTGCTGAACCGGATGTCAGTCAATGTTGGGGCATAGTTTTGTCCACTGCTTTTAACCCCATATCTGCAAATTAACCCTTTACTGACATTGGACATATTAGTACGCCGATGTCAGTATCCCCCGCTTTAATGTGGGCTCCGGCGGTGAGCCCACATCAAAGCCTTGACATGTCGGCTGTTTTGAACAGCTGACATGTGCCTGCAATAGGCGCAGATTGAATCGCGATCCACTTACTCCTATTAACTAGTTAAATGCCACTGTCAAACTCTGACAGCGGCTTTTAACAAGTGCTTCCCACCATCCGGCCATAAATACGCACATCGGTGACCTGCATGATGTGATCGCGGGTCACCAGGGTGTTGACATGACAACCTGACTTCTCCTTGAAACCTCTATGGTTGTTGATGCCGGATTGCTATGAGCGCCACCCTGTGTATGGAGCTCATAGCAAGTCTAATTCTACTACATAGAGGCGATATGAGCATCGCCTCTATGTAGCAGAGCCGATCAAGCTATGACAGCTTCTAGCTTCCCATGGAGACTATTGAAGCATGCCAAAAGTTAAAAAAAAGTTTTTTAAAATATTTAAAAATAAAAAAAAGTTCAAATCACCCCCTTTCGCACCATTCAAAACAAAACAATAAAAGAAATCAAACATACACATATTTGGTATCGCCGTGTTCAGAGTCGCCCGATCTATCAATAAAAAAAGGATTAACCTGATTGCTAAACAGAGTAGCGAGAAAAAAATTGAAACACCACAATTACATTTCTTTGGTCGCCGCGACATTGCATTAAATTGCAATAACAGGCGATCAATGAACGTATCTGCACAAAATATCATTAAAAACATCATCTCGACATGCAAAAAAGAAGCCGTCACCCAACCCAAGATCACTGAAAATGGAGACGCTACGGGTATTGGAAAATGGTGCAAACTTTTTTTTTGCTAACTTTATTTGGATTTTCTTTTCACCACTTAGATAAAAAAGAACCCAGACATGTTTGGTGTTTATGAACTTGCAATGACCTGGAGAATTGTAATGGCAGGTCAGTTTTAGCATTTAGTGAACCTAGCAAAAAAGCCAAACAAAAAAAACAGTGTGGGATTGCACTTTTTTTGCAATTTCACTGCACTTGGAATTTTTTTCACATTTTCGAGTACATGACATGGTAAATCAATGGTGTTGTTCAAAAGTACAACTCGTCCCGCAAAAAATAAGCCCTCACATGGCCATATTGATGGAAAAGTAAAAAAGTTATGGCTCTGGAAAAAAGGGGAGGGAAAAACAAAAACGCAAAACCGAAAAAAAAGCTTCAGTCATGAAGGTGTTAAAAGTGTTTTTTTACATGACAGGTTCCGTTTAAGATCTAACTATCAAGCATTGAAAAGTTGGGTGGGGATCACTTTGAATAATACATTATTTACAGAAGAAATATAAGCTACTTATATGATACTTGGATACTATCATATCTCAAGATGAATTATATCTAGGAAAATATATTCAAAGGGAATCTATTGCCAGTTTTTCTTTCTATGTAATCTGAGAGCAGGATGATGTAGGGGCTCAGACCTCGATTCCAGAAATGTATTGCTCGCTGGTCTGCATATTGTAATTTTGATGCAATCATTGTTTTCTCTCTGATATCTAGCAGTGCTCTGAATGCTGAGCTATGTATAACCCCGCCCACACATTATCAGCTTTCTGTGAACACTGCACAGCGACAGATTACACAGAGCAGTAGTGGGCAAATAAATTAAATCATACAATTAAATCTTTTTGATAACCAGTGTATTGAACTGGGATAATAATGGTCTTGAAAAACAATAAAAGTTTACATTTTTGATTTATGGTCTTTCTCCATAGAAGTATAAAATATTTTCATATTTTTTAGCAACTATTAGGCTGCATCTACTGTAACCTCTAAGGAGAGATGTACTTTCTATTTGTTGTACTTTATAACTTTTTTTTTGGGGGGGGGGAGTAGAAGATAAAAGTATGTTCCTGCATCATAAAAAATGTGAAAGGCTTCAGGCCAGAATGGAAGCCGCTACAATAACTCACTACCTACTTACTATTTGTTATGTACAGGCCAAGGAACTAAATTTGCCTGCAGTATCGAAGTTTACTGTGCATTTAGAAAAACTTGTACAAACGATTTTAACTTCTTCCAGTCACATCAGGTTACACTTCATACACTGCTACAAAGACAAAAGAAAAGAAAAAGAAAAAAAATTGCGTTTAAATGTTTTTTAAAAAAAATGGCTAGCTAAATGTCTTAAAAGAAAAACAGTGTCAATGATGTGAATTCTCAGTGAGAGGACAGGATGGACTGCAAGGTGCCTGATTCATTAAGGGACGCAGGCCGCTTAGGGTGGTTTCACACTTGCGTTTTTGTCTGCAGCGTTTTTTTTTTGCAAAAAAACGCATGCGTTTTTTTTCCTATATTTAACATTGAAAACGCATGCGTTTTTGTTTGTACGCGTTTGGTCGCGTTTTGAAACGCATGCGTTTTTTTTCTGCATGCGTTCATTTTCAGAAATGCAACTTGTAGTATTTTTGAGAGGCGTTTTTTGGACCAAAAAAAACGCATGCGTTTTCATGCGGTTTTTTTGGGTCAAAAAATACATTGGAGTCAATGGGGACGCATGCGTTTTTTTGTGCATGCGTTTTTTTGCATTAAAAACGCATGCTTTTTTTATTAAAAAACCAGAAAACACACTGATATGCCACCCACCAACATAAAGGTGATAAAGGGATCCTACCCCTAACCCTAACCCTACCCCTAACCCTACCCCTAACCCTAACCCTAAGGGATCCTAACCCTAACCCTACCCCTATCCCTAACCCTACCCCTAACCCTACCCCTAACCCTAACCCTAACCCTACCCCTAACCCTAACCCTAAGGGATCCTAACCCTAACCCTACCCCTAACCCTAACCCTAACCCTAACCCTAAGGGATCCTAACCCTAACCCTACCCCTAACCCTAACACTAAGGGATCCTACCCCTAACCCTACCCCTAACCCTAACCCTACCCCTACCCCTAACCCTACCCCTAACCCTAACCCTAACTATTTCTGTTTATAGTGGGTTTTTTACTTTATTTTGATGATTGGCAGCTGTCACACATTTCTCAGCATGCGTTTAAAAAATGCAAACGCGTGAAAAAACGCATGTAAACGCGTCAAAACGCCGCGTTTTTTTCACCACATGTAAAAACGCATGCGTAAAAAAAACGCAGCGTTTGCACGCGTTTACATGCGTCTTTTCACCATGCATTTTTTTGCATTTTTTACCGCAAAAACGCACCCAAAAAAACGCAAATGTGAAACCAGCCTTAATGAATGAGATGAGGTGCAAAGTGGGGTTCGCCTCCAAATCTTACTCCAGTCAGTGGCATAAGGAATTAATTTGATGAGCAGGGGTTGCCACACACTGTCAAACCCCATCTCCATCCACTTTGTGGGAGTTCAGCGGAAATTATATGAAAATGACAAAAATCAGCCTTTTTGCACATCTTCACGTTGCTCAAAAATTGTGCACATTTTCAAAGTTTTCTACACCAGATTTTTGGCATAAAAACTTTGATAAATCTGATTCCAACTCATTGAATCGTAAAGCCTTGTTAGTCATTATGTTGTAAGGTCAAGACCTATGCAAACCCTAAGGTGATACGTGGCTCTTTTGACTATTAGTATTATCAGGTTTGTTACTAATGAGAAAGAGTGGATTATGTCAGATATTTACGTGCATAAAAATGCTAAATCACTTAAAATCTAAAAGTGTATCCTTACATGTAGTGCAAACTACAATGTTGTAAGATTTTATCATGTTAGTGCCTGATTATTTTATGAAAAAACGATAGAGGAAAATCTGTAAATCCTGAACGCATTATACCTGATAGTTGAGCAGCTTCCCATCTGCCAGTGACTTGGGTATGGCATGCCAGATTTCAGAGCAATACGTGCCAACGTTAAATTCAATGACTATAAATGTTCAAGGAAGTGCGCCGCCTTAAGCATTTTGGACTGTTTTGATGGGTCTTAGCTGCTAATTAAGGAGTGGACTTGGTCTATATAATGTTTAGGTCTTAGATGTCTAAGTAAGGAGTGGACTTGGTCTATATACTGTTTAGGTAGGTCTTAGATGTTTAAGTAAGTAAGTAGTGGACTTGGTCTATATAATGTTTGGGTAGGTCTTAGATGTCTAAGTAATAGTGATGAGCGAATATACTCATTACTCGAGATTTCTCGAGCATGCTCGGGGTCCTCCGAGTATTTTTTATTGCTCGGAGTTTAAGTTTTTCTTGCCGCAGCTGAATGATTTACATCTGATAGCCAGCATAAGTACATGTCGGGGTTGCCTGGTTGCTAGGGAATCCCCACATGTACTTAAGCTGGCTAACAGAAGTACATCATTCAGCTGCGGCAAGAAAAACTAAAACTCTGAGCACTAAAAAATACTCGGAGGACCCCCGAGCATGCTCAAAAAATCTTGAGTAAGGAGTATATTCGCTCATCACTACTAAGTAAGTAAGGAGTGGACTTGGTCTATATACTGTTTAGGTAGGTCTTAGATGTTTAAGTAAGTAAGTAGTGGACTTGGTCTATATAATGTTTGGGTAGGTCTTAGATGTCTAAGTAATAGTGATGAGCGAATATACTCATTACTCGAGATTTCTCGAGCATGCTCGGGGTCCTCCGAGTATTTTTTATTGCTCGGAGTTTAAGTTTTTCTTGCTGCAGCTGAATGATTTACATCTGATAGCCAGCATAAGTACATGTCGGGGTTGCCTGGTTGCTAGGGAATCCCCACATGTACTTAAGCTGGCTAACAGAAGTACATCATTCAGCTGCGGCAAGAAAAACTAAAACTCTGAGCACTAAAAAATACTCGGAGGACCCCCGAGCATGCTCAAAAAATCTTGAGTAAGGAGTATATTCGCTCATCACTACTAAGTAAGTAAGGAGTGGACTTGGTCTATATAATGTTTAGGTAGGTCTTAGATGTCAAAGTAAGGAGTGGACTTGGTCTATATAATGTTTAGGTAGGTCTAAGATGTCTAAGTAAGTAAGGAGTGGACTTGGTCTATATAATGTTTAGGTAGGTCTTAGATGTCTAAGTAAGTAAGGAGTGGACTTGGTCTATATAATGTTTAGGTAGGTCTTAGATGTCTAAGTAAGTAAGGAGTGGACTTGGTCTATATAATGTTTAGGTAGGTCTTAGATGTCTAAGTAAGTACGGAGTGGACTTGGTCTATATAATGTTTAGGTAGGTCTTAGATGTCTAAGTAAGTAAGGAGTGGACTTGGTCTATATAATGTTAAGGTAGGCCTTAGATGTCTAAGTAAGTACGGAGTGGACTTGGTCTATATAATGTTAAGGTAGGTCTTAGCTGCTAAGTAAGTAAAGAGTGGACTTGGTCTATATAATGTTTTGGTAGGTTTTAGATGTCAAAGTAAGGAGTGGACTTGGTCTATATAATGTTTAGCTAGGTCTTAGATGTCTAAGTAAGTAAGGAGTGGACTTGGTCTATATAATGTTTAGGTAGGACTTAGATGTCTAAGTAAGTAAGGAGTGGACTTGGTCTATATAATGTTTAGGTAGGTCTTAGATGTCTAAGTAAGTAAGGAGTGGGCTTGGTCTATATAATGTTTAGGTAGGTCTTAGATGTCTAAGTAAGTAAGGAGTGGACTTGGTCTATATAATGTTTAGGTAGGACTTAGATGTCTAAATAACAGAAACATGATTGCCAGGGCCCAAGGTTTCATAGGAAGGATTGCCCATGTGATCACTCTGCAGCTTGCCTCCTATGCATAGTGCATCTTGATGCCATCTCTTCCCTGGGAAATATAAAAGTAGTAGTATGGAAAAATCACGCTTCTTTTCAGGCTAGTCATTGCATGCCCCTCATCTTGGTACATGCTGGGAGAACGGGAAAAAACTAATGTTATATCAGACAGACTGACCTCTGCACCCCATGTGCACCCATGGCACTTGGCCACTCATTATCTTGTCACCGTTTTCTTCATTGTCCTTCGTCCTTATACTTTTCTTAGGTATTATTCACTGCACATCGGGATGTCCCACAAGACCTGCCATTTTAGAAGTGCTTTAACTCTTTCAGCTGGTCACTTTGTATCTACTGTAGATGCTAAAGTTTTTGTTTTGTCTCCTCTTTAAAACATATTTTTTCTCACAAAAATGTAGTAAGTGTATTCTAACGTTGTTCACAACCTCTTTTTACCGTAAAGAGTCATTTATTTCTTGCCACCCATACATGGGTATATAAAGATACATTGCTATGTTTTTGCATTTTCCAAATCGTAATCTAAATTGATTACAGTTAGCAGTCTGCCATATGTCTGTATTATAAACCACCGTGCTTACAGTAATATATGAAAAGAAGATTTTTTACTTTGCCGTACAGTTACAATATGGTGTGAATGTTCTCCTAAGTCATGCCTTGCTGAACACAGAAGGCTTCCTAATAAATTAAGACTGTCTAGATGGCATGGACATGCAGGAGTACTCGCAAACCTATATTATATATCACCTAAATAATACGGAAATGCTCCTCAGGGCAGAAAATATGATATCATGTAAGACAAGTCTTCTGTTGTATTTTGGGCAACTATGGTATAAGTACAGAAAACTAGAAGAAATCAAAAACCATGACCATTGGTCTCTAATAGCAAAATTCAATTATGGTACAGGCTCCTGCACTCAAGATACATTTTAAGTTATGTGATAGTAATCCAAATAGTTTTACTCTCGAGGACCCATGTGTCTTACCATGGCTTATAAGTCTCCTTACACTAGCATGTCCATGTATGTCACTCTACCCAAGGAGAAACGCTACACCTTAGATCCCAGTCATAAGTCTCTCATACAGCTAAATCATATCTCATGCTTTGCACTGACAAGGGGTAATACCCGAAACACAGTGTCTGCAATTTGAGATTTTGGTTTGGCTTTTATCCTAAGTCATGTGGTAAGACTCGTTAATGGGTCGATATCAACTTTTTAGGATTGCTAGTTCCAATAGGTGGCACTAGAGTTCAAGTCCTGTTCATCTCTGAAGAGACAATTTGCAAATTTAATTTCTCAGAGGAGCATTGCATGGCTTATAAGTATCCTTATCCTGGCATGCCAGGCATGTTACTCTCCACAAGGAGAAACGTTACCAATTACTCAGATCAGCATTGATTAAGGTAAATACCAGCAGGGTTACAATGGTGAATCAAAGCTAAGCAGAAAAGATAACACCCCTTTTAACGGTACCCTTTAGTACTTTTTGCCAAATAACTGGTTCCTAAAACATAAGGTAATGATAGGTTGTGTAATAATGAACCAGGGGAAAAGGGTGTTACCCAATGAGGTACCAATTACAGATTTGTACTTACCTTTACTCATGGTTCAACATAACCCAAGATGTGTGACGCAAAACAGCCAGCTTTTAAAAGACTTATTTTTGTGATACTCCGTCAAGAGACGTCTATGCTATTTGCATTCAAGTGTGACACACACAGTGGTTTGGAAGGGAATTACCGCCTGATTTTGGTTTTTCTACCATGTTTCAGTATTATATTGATTTTGTTTTTGTCAGAAATCAGTCATTAGCCAAATCTAAGAAAAGATGAAGCTAGAAAGAGACCTTTATCAGGATTATTCATTGTGATTTCTGTGAAACAGAGACTCGTTCTTAATAATAATAATCTTTATTTATATAGTGCCAACATATTCCGCAGCGGTTTTCAATTCAACAGTCCATAATCAAGTCATAAGTAACACCGTTAAAGATAATACTATAATTAACCCCTTCCCGACCTGTGACACAGCGTATGCGTCATGAAAGTCGGTGCCAATCCGACCTGTGACGCATATGCTGTGTCACAGAAAGATCGCGTCCCTGCAGGCCGGGTGAAAGGGTTAACTCCCATTTCACCCGATCTGCAGGGACAGGGGGAGTGGTAGTTTAGCCCAGGGGGGGTGGCTTCACCCACTCGTGGCTACGATCGCTCTGATTGGCTGTTGAAAGTGAAACTGCCAATCAGAGCGATTTGTAATATTTCACCTAAAAAAATGGTGAAATATTACAATCCAGCCATGGCCGATGCTGCAATATCATCGGCCATGGCTGGAAATACTAATGTGCCCCCACCCCACCCCTCCGATCGCCCCCCCAGCCCCCCGATCGGTGGTCCGCTCCCCTCCGTCCTGTGCTCCGCTCCCCCGTCCTCCTGTCCGCTCCCCCGTGCTCCAATCACACCCCCCCGTGCTCCAATCAAACCCCCCCGCACTCCGATCCCCCCCCGTGCTCCGAACCACCCCCCCTGCACACCGATCCCCCCCCCCCTGCACACCGATCCACCCGCCCGCACACCGATCACTCTCCCCCATGCTCCGATCCCTCCCCCCCCGTGCTCCGACGCCCCCCCGTGCCCTGATCTCCCCCCCCTGTGCCCTGATCTCCCCCCCTTATACTTACCGATCCTGGCGAGGTCCGTCAGTCTTCTTCCCCGAGCGCCGCCATGTTCCAAAATGGCGGGCGCATGCGCAGTGCGCCCGCCGAATCTGCCGGCCGGCAGATTCGTTCCAATGTGAATTTTGATCACTGTGATATAATCTATCACAGTGGTCAAAATAAAAAAACAGTAAATGACCCCCCCATTTGTCCCCCATAGATAGGGACAATAATAAAATAAAGAATTTTTTTTTTTTTTCACTAAGGTTGGAGTTAGAACTAGGGTTAGGGTTAGGGTTAGGGGTAGGGTTAGGGGTAGGGGTAGGGGTAGGGTTAGGGGTAGGGTTAGGGTTAGGGGTAGGGGTAGGGGTAGGGTTAGGGGTAGGGTTAGGGTTAGGGTTTCGGTATGTGCACACGTATTCTGGTCCTCTGCGGATTTTTCTGCAGCGGATTTGATAAATCCGCAGTGCTAAACCGCTGCGGATTTATGGCAGATTTACCGCGGTTTTTCTGCGCATTTCACTGCGGTTTTACAACTGCGATTTTCTATTGGAGCAGTTGTAAAACCGCTGTGGAATCCGCAGAAAGAAGTGACATGCTGCGGAATGTAAACCGCTGCGTTTCCGTGCAGTTTTTCCGCAGCATGTGTACAGCGATTTTTGTTTCCCATAGGTTTACATTGAAATGTAAACTCATGGGAAACTGCTGCGGATCCGCAGCGTTTTCCAAAGCGTGTGCACATACCTTTAGAATTAGGCTATGTGCACACGGTGCGGATTTGGCTGCGGATCCGCAGCGGATTGGCCGCTACGGATCCGCAGCAGTGTTCCATCAGGTTTACAGTACCATGTAAACCTATGGAAAACCAAATCCGCTGTGCCCATGGTGCGGAAAATACCGCACGGAAACGCTGCGTTGTATTTTCCGCAGCATGTCAATTCTTTGTGCGGATTCCGCAGCGTTTTACACCTATTCCTCAATAGGAATCCGCAGGTGAAATCCGCAGTAAATCCGCAGGTAAAACGCAGTGCCTTTTACCCGCGGATTTTTCAAAAATGGTGCGGAAAAATCTCACACGAATCCGCAACGTGGGTACATAGCCTTAGGGTTAGGGTTGGGTTGGAATTAGGGTTGTGGTTAGGGTTAGGGGTGTGTTGGGGTTAGGGTTGTGGTTAGGGGTGTGTTGCGGTTAGGGTTGTGGTTAGGGTTACGGCTACAGTTGGGATAAGGGTTAGGGGTGTGTTGGCGTAAGAATTGAGGGGTTTCCACTGTTTAGGCACATCAGGGGGTCTCCAAACGCAACATGGCGCCACCATTGATTCCAGCCAATCTTTTATTCAAAAAGTCAAATGGTGCTCCTTCCCTTCCGAGCCCCGACGTGTGCCCAAACAGTGGTTTACCCCCACATATGGGGTATCAGTGTACTCAGGACAAACTGGGCAACAATTACTGGGGTCCAATTTCTCCTGTTACCCTTGAGAAAATAAAAAATTGCTTGCTAAAACATCATTTTTGAGGAAAGTAAAATGATTTTTTATTTTCACGGCTCTGCGTTGTAAACGTCTGTGAAGCACTTGGGGGTTCAAAGTGCTCACCACATATCTAGATAAGTTCCTTGGGGGGTCTAGTTTCCAAAATGGGGTCACTTGTGGGGGGTTTCTACTGTTTAGGCACACCAGGGGCTCTGCAAACGCAACGTGACGCCCGCAGACCATTCCATCAAAGTCTGCATTTCAAAACGTCACTACTTGACTTCCGAGCCCCGACATGTGCCCAAACAGTGGTTTACCCCCACATATGGGGTATCAGCGTACTCAGGACAAACTGGGCAACAATTACTGGGGTCCAATTTCTCCTGTTACCCTTGAGAAAATAAAAAATTGCTTGCTAAAACATCATTTTTGAGGAAAGAAAAATGATTTTTTATTTTCACGGCTCTGCGTTGTAAACGTCTGTGAAGCACTTGGGGGTTCAAAGTGCTCACCACATATCTAGATAAGTTCCTTGGGGGGTCTAGTTTCCAAAATGGGGTCACTTGTGGGGGGTTTCTACTGTTTAGGCACACCAGGGGCTCTGCAAACGCAACGTGACGCCCGCAGACCATTCCATCAAAGTCTGCATTTCAAAAGTCACTACTTCCCTTCTGAGCCCCGACGTGTGCCCAAACAGTGGTTTACCCCCACATATGGGGTATCAGCGTACTCAGGAGAAACTGGACAACAACTTTTGGGGTCCAATTTCTCCTGTAACCCTTGGGAAAATAAAAAATTCTGGGCTAAAAAATTATTTTTGAGGAAAGAAAACGTATTTATTATTTTCACTGCTCTGTGTTATAAACTTCTGTGAAGCACTTGGGGGTTCAAAGTGCTCACCTCACATCTAGATAAGTTCCTTTCGGGGTCTAGTTTCTAAAATGGGGTCACTTGTGGGGGGTTTCTACTGTTTAGCCACATCAGGGGCTCTGCAAACGCAACGTAACGCCCGCAGAGCATTCCATCAAAGTCTGCATTTCAAAATGTCACTACTTGACTTCCGAGCCCCGACATGTGCCCAAACTGTGGTTTACCCCCACATATGGGGTATCAGCGTACTCAGGAGAAACTGTACAACAACTTTTGGGGTCAAATTTCTCCTGTTACCCTTGGGAAAATAATAAATTGCAGGCTAAAAAATCATTTTAGAGAAAATAAAATTTTTATTTTATTTTCATGGCTCTGCGTTATAAACTTCTGTGAAGCACTTGGAAGTTCAAAGTCCTCACCACACATCTAGATTAGTTCCTTTGGGGGTCTAGTTTCCAAAATGGGGTCATATGTGGGGGATCTCCAATGTTTAGGCACACAGGGGCTCTCCAAACGTGACATGGTGTCCGCTAATGATTGGAGCTAATTTTCCATTTAAAAAGCCAATTGGCGTGCCTTCCCTTCCGAGCCCTGCCGTGCGCCCAAACAGTGGTTTACCCCCACATATGGGGTATCAGCGTACTCAGGACAAACTGGACAACAACATTTGCGGTCCAATTTCTCCTATTACCCTTGGCAAAATAGGAAATTCCAGGCTAAAAATCATTTTTGAGGAAAGAAAAATTATTTTTTATTTTCATGGCTCTGCATTATAAACTTCTGTGAAGCACCTGGGGGTTTAAAGTGCTCAATATGCATCTAGATAAGTTCCTTGGGGGGTCTAGTTTCCAAAATGGGGTCACTTGTGGGGGAGCTCCAATGCATAGGCACACAGGGGCTCTCTAAACGCGACATGGTGTCCGCTAACAATTGGAGCTAATTTTCCATTCAAAAAGTCAAATGGCGCGCCTTCCCTTCCGAGCCCTGCCGTGTGCCCAAACAGTGGTTTACCCCCACATATGAGGTATCGGCGTACTCGGGAGAAATTGCCCAACAAATTTTAGGATTCATTTTATCCTATTGCCCATGTGAAAATGAAAAACTGAGGCGAAAAGAATTTTTTTGTGAAAAAAAAAGTACTTTTTCATTTTTACAGATCAATTTGTGAAGCACCTGAGGGTTTAAAGTGCTCAATATGCATCTAGATAAGTTCCTTGGGGGGTCTAGTTTCCAAAATGGGGTTATTTGTGGGGGAGCTCCAATGTTTAGGCACACGGGGGCTCTCCAAACACGACATGGTGTCCGCTAACAATGGAGATAATTTTTCATTCAAAGAGTCAAATGGCGCTCCTTCCCTTCCGAACCTTACCATGTGCCCAAACAGTGGTTTACCTCCACATGTGAGGTATCGGTGTACTCATGAGAAATTGCCCAACAAATTTTAGGATCCATTTTATCCTGTTGCCCATGTGAAAATGAAAAAAATTGAGGCTAAAAGAATTTTTTTGTGAAAAAAAAGTACTTTTTCATTTTTACGGATCAATTTGTGAAGCCCCCGGGGGTTCAAAGTTCTCACTATGCATCTAGATAAGTTCCTTGGGGCGTCTAGTTTCCAAAATGGGGTCACGTGTGGGGGAGCTCCAATTTTTAGGCACACGGGGGCTCTCCAAACGTGACATGGTGTCCGCTAAAGAGTGGAGCCAATTTTTCATTCAAAAAGTCAAATGGCGCTCCTTCCCTTCCAAGCCCTGCCGTGCGCCCAAACAGTGGTTTACCCCCACATATGAGGTATCAGCGTACTCAGGACAAATTGGACAACAACTTTCGTGGTTCAGTTTCTCCTTGTACCATTGGGAAAATAAAAAAAATGTTGCTAAAAGATAATTTTTGTGACTAAAAAGTTAAATGTTCATTTTTTCCTTCCATGTTGCTTCTGCTGCTGTGAAGCACCTGAAGGGTTAAAAAACTTCTTGAATGTGGTTTTGAGCACCTTGAGGGGTGCATTTTTTAGAATGGTGTCACTTTTGGGTATTTTCATCCATATAGACCCCTCAAACTGACTTCAAATGTGAGGTGGTCCCTAAAAAAAATGGTTTTGTAAATTTCGTTGTAAAAATGAGAAATCGCTGGTCAAATTTTAACTCTTATAACTTCCTAGCAAAAAAAAATGTTGTTTCCAAAATTGTGCTGGTGTAAAGTAGACATGTGGGAAATGTTATTTATTAACTATTTTGTGTCACATAACTCTCTGGTTTAACAGAATAAAAATTCAAAATGTGAAAATTGCGAAATTTTCAAAATTTTCGCCAAATTTCCGTTTTTATCACAAATAAACGCAGAATTTATTGACCTAAATTTACCACTAACATGAAGCCCAATATGTCACGAAAAAACAATCTCAGAACCGCTAGGATCCGTTGAAGCGTTCCTGAGTTATTACCTCATAAAGGGACACTGGTCAGAATTGCAAAAAACGGCCAGGTCATTAAGGTCAAAATAGGCTGGGTCATGAAGGGGTTAAAGCAAAATAATGAGGACCCGGCTCCTAAGAGCTTACAATCTGATTATGTTAGTGGTCCGTGCATAGATGAAAATATTTGAATGCGAGATTTACTTACACTGATTTTTTTTTATCTCAGATGTTCAGCTGTTCTCAAAGATGTAAAAAGTTCTTACAGTATGTGATGTATATATATATATATATATATATATATATATATATTATACGGTATATGTAACACTGTGATTTCAGTAACAGCTCAAGCTAAGTAAAGTTCATGGTGTTTTCGTGCTTCTGTTCTGTTACATGGAGATCATTTGGCCTTGAAGGAGTTTTATGTTCACAAACATGTTTTTATGGCATTTTCTTGATGTTAGACTGTGTTGAGAAAATCCTCCCTTTGGGCCAAAGAGCAGAGCTTTCATAAACTCTGATCTGAAGACGTGAATCATTGTGTATTCTAAAATTCTCAACCTAATGACTATCTCAAGTGTAATACTCTGAACTAACAAGCACTTGCTTAACATTTTAACTGACATGATGAAAAGAAGCCTGCATCTTCAATAGTCAGTAGAAGCATTTTCACCCATTTTTGAAGCCATATAACAAGAAGTGTTTGGGGTGTAATGAGACACTGATTAAAGGTGACTACATGTAGATACCTCATTTTAATTCAAAACCAGTGAGAATCACCAGTTTATGCCTCTTGTAGGTTGCAGTGTAAAAAAAAAAATTTTAATAATGGGACATGATCAATGCCCGACATGGCACATAATGGTTCAAACAAGAGCTGCCATAGCATACTTGTTATATCAGTGCTTTAGGATTAGAATGAGTAGATGTTCAAGTGTAAAGAAGCTTTGTCTGATGACTCTGGTCTGCAATCCTTCTGTTAGGTGTCGAGTTCCCGCCTCTGCACAGAGGGAATCTCAAACCATCTCCGCTGCGGTCTCCCATTCTTCTTCAGCCGCAGTGGAGCCTGTTCAGCGGAGACATCCGTCCCAGCGTCTGACTCAGGCTGATACTGGGCGACTGGTCACTACTGTTCTTCCTGGCTCTGCCTTTGTAGCCAGCGCTGATCAGCAGCGAGCAGATCTTTCTGGGACTAATTCCTGCTTTTCCCATACTGGGCATGCCCACTGGATGACCTCCCATTGAAGGTCGGGAATCACATGCGCAGGTCCTGAAGCGGTTCTTATTGGACCACTAGGAAGGTCCTTAGTGCTAAAACTATAAAAGGTTTGCATGGCCGCATGGCCATGCGCTAGTATCAAACCAATGTTAAAGAGCTCAGCGCCAGTGTGGTCATGCTTGTATGTGGTCATGGTTTGGCTGAAATAAGCCCCTAGAGTTTCCACCTCTGCACAGATGGAATCTCAAACCATCTCCGCTGCGGTCTCCCATTCTTCTTCAGCCGCAGTGGAGCCTGCTCAGCGGAGACATCCGTCCCAGCGTCTGACTCAGGCTGATACTGGGCGACTGGTCACTACTGTTCTTCCTGGTTCTGCCTTTGTAGCCAGTGCTGATCAGCAGCGAGCAGATCTTTCTGGGACTAATTCCTGCTTTTCCCATACTGGGCATGCCTACTGGATGACCTCCCATTGAAGGTCGGGAATCACATGCGCAGGTCCTGAAGCGGTTCTTATTGGACCACTAGGAAGGTCCTTAGTGCTAAAACAATGAAAGGTTTGCATGGCCGCATGGCCATGCGCTAGTATCAAACCAATGTTAAAGAGCTCAGCGCCAGTGTGGTCATGCTTGTATGTGGTCATGGTTTGGCTGAAATAAGCCCCTAGAATACCGGCACCTCAGGTGAGGAGTTTGTATGTTTGGATTCAGGGCCTTGGCTGAAATAAGCCCCTAGAATACCGGCACCTCCGGTGAGGAGTTGTTTATCTGCTATTCTAACTGCATGACCACAGTTTTGCTCTGTTTGGTAGCTGTGTTCCTCTGTGAGGTTAACAGGGCACAGCATCTTGTTATTCTAGCGAATCTCTGAAGTAACAGAGTTTGCTTATACCACCATATAGTACCGCCTATTACTAGCAGCAGGTTTCTCTCCTGCACGGTGGACCCCGGGTTGTGAACGCACCAACTGTCTTATATATATATATATATATATATATATATATATATATTCGGTGCGTTCCACCAACCCTAACACCTTCTCCATCTTCTTACTGATTTTACTTATCTTAAACATATTATTGAAAATCATAGTTTAGGATTAAACAGGTTGACTAGAGCACCAAAGGACCCTCTTGTAATTGTATTCAAGGACCCTATAATTTGTCACAAAGTAGCCCCAAGTTTCAAAGGAAGACCCAATGTGGAGTTGACTTTGAAGCCAATCATTCGCTAACTTGTTTTTTTTTATGTTAGCTTCATTCACAAGTTACTAGATTGGCCCAAGGATTGCATTGGCCCAGTTCACTTATAATGTTTTGATTGGTTAAAAGTTAAGAGGTAACAGTTGAGCTGAAATTAAATAAATGGGTAATACTGGAGATAAGCGATTTATTGGTTCTTGAAATGCAAATGTGAATATTTTTTCATTTATATATCTCATATTGTTACAGGCAAGAGAATATAGGACAGTCTGGAAAACTGTTTTTTATATAGTCTTCAAGTCTAAAAAAGTCCATATTTAGAACATATGTTACCATATAACAATTGCTTTAGCCGGTTAGTCTATATCACACTTTCGTGAATTTTGTTGTAGACTTGGTACAGCAGGGATAATTCTTCTGCAGTTGGTTGTCTTGCAGCCATACACAAGACAGCGACAAAAGAGGGCATACAGTAGCTGATCTACTGAGAGCTAAACAAGATTTCTATTTCTCAGTTTTAAGTCCCATTCAGATTTCATGTTCATATTCTACAGCGGGTGAAAAAAGTATTGAACCCATCACCAATTTTCAAACTAAATATATTTCTATGATTTGATTTCTTTGCCTGTGTGGATTGAATAGGTGGTTACTAACATCTGGTGAGAATTTCATGTCAATAATGTTAGGGCTAGCGGAACGCACCAAATAATGAAGAGGTAGTTATGAGGTGTGTTCACAGCCTGGGGTCCACCGTGCAGAGATGGTACCTGCTGTTGAGTAATGGCAGATGGACACTTGTTCACACATGGGTTAGACTTCACCCAGCGCGAAAGGAAGCAAACTCTGTTGCTTTACAGAGTCGCCAAAATACGCTGCACCCTGTCAGCAGTCACAGGGTGTCGCTGCAAGACACTAGTGGGAACCTTATGAATCACCCCCACTAAACTGGTGATTGGACTCGCTCTGACCCTTGGTGCATTTTGAGCCCACGTCTGAGGACGCCCCGAGTCAGATGCAGAGTCCAAGTGGGAATTCCCACCCTACACTGACAGGCTGCCAGGAAAGCGCACTGATTGCGCACGTTGCCGTACAGACAGGCACTACAAAAAGGCACTGTAACGTGTGCTACGTGTGCATTTAGCACTGTTGGGTGCTAGATAGCTTCCACATTCACGATCAGTCAACAACACAAGGAATGGGAATGATTAAGGAGTAGTGTTGAGCGATACCGTCCGATACTTGAAAGTATCGGTATCGGATAGTATCGGCCGATACCCGAAAAATATCGGATATCGCCGATACCGATATCCGATACCAATACAAGTCAATGGGACATCAAGTATCGGAATGTATCCTCATGGATCCCAGGGTCTGAAGGAGAGGAAACTCTCCTTCAGGCCCTGGGATCCATATTAAAGTGTAAAATAAAGAATTAAAATAAAAAATATTGTTATATTCACCTCTCCGGCGGCCCCTGGACATCAGCGGGAGGATCCGGCGTCCGGCACGGCTTCTTTCTTCAAAATGCGCGCCTTCAGGACCTGTGGAATGACGTCCCGGCTTCTGATTGGTCGCGTGCCGCCCATGTGACCGCCACGCGACCAATCAGAAGCCGCGACGTCATTCCTCAGGTCCTAGAAGGCGCTCATTCTAGGACTTTAGCTGAGGAATGACGTCGCGGCTTCTGATTGGTCGCGTGGCGGTCACATGGGCGGCACGCGACCAATCAGAAGCCGGGACGTCATTCCACAGGTCCTGAAGGCGCGCATTTTGAAGAAAGAAGCCGTGCCGGACGCCGGATCCTCCCGCTGATGTCCAGGGGCCGCCGGAGAGGTGAATATAACAATATTTTTTATTTTAATTCTTTATTTTACACTTCCGATACCGATACCCGATATCACAAAAATATCGGATCTCGGTATCGGAATTCCGATACCGCAAGTATCGGCCGATACCCGATACTTGCGGTATCGGAATGCTCAACACTATTAAGGAGCTTTCATTTATTGACAGTCATTCATCTACACACACACGTTATCAAGTTTATACTAGCGCATGGCTGTGCGGCCATGCGAACCTTTACAGCAGAAGATCTCCAGGACCTTCCTAGTGATCCAATAGGAGCTGCTACAGGACCTGAGCATGTGACCCCCGACCTCCAATGAGAGGTCGTCCCTTGGGCATGCTCAGTAGAGGAAAAGCAGGACTTAGTCCCAGGAGTGTCTGCTCGCCGCTGATCATTGCTGGTTACAATGGCTGGACCTGGAAGGGCTGCAGTAACCAAGCGCACAGTATCTGCCTGAGCCAGACACTGGGACCAACATCTCTGCTGAGCAGGATCCACTGCGGCTCAAAAAGAATGGGAGACCGCAGTGGACATGGTTTGAGATTCCCCCTGTGCAGCAGTGGAAACTCGACACCTAACAAACAACACCTTTAAAAATATATTTCTTTTTCAATTCCTATTTATCCAGCTGTACGTGTTTTCTACGGATAATATACATACCCATTATAGTACCTCAATCTTTTTTCTTGTATATGAGAAAAAATTTGGAAACACTAATGGTAAAAACCGACACACTGCTAAAAATTGAATCCAGAACTCTGAAAGAAAGCGGTCTGTTTTTAAGACATGCAAGAAAAAAAATGAACGTCTAAACCAGACGTTAGGCAAGGTCCAGGTCAACATACATTTTGTCAGTGTGCTGTTTGTGCAATAATTCATGGGTACACCTGTGATTTTTCACAATGATTAATGGTCCGTGTAAAAAAATAGCATCATGAACTAGTCTGATTTGTACTATGGCCCATTTTATTGCATGTCAATAATAGGCAGTTCCAGTGCTTGTCCGCTCGGCCAGAGGCAGATTGAGCTGCATTTGGAGCCAGTCACATCCTCTATTTGCAGATATGACTTGTCCAAGCTTTTGTACAGCTGTGTGAATCTGGTCTTAACCATAATACGATTTAAAATAGGATCAAAGAAAAGGAGGTGATCAAAGGAATAATTGGTGTATATTTTAGTTTTTTTATTTGTCTTTTTTGTGTTTAGAGTTCATTTACCAAATCAAAGCAAATGACAGAAAAATCATAATAAAACAATGTTGATTGGATCACCCATTAGCAGATGAAGGGTTAAGAAGGGCAGTACACTTTCCCCCCAGTTAGTGTATTTAGACTAGCAGCTAATACTGCCACCCATGACACCTGTTGTAGAATATGAAAAATTATCTATTCTAAAGGTGACTTTAAATAATTCATGGTACTTGCTGATAAAGACACAGTGTTATCTAGATTCCTTTTAATTCAGTGTACTGGGATTATTGATGACTTTTACACATTCAGTGCACACAGTACTTTCATACACTAGTGAAGGTCAGTGTGAATAAAGGAGCAGATAATTATCTTCTAAGAGAATATTAAATTAAACAGCCGGCACAAAATATGACTTTATTTGGAATTAAAAGTGGCAGGAATTGAGGACACGGCTTTAGAACGAAGCTTAGCAGTTTAGTCAGAGCTACGTGATTGTGGTCTGGAGAAAGAGATTCATGGGTTCGCACAAAACTAAAATGGGGGTAAGTGAGTAAAAAGTGATGCAATTTTTATAAACATGGTAATAGCGTTCAAGAACATTTGAACTCCAAAAATTAGTCTTATTCTTGAAAGGTCATTGACTAGCCCAATAGATAAGGGAAAGAAACTCCAAACATTTGTATCCTCCAACAACGAGTCGTATGTCCGCCAATTATATAAATACATTTTTTATTGAAAACAATACCAAAAACATACATAAAGAAAATCTGGATTAAAAGTGAAAACTGGAGCTGATACAATTGTGGTTAAGGACACAAAGTACAGTCAGAAGGCACATAAAGTTCTTCTCTGCTGAGAGGGTGGGACTTCCAACATCTTTCTGATTGACAGTCGGATCCCCATTGCCTAATAGGGAATCATAATGACTACAGTAGTCTTGCCCTGTCGAAAGAGCAGGGAGGGAAAGAAGCCGCTGCTCTGTCGATGTCACGTCAACAGAGGCAGCTGAATCCCCAGCAGGAACAGTCTATGATCGCTCGAAATGCGTAGATGTTATATTCTTCTTTTTAGGACATTTTTCTGATGCCACTATGATATTTTAACATATTGATTAATTTTTGTTTGGAGGATAGGAGTGGAGATCTGCGCTGCCAAAGAGTTATTCCCAATAGGGATCGAGAGGACAAACTTCTTCATCTGGAGAACAACAGTCCACAGTCGACTGTGCTTCTTGTAATGAAGACCTTAGTCCAACTTCAAAATGCGTAGAGCGTAAACTGCTTTGTTATTCCTACATCACGTCTTCTGGATCCTTATTGAGAATATCTACTCGGCAGTGCAGATCACCACTCCTATCCTCCAAACAAATGCTAACATGGCAAGTTTTCCTGTCCTAAGAGTTCTGCAGCAGCTGTTTCTTGCTTCTATTCCTCATTTGTGGGTTTCAAAACCCAAAAAGGTGAGAAGTTGCTGGATCCTTCACCTGTTCTTGCCTACTGGATAAGGCCCTATGGTGCTTGTTGTCTCCCCTGTTTTTTTCCATTGATGAAATTTTTGAATTTTACCTTGTCTGAGGCGGATCCAATTCTATATCAACAAAGTTTTGCACCCTAGTTTACCCAGCAGCAAGCAAGATGCAACTATGGCTGACACTCCTAGCCGGTCACATGCTGCGAGGCAGCTAATGGTTTTGTGCTGAGTCACATCCCGATTCATAAGGGGGATTGTAGCACCTAGTTGTCAATGTATTAACTAATATTCAGGATTAATATTCAGGAGACACAACAAAGAAATGGCCCAACACAGAATTCCATTCATGTGTAGGAAATGCAAATATTATTAACTCTTCAGGAGCAATTACTCTTTAAAAAGAGTGTGTCATCACAAAATAACTGTTCAAGCCAATCACAGTGACCCGGCGCCCCTTCCCACCCACTTGTTTTCCATCTACCTTTGCTATACTCTGCCTCTTGTAAATCAAGAAAGGGGCAAAGATACAGCTCTGGCAAAAATTAAGAGACCACTGCAAAATGTCTGATTTTTCTCTTTTATAGGTATATTTTTAAGTAAAATGTAAATTGTTCTTTTATTCTCTAAACTTCTGACAACATGTCTCCGAAGTTCCAAGCAATAAATTTTGCATTTTTTTTCTGAAAAGGAGAAGAGGTCAAAATTTAAAAAAAAAAAATAACCAGTGCTTTCAGACCTCAAATAATGCAAAGAAAACAAGTTCATAGTCATTTAGAAACAACAATACTAATATTTTAACTCAGGAAGAGTTCAGAAATCAATATTTTGTGGAATAACCATGATTTTTAATCACAGCTTTCATTCGTCTTGGCATGCTTTCCACCAGTCTTTCACACTGCTTCTGGCACAAAAAATGTAAGCAGTTCTTCTTTGTTTGATGGTTTGTGACTATCCATCATCCTCTTGATTACATTCCAGAGGTTTTCAATGGGGTTCAGGTCTGGAGATTGGGCTGCCCATGACAGGGTTTTGATGTGGTGGTCTCTTAATTTTTGCCTGAGCTGTAGATGCAAAACAAGTAGTTGGAAGGGTGCACTTAACTTGGCAATGTCAACGGTGCCCAATATGCATGTGCTTGGTTTGAACAGTCATTTTGTTCTGATAATCTCCCTTTCATGCCACATTCACACATAAGTATTTGTTAAGAATTTTGCATCAGTATTTGTAAGTTAAAACTATTAGTGGAGTAATTAGAGAAAACGTATAATAGAAATACGTGCACCAATTCTGCATTTTTGACCCAATTCCGGATTTGACTTACAAATATTTACGCAAAATATTGACCAAAGTACAGCTGTGTGAACATGGCCTAAAAAGTTGTGTATTTTTAGGTCATGTTATCATGTGCTGAGTTTAAATTATGTTACCAACAAATCACAGAAGTCTGTGTGACCAAACTGTGTCGAGATTTACCTTAAAACATCTCAAGCTGATTATGAGTTGCTAGTCCTGATTACCACATTGGAAGTGAAGAAATAAAAAATAGAGAATTGTGATTTCACCTTTCTTAAGAACACACAGTTATTCCTATAAACATTGTTACTTAAAACGTGTTTTTTCACACCATTTTAAATCAATTACATCTTGAACTTGAAAAGAACACCGCGGATACATGTGTCGAGCAAGATGTTTACTCAACTGCTGACTGTAGACGTCTGCTCAAGATTAAAGGAGGGGACGTGAAGAGTTGGAGAAGAAATATGAATAAAATAGTAGACAAAATGTTCCTGCCACTGTAATCAGGGCTGTGATAAGAACAATGACAGTGCCAGCTGCAAATCAGTATGCTGATTCGCCCAGGAGCTTGTCCGTGAGCTTACCATCGTGGCAGCTGCTAATGAGCAAAGACACTGGTATGCAATATTTAGTGGTCTTGTTTAAATTAGCATGCATAATCAGTGTCACATTTTAAGTGATCCAGTCTTCGGGACCAATAGAAAAAGTATAGACAGTCTATTATTTCTGGAATGAAACATGGAAAACTACATGTAATCATATGTATATTGTATGCAATATATACTGTACAATTTATTGTATGTAATTTCATCATAATTTGTATTACATCCTTAGGAATTACTGTTTTATGTAAAATGTTGCCTATATATATATATATATATATACATATATATATATATACACTGTGTGCAGAATTATTAGGCAAGTTGTATTTTAGAGGATTATTTTTATTATTGATCAACAACTATGTTCTCAATCAACCCAAAAGACTCATAAATACCAAAGCTTAATATTTTTGGAAGTTGGAGTGGGGTTTATATAGATTTAGCTAACTTAGGAGGATATCTGTTTGTGCAGGTAACTATTACTGTGCAGAATTATTAGGCAACTTAATAAAAAGCAAATATATTCCCATCTCACTTGTTTATTTTCACCAGTTAAGCCAATATAACTGCACAAAATTTAGAAATAAACATTTCTGACATGCAAAAAAAAAAAAAAAAATTAGTGACCAATATAGCCACCTTTCTTTATGATGACACTCAGCAGCCTTCCATCCATAGATTGTATCAGTTGCTTGATCTGTTTATGATCTACATTGCGTGCAGCAGCCACCACAGCCTCCCAGACACTGTTCCCAGAGGTGGACTGTTTTCCCTCCCTGTAGATCTCACATTTTATGAGGGACCATAGGTTCTCTATGGGGTTCAGATCAGGTGAACAAGGGGCCAGGTCAGTATTTTTTCTTCTTTGAGACTTTTACTGGCCAGCTACGTGTGGAGTAGTTGGAGGCATGTGATGGAGCATTGTCCTGCATGAAAATCATGTTTTTCTTGAACAATACCGACTTCTTCCTGTATCACTGCTTGAAGAAGTTGTCTTCCAGAAACTGGCAGTAGGTCTGGGAGTTGAGCTTTACTCCATCCTCAACCCGAAAAGGGCCCACAAGTTCATTTTTAATGATACCAGCCCATACCAGTACCCCACCTCCAGCTTGCTGGTGTCTGAGTCGGAGTGGAGTACTCTGCCCTTTACTGATGCAGCCTCTGGCCCATCCATCTGGCAGATGAAGAGTCTCTCTCATTTCATCAGTCCATAAAACCTTTGAAAAGTCAGTCTTAAGATATTTCTTGGCCCAGTCTTGACGTTTTATCCTATGTTTTTTGTTCAAAGGTGGTCATTTTTCAGCCTTCCTTACCTTGGCCATGTCCCTGAGTATCGCACACCTTGTGCTATTTGTTACTCCAGTAACGTTGCAGCTCTGAAATATGGCAAAACTGGTGGCAAATGGCATCTTGGCAGCTTCACGCTTAATTTTCCTCAATTCATGGGCAGTTATTTTGCACCTTTTTTACCCAACACAGCTTCTTGCGACCCTGTTCGCTATTTGGCATGAAATGCTTGATTGTTCGGTGATCTTGCTTCAAAAGTTGGGAAATTTCAAGACTGCTGCATCCCTCTGCAAGACATCTCACAATTTTGGACTTTTCAGAGACCTTCAAATCTCTCTTCTGACCCATTTTGCCAAAGGAAAGGAAGTTGCCTAATAATTAAGCACACCTTATATAGGGTTTTGATGTCATTACACAACACCCCTCCTCATTACGGAGATGCTCGTCACCTGAATTACTTACTTGGTAGTTGGCTCTCAAGCCTGAACAGCTTGGAGTAGGACAACTGGTATAAAAAGTATCATGGGATCAAAATACAACTTGCCTAATAATTCTGCACACAGTGTATACATACAGTGGGAGAAATAAGTGTTGAACACATCAACAATTTTCTAAGTTTCTCACTATTAATAACAATAATCTTATTTATAAACAGTAGCTCCAACATATTCCGCAGCGCTTTACAATTATAGAGGGGACTTGTACAGACAATAGACATTGCAGCAAAACAATTATCACAGTTCAAAACAGATACCAAGAGGAAAGAGGCCCCTGCTAGCAAGCTTACAAACTATGAGGAAAAGGGGAGACACGAGAGGTGGATGGTAACAATTGCTTTCGTTGTTCGGACCAGCCATAATGTAAGGCTCGGGTGTTCACGTAAAGCTGCGTGAACCAGTTAACAGCCTAAGTATGTAACAGTACAGACACAGAGGGCTATTAACTGCATAAAGTGTATGCGAACATGATGCGAGGAACCTGATTATGGTTTAAGTTTTTTGAATGGGCCACCCAGGGATAGTTCGATTAATGCGTTGAGGTGGTAGGCCAGTCTGAATAAATGCATTTTTAGGACACGCTTAAAACTGTGGGGATTGGGGATTCATCGTATTAACCAGGGTAGTGCATTCCAAAGAATTGGCGCAGCATGTGAAAAGTCTTGGAGATGGGAGTGGGAGGTTCTGATTATTGAGGATGCTAACCTGAGGTCATTAGCGGAGCGGAGGGCATGGGTAGGGTGGTAGACTGAGACCAGAGAGGAGATGTAGGGTGGTGCTGGGCCATGGAGTGCTTTGTGGATGAGGGTAATAGTTTTGTACTGGATTCTGGAGTGGATGGGTAATGACTGGCACAAGATAGAGGCATCGGTATAACGATTGGTGAGGAATTTGATCCTGGCTGCAGCATTCAGGACAGATTGGAGAGGGGAGAGTTTGGTAAGAGGGAGGCCGATTAGTAGAGAGTTACAATAGTCCAGACAAGAATGAATAAGTGAAACAGTAAGAATATTTGCAGAGTCGAAAGTAAGAAAAGGGCGAATTCTATAAATGTTTTTGAAATGCAGATAAGAAGAGCGAGCCAGTGATTGGATGTGGATGGTGAAGGAAAGGTCGGAATCAAGTATGACCCCGAAGCAGCGGGCATGTTGCTTGGGAGTAATGGTGGAACCACACACGGAGATGGCAATGTAAGGCAAAGTTAGGTTAGTAGAGGGAGAGAACACGAGGAGTTCAGTTTTTGACAGGTTCAGTTTCAGATAGAGGGAGGACACGATGTTAGAGACAGCGGTAAGACAATCACTGTTTTTTTCTAAAAAGGCAGGTGTGATATCAGGAAAAGAAGTGTATAATTGGATGTCATCAGCATAGAGATGGTACCGGAAACCGAATCTACTGATTGGCCAATAGGGGCAATATACAAATAGAAGAGGATGGGGCCTAGGACTGATCCTTGAGGAACCCCAACAGTAAGGGGAAAGTGAGAGGAAGAGAAACCAGCAAAAGATACAGTGAAGGAGCGGTCAGAGAGATAGGAGGAGAACCAGGAGAGAACGGTGTCCTGTCACTATTACACGTATCTTAATATATAGACATCTATGGTTTGATTTCTTTGACTGAGTGGATTGGATGGGTTGTTGCCGATATCTGATGAGAATTTCATTTTAATAGCACCTTTAGAAATATATTTACTTGGAGATGTGTTCAATGCTTATTTCACCCACTGGATATGTACAGTATAAGTTTTCGATACACTGCCGATTTTGCAAGTTTTCCCATCTGCAAAAAATGGAGAGGTCTGAATTTTTTATTGTAGGTACACTTCAACTGTGAGAGACAGAATCTGAAAGTAAAAAACAGAAAATAACTTTTTATGACTTTTAAATAATTAAATTGCATTTAATTGCATGAAATAAATATTTAACCACTTACCAACCTGCAAGAACACTGTCTCTTACAGACCTGTTGGTTTTTTTCAGAAACCCTCCTTTTCTGCTCTATTCACCTGTATTAAAGGAAACCTGTCACCCTGTTTTTTCAGATTGAGATAAAAATACTGTTAAATAGGGCCTGCGCTGTGCGTTACAATAGTGTATGTAGTGTACCCTGATTCCCCACCTATGCTGCGAAATACATCACCAAAGTCGCCGTTTTCGCCTGTCCATCAGGCTGGTCAGGTCAGGTGGGCGTGGTGACACCGCTCTTTTCTTCCCCAGCTTTCTGTTGGTGGCATAGTGGTGTGCGCATGTCCAAGTTCCGAATCCACTGCGCGCACGTGAAGAAACAGCGCGCGATCTGCGCTATTACCCCTGTCATCGGTGGGGGCGGCCATCTTCCTGGGGCCACGAGTGCTCTGCTGCACGGGGCTTCAGGAAAATGGCCGTGTGATGCCGCGCGTGCGCAGATGGAGATTTTCCCAAAGCCGAGTTTGCATGTTATTTTCTGTTTTTTTATTTTTAGATTCTGTCTCTCACAGTTGAAGTGTACCAACAGTACAAATTGCAGAACTCTCCATTCTTTGTAGGGTAGAAAACTTGCAAAATCAGCTATTTATCAAATACTTATATTCCCTACTGTATATATATATATATATACTAGATTGTGGCCCGATTCTAACGCATCGGGTATTCTAGAACATGCATGTCCCCGTAGTATATGGACAATGATGATTCCAGAATTCGCGGCAGACTGTGTCCATCGCTGATTGGTCGAGGCAACCTTTATGACATCATCGTCGCCATGGCAACCATTATGACATCACCATCGCTGTGCCCGCTGCTGATTGGTCGAGGCCTTGCGGCCTCGACCAATCAGAGACGCGGGATTTCCAGGACAGACAGACAGACAGACAGAAAGACAGACAGACAGACAGATGGAAAAACCCTTAGGCAATTATATATATAGATATACAGTATATATCCACTGCTCCAAAAAATAAAGGGAACACTAAAATTCCACATCCTAGATATCACTGAATTAAATATTCCAGTTGTGAATCTTTATTCATTACATAGTGGAATGTGTTGAGAACAATAAAACCTAAAAATGATCAACGTAAATCACAACTAATATCCCACGGACGTCTGAAGTTGGAATGATGCTCAAAATCAAAGTGGAAAATGAAGTTACAGGCTGATCCAACTTAAGTGAAAATGCCTCAAAACAAGGAAATGATGCTCAGTAGTGTGTGTGGCCTCCATGTGCCTGTGACCTCTCTACAATGCCTGGGTATGCTCCTGATATGGCGGTGGATGGTCTCTTGAGGAATCTTCTCCCAGACCTGGCCTGAAGCATCCGCCAACTCCTGGACAGTCTGTGGTAAAATGTGACGTGGGTGGATGGTTTGAGACATGATGTCCCAGATGTGTTCCATTAGATTCAGGTCTGGGGAATGGGAGGGCCAGTCCATAGCTTCAATGCCTTCATCTTGCAGGAACTGCTGACTAGAGTTGAGCGACCTTGACCTTTTTAGAGTCGAGCCGGGTTTCGCGAAACCCGACTATCTCAAAAGTCGGGTCGAGTGAAATCGGCCGATTATGACGTAAAGTCGGGATCGACCGAAACACGAAACCCAATGCAAGTCAATGGGGCAGCATAGTCGGCAGTGAGTGGGGGCCAGGAAAACACCTAGAGTGCCCATTTTAATGTCAAAACCATCCATTCTTCTTAATGAAGCTTGTCAAGCGTAATTTACCTTATAATAATTGGAAGGCATTTGAAATTGGGGGTCATTTGGCTAAAGTTGTGTGGGGTAGGGCTGGTTCAAGTAATTAGTGGGCCCAGGAAATCTGGACCACGTCACGGCAGTGGAGCAGGGAGAGGTAAGTATTTCAACTTTGCAAGTGCTGTGATCCTGAGCAAGCAGGGGGGGCCCACTTGTTGGCATTGGCACTGGCACAGGGCACCTCAAAGTACAGCGGTGTGTTTGCACGGCGGGGGCGCCTCCCACCGGCAGCAACACTTTTGCGTACTATGAGAGGCCCTGTGCCAGTGACGTCGCCAACTAGTATTCCTCCCCCCACCTGATGAAGGAACCTGCACTTTCATCTGCACCTTCCTCTTTGTCCCCGTGTAAGGTGGTATGGTATGCGGGAAGAGCAACCTGACTTTCAGCAGGGTCACAATGTTGTTGTGTAGCATGCACGGGGAATGTTGCGTTATGGGTCAATGTACCAGCAGACTCATCTATCACTGGCTGGGCAATGGGCACGATGAAGTGGAAACACAGATATAGGCCCAAAGAATAAAGTGGGCTAAATGCAGTTCAAAATTGGTAACACAGGAATAACCAGGGGGCATTGCAGTGGAGGACAACTGGAATGAGAGGCTGACACAGAGAGTAGGGCCAAATCAGTAAGTAGTCGAAATGCAGTTCAAAATTGGCAACCGTAGTAAACAGGCGGCACAGCTTTGTTCAGTGGAGGAGAACAGCAAGGAGTGGCAGACACCGATAGTAGGCCCCAACCCAACTAGTAGGCCAAATGCAGTCTAACATTAACAACTACTTAACGAGAGCCTGAAAATGGAATTTCAGGACAGGAAACCAGGAGAACAGCAAGGAGTGGCAGACACCGATAGTAGGCCCCAAACCAACTAGTACGCCAAATGCAGTTGTTCCATTTAACCACAATTTAATGAGAGCCTGAAGATAGAAGCTCAGGAAAGGCAACCTGGGGAACACCTTGGAGTGTAACACACCATCTCTCTCCACCCCATACCCATTTTGTAGGCCTAATGCAGTGTACTTTTCTACAACTACTAAACGAGAGTCGGAAGACCGAAGCAATGGCAAGGAAACCTGGGGAACACCTTGGAGTGTAACACACCATCTCTCTCCACCCCATACCCAATTTGTAGGCCTAATGCAGTGTAGTTTCCAAGAACTACTAAACGAGAGCCGGAAGATCGAAGCTCAGGAAAGGCAACCTGGGGAACACCTTGGAGTGTAACACACCCTCTCTCTACACCCCATACCCAATTTGAAGGCCTAATGCAGTGTAGTTTACAAGAACTACTAAACGAGAGCCGGAAGATCGAAGCTCAGGAAAGGCAACCTGGGGAACACCTTGGAGTGTAACACACCCTCTCTCTACACCCCATACCCAATTTGAAGGCCTAATGCAGCGTAGTTTCCAACAACTACTAAACGAGAGCCGGAAGATCGAAGCTCAGGAAAGGCAACCTGGGGAACACCTTGGAGTGTAACAAACCCTCTCTCTACACCCCATACCCAATTTGTAGGCCTAATGCAGCGTAGTTTCCGACAACTACTAAACGAGAGCATGAAGATCGAAGCTCAGGAAAGGCAACCTGGGGAACACCTTGGAGTGTAACACACCCTCTCTCTACACCCCATACCCAATTTGAAGGCCTAATGCAGTGTAGTTTCCAAGAACTACTAAACGAGAGCCGGAAGATCGAAGCTCAGGAAAGGCAACCTGGGGAACACCTTGGAGTGGAACACACCATCTCTCTACACCCCATACCCAATTTGAAGGCCTAATGCAGCGTAGTTTCCAACAACTACTAAACGAGAGCCGGAAGATCGAAGCTCAGGAAAGGCAACCTGGGGAACACCTTGGAGTGTAACACAACGTCTCTCTACACCACGGAAGGGCTGATTCTTAGGAAGGAAGGCTGTTGGAAATAAGCATTGCGCGTCCGAGGGTGATTATATTCTTATTAGGTATATACTCACCCTCGGACGCGCCCTGCTTCTTTATTTGGAATGAATGTTTATTTGCAATGTGGTGTTGACTTTCTCTATTATTTTGGTAATTAATGATTTTATTATTTTCATTGTTTTGCATCTTCTCGGCAATAATATAAAGAAGACGCGACAGGACAACACTCGGTGGATGCCATATGTGTGTTTTCAATTTAAAAAACCTTTCAGTTAACTACTTGCAGGAGAAAGTAATTGTAGCTGGTGGCCATTTTTAGTACTGTACCAGATTTTAGTTGTGTGTTTGTTTTTAATGTTAAAATGTCTGCATTTGATATCTCTCCAGTATTTTCTTTTTTATAAGCAAAATACTTTTTTTTTTATTTTATGATGTTGGTTCAAGGGGTACACGGGCAGCAGTAGACAGGTCAGTGGAGGCCTAGTGGAAGGAGGGACCGCAGACAGGCTTCGAAGCCCTAACATAATAAATTGGGCTGCCTGTAGGCAATTTAAAATTGGTTCCAGGGGAACACGGGCAGCAGTAGACAGGTCAGTGGAGGCCTAGAGGAAGGAGGGACCGCAGATGCGCCAATGTTTCCCCCATACCAAATTTGTAGGCCTAATGCAGTGTAGTTTCCAACAACTACTAAACGAGAGCCGGAATATCGAAGCTCAGGAAAGGCAACCTGGGGAACACCTTGGAGTGTAACACACCCTCTCTCTACACCTCATACCCAATTTGAAGGCCTAATGCAGTGTAGTTTCCAAGAACTACTAAACGAGAGCCGGAAGATCGAAGCTCAGGAAAGGCAACCTGGGGAACACCTTGGAGTGTAACACACCCTCTCTCTACACCCCATACCCAATTTGAAGGCCTAATGCAGCGTAGTTTCCAACAACTACTAAACGAGAGCCGGAAGATCGAAGCTCAGGAAAGGCAACCTGGGGAACACCTTGGAGTGTAACAAACCCTCTCTCTACACCCCATACCCAATTTGTAGGCCTAATGCAGCGTAGTTTCCGACAACTACTAAACGAGAGCATGAAGATCGAAGCTCAGGAAAGGCAACCTGGGGAACACCTTGGAGTGTAACACACCCTCTCTCTACACCCCATACCCAATTTGAAGGCCTAATGCAGTGTAGTTTCCAAGAACTACTAAACGAGAGCCGGAAGATCGAAGCTCAGGAAAGGCAACCTGGGGAACACCTTGGAGTGGAACACACCATCTCTCTACACCCCATACCCAATTTGAAGGCCTAATGCAGCGTAGTTTCCAACAACTACTAAACGAGAGCCGGAAGATCGAAGCTCAGGAAAGGCAACCTGGGGAACACCTTGGAGTGTAACACAACGTCTCTCTACACCACGGAAGGGCTGATTCTTAGGAAGGAAGGCTGTTGGAAATAAGCATTGCGCGTCCGAGGGTGATTATATTCTTATTAGGTATATACTCACCCTCGGACGCGCCCTGCTTCTTTATTTGGAATGAATGTTTATTTGCAATGTGGTGTTGACTTTCTCTATTATTTTGTAATTAATGATTTTATTATTTTCATTGTTTTGCATCTTCTCGGCAATAATATAAAGAAGACGCGACAGGACAACACTCGGTGGATGCCATATGTGTGTTTTCAATTTAAAAAACCTTTCAGTTAACTACTTGCAGGAGAAAGTAATTGTAGCTGGTGGCCATTTTTAGTACTGTACCAGATTTTAGTTGTGTGTTTGTTTTTAATGTTAAAATGTCTGCATTTGATATCTCTCCAGTATTTTCTTTTTTGTAAGCAAAATACTTATTTTTATATTTTCTGATGTTGGTTCCAGGGGTACACGGGCAGCAGTGCCCTGGTCAGTGTAGTAGTAGTTGAAAGAATGGACCGCAGACAGGCATCGAAGACCTAAAATAAAAAAATTGGGCTGGCTGTAGGCAATTTTAAATTGGTTCCAGGGGTACACGGGCAGCAGTGGTGTGGTCAGTGGAGGCCTAGTGGAAGGAGTGACCGCAGACAGGCATCGAAGGCCTAAAATAATAACACATGGCTGTAGGCAATTTTAAATTGGTTCCAGGGGTACACGGACAGCAGTGGTGTGGTCAGTGGAGGCCTAGTGGAAGGAGTGACCGCAGACAGGCATCGAAGGCCTAAAATAATAACACATGGCTGTAGGCAATTTTAAATTGGTTCCAGGGGTACACGGTCAGCAGTGACCTGGTCAGTGTAGTAGTAGTTGAAAGAATGGACCGCAGACAGGCATCGAAGGCCTAAAATAAAAAAATTGGGCTGGCTGTAGGCAATTTTAAATTGGTTCCAGGGGTACACGGGCAGCAGTGGTGTGGTCAGTGGAGGCCTAGTGGAAGGAGTGACCGCAGACAGGCATCGAAGGCCTAAAATAATAACACATGGCTGTAGGCAATTTTAAATTGGTTCCAGGGGTACACGGGCAGCAGTTACCTGGTCAGTGTAGTAGTAGTTGAAAGAATGGACCGCAGACAGGCATCGAAGGCCTAAAATAAAAAAATTGGGCTGGCTGTAGCCAATTTTAAATTGGTTCCAGGGGTACACGGGCAGCAGTGGTGTGGTCAGTGGAGGCCTAGTGGAAGGAGTGACCGCAGACAGGCATCGAAGGCCTAAAATAATAACACATGGCTGTAGGCAATTTTAAATTGGTTACAGGGGTACACGGGCAGCAGTGGTGTGGTCAGTGGAGGCCTAGTGGAAGGAGTGACCGCAGACAGGCATCGAAGGCCTAAAATAATAACACATGGCTGTAGGCAATTTTAAATTGGTTCCAGGGGTACACGGGCAGCAGTGACCTGGTCAGTGTAGTAGTAGTTGAAAGAATGGACCGCAGACAGGCATCGAAGGCCTAAAATAAAAAAATTGGGCTGGCTGTAGGCAATTTTAAATTGGTTCCAGGTGTACACGGGCAACAGTGGTGTGGTCAGTGGAGGCCTAGTGGAAGGAGTGACCGCAGACAGGCATCGAAGGCCTAAAATAATAACACATGGCTGTAGGCAATTTTAAATTGGTTCCAGGGGTACACGGGCAGCAGTGGTGTGGTCAGTGGAGGCATAGTGGAAGGAGTGACCGCAGACAGGCATCGAAGGCCTAAAATAATAACACATGGCTGTAGGCAATTTTAAATTGGTTCCAGGGGTACACGGGCAGCAGTGACCTGGTCAGTGTAGTAGTAGTTGAAAGAATGGACCGCAGACAGGCATCGAAGGCCTAAAATAAAAAAATTGGGCTGGCTGTAGGCAATTTTAAATTGGTTCCAGGGGTACATGGGCAGCAGTGGTGTGGTCAGTGGAGGCCTCGTGGAAGGAGTGACCGCAGACAGGCATCGAAGGCCTAAAATAATAACACATGGCTGTAGGCAATTTTAAATTGGTTCCAGGGGTACACGGGCAGCAGTGACCTGGTCAGTGTAGTAGTAGTTGAAAGAATGGACCGCAGACAGGCTTCGAAGGCCTGAAATAAAAAAATTGGCCTGGCTGTAGGCAATTTTAAATTGGTTCCAGGGGTACACGGGCAGCAGTGGTGTGGTCAGTGGAGGCCTAGTGGAAGGAGTGACCGCAGACAGGCATCGAAGGCCTAAAATAATAACACATGGCTGTAGGCAATTTTAAATTGGTTCCAGGGGTACACGGGCAGCAGTGCCCTGGTCAGTGTAGTAGTAGTTGAAAGAATGGACCGCAGACAGGCATCGAAGGCCTAAAATAATAACACATGGCTGTAGGCAATTTTAAATTGGTTCCAGGGGTACACGGGCAGCAGTGGTGTGGTCATTGGAGGCCTAGTGGAAGGAGTGACCACAGACAGGCATCGAAGGCCTAACATAACAAAAATGTCAATACAATGGTATTGTCAGTGGCAGGCATTGAAGGATGTCAGCGCATAGACTAAACATTGGTGGAGCTGTGAGATAATTTTGCAAGTGGTAGAGCACTGTTTGAGCTGGGGTGGGGGGAAACTGTCTTGTGGCCGGCGGTACAGGCCCAGGGCCCCTCATATTACAACGGTGTGTCTGAGGTTGGGTGCGCACCACCACCGCCAGAGACACTTTATTGTACTAGGAGGGACCCAGTGGCAGTGCCGTCGACCAAAAGCGGGCTCACCCACCTCTTCAGACAAACTGCACTCTCACGGGTGCTGTCGCCAAGTGTCGATACCACGGCCCCGTGTGGGGAGTTTGGCCATTTAGTGAGGTGTAAACATGTCGTATGCTGGACAATCAGGTGCTGAAAATTACGAGATTGGAAAAGGCATTCAGAATAGTCCACAGGCAAGACCTTTTCATAGGAAAGCTAGGTGTCAGCCGGGCAATGTGGGGCAAAAGATTTCGAAATCCAGTTGTGGTTCATTTTAATGAAGGTTAGATCATCTACATTTTGGGTAGCCAGACGAGTCCTTTTTTCTGTTAGTATTGAACCTGCAGCACTGAATACTCTTTCTGATAGGACACTAGCTGCCGGGCAAGCAAGCTCCTGCAATGCATATTCTGCCAATTCTGGCCAGGTGTCTAATTTTGATGCCCAGTAATCAAATGGGAATGACGGTTGAGGGAGAACATCGATAAGGGATGAAAAATAGTTTGTAACCATACTGGACAAATGTTGTCTCCTGTCACTTTGAATTGATGCTGCAGTACCTGTCCTGTCTGCGGTCATAGCAAAATCACTCCACAACCTGGTCAGAAAACCCCTCTGGCCAACGCCACTTCTGATTTCTGCCCCTCTAACTCCTCTGGTCTGCTGGCCCCTGCAGCTCGTGTGAGAACGATCACGGGCGCTGTGTGCAGGGAATGCCAGAAGCAAACGGTCAACAAGAGTTGATTGTTTGGTTGCTAATATTAGTTCCAAGTTCTCATGTGGCATTATATTTTGCAATTTGCCTTTATAGCGAGGATCAAGGAGGCAGGCCAACCAGTAATCGTCATCATTCATCATTTTAGTTATGCGTGTGTCCCTTTTGAGGATACATAGGGCATAATCCGCCATGTGGGCCAAAGTTCCAGTTCTCAAATCTGCGGTTGTGCTTGGTTGAGGGGCAGTTTCAGGCAAATCCACGTCACTTGTGTCCCTCAAAAAACCAGAACCCAGCCTTGCCGCGCCATCAATTTCCAGTGGCCCCGGAAAAGCTTCCTCATTAAAAATATAATCATCCCCATCATCCTCCTCGTCCTCCTCCTCCTCTTCGCCCGCTACCTCGTCCTGTACACTGCCCTGGCCAGACAATGGCTGACTGTCATCAAGGCTTTCCTCTTCCTCAGCTGCAGACGCCTGATCCTTTATGTGCGTCAAACTTTGCATCAGCAGACGCATTAGGGGGATGCTCATGCTTATTATGGCGTTGTCTGCACTAACCAGCCGTGTGCATTCCTCAAAACACTGAAGGACTTGACACATGTCTTGAATCTTCGACCACTGCACACCTGACAACTCCATGTCTGCCATCCTACTGCCTGCCCGTGTATGTGTATCCTCCCACAAAAACATAACAGCCCGCCTCTGTTCACACAGTCTCTGAAGCATGTGCAGTGTTGAGTTCCACCTTGTTGCAACGTCTATGATTAGGCGATGCTGGGGAAGGTTCAAAGAACGCTGATAGGTCTGCATATGGCTGGAGTGTACGGGCGAACGGCGGATACGTGAGCAAAGTCCACGCACTTTGAGGAGCAGGTCGGATAACCCCGGATAACTTTTCAGGAAGCACTGCACCACCAGGTTTAAGGTGTGAGCCAGGCAAGGAATGTGTTTCAGTTGGGAAAGGGAGATGGCAGCCATGAAATTCCTTCCGTTATCACTCACTACCTTGCCTGCCTCAAGATCTACAGTGCCCAGCCACGACTGCGTTTCTTTCTGCAAGAACTCGGACAGAACTTCCGCGGTGTGTCTGTTGTCGCCCAAACACTTCATAGCCAATACAGCCTGCTGACGTTTGCCAGTAGCTGCCCCATAATGGGAGACCTGGTGTGCAACAGTGGCAGCTGCGGATGGAGTGGTTGTGCGACTGCGGTCTGTGGACGAGCTCTCGCTTCTGCAGGAGGACGAAGAGGAGGAGGAGGGGGTGCGAACGGCTACAGCCAATTGTTTCCTAGACCGTGGGCTAGGCAGAACTGTCCCAAACTTGCTGTCCCCTGTGGACCCTGCATCCACCACATTTAACCAGTGTGCCGTGATGGACACGTAACGTCCCTGGCCATGCCTACTGGTCCATGCATCTGTTGTCAGGTGCACCTTTGTGCTCACAGATTGCCTGAGTGCATGGACGATGCGCTCTTTAACATGCTGGTGGAGGGCTGGGATGGCTTTTCTGGAAAAAAAGTGTCGACTGGGTAGCTCGTAGCGTGGTACAGCGTAGTCCATCAGGGCTTTGAAAGCTTCGCTTTCAACTAACCGGTAGGGCATCATCTCTAACGAGATTAGTCTAGCTATGTGTGCGTTCAAACCCTGTGTATGCGGATGCGAGGCTAAGTACTTCCTTTTTCTAACCATAGTCTCATGTAGGGTGAGCTGGACTGGAGAGCTGGAGATCGTGGAACTAGCGGGGGTGCCGGTGGACATGGCAGACTGAGAGACGGTGGGAGATGGTATTGTTGCCACCGGTGCCCTAGATGCAGTGTTTCCTACTACGAAACTGGTGATTCCCTGACCCTGACGGCTTTGGCCTGGCAAAGAAACCTGCACCGATACTGCAGGTGGTGCGGAAAATGGTGGCCCTACACTGCCGGAAGGGATGTTGCGTTGCTGACTAGCTTCATTGGCCGAGGGTGCTACAACCTTAAGGGACGTTTGGTAGTTAGTCCAGGCTTGCAAATGCATGGTGGTTAAATGTCTATGCATGCAACTTGTATTGAGACTTTTCAGATTCTGTCCTCTGCTTAAGGTAGTTGAACATTTTTGACAGATGACTTTGCGCTGATCAATTGGATGTTGTTTAAAAAAATGCCAGACTGCACTCTTTCTAGCATCGGATACCTTTTCAGGCATTGCAGACTGAGCTTTAACCGGATGGCCACGCTGTCCTCCAACAGGTTTTAGCTTTGCCACGCATTTTGGGCAAGATACGGGCCCGGCAGATGGAACCTGTTGCGATGTTGATGCCTGCTGCGGCCCCTCCTCCTCCGCTTCAGAACTGCTGCCGCCTGCACCCTGTTCCCCCAATGGCTGCCAATCGGGGTCAAGAACTGGGTCATCTATTACCTCTTCTTGTAGCTCGTGTGCAACTTCGTCTGTGTCACCGTGGCGGTCGGTGGTATAGCGTTCGTGATGGGGCAACATAGTCTCATCAGGGTTTGATTCTTGATCAGCACCCTGCGATGGCAATGTTGTGGTCTGAGTCAAAGGACCAGGATAGTAGTCTGGCTGTGGCTGTGCATCAGTGCACTCCATGTCAGATTCAACTTGTAATGAGCATGGACTGTTAACTGCTTCACTTTCTAAGCCAGGGACGGTATGTGTAAAGAGCTCCATGGAGTAACCCGTTGTGTCGCCTGCTGCATTCTTCTCTGTTGTTGTTTTTGCTGAAGAGGACAAGGAAGCGACTTGTCCCTGACCGTGAACATCCACTAACGACGCGCTGCTTTGACATTTACCAGTTTCACGAGAGGAGGCAAAAGAGCTAGAGGCTGAGTCAGCAAGATAAGCCAAAACTTGCTCTTGCTGCTCCGGCTTTAAAAGCGGTTTTCCTACTCCCAGAAAAGGGAGCGTTCGAGGCCTTGTGTAGCCAGACGACGAACCTGGCTCCACAGCTCCAGACTTAGGTGCAATATTTATTTTCCCACGACCACCTGATGCTCCACCACTACCACTACCCTCATTACCAGCTGACAATGAACGCCCCCGGCCACGACCTCTTCCACCAGACTTCCTCATTGTTTTAAAAACGTTAACAAACGAACGGTATTTGTTGCTGTCACACAACTTACACGGTGAGCTATAACTTCAGTATGATTTAGCTACCCCTTTACAGGTGGGTGAGACCACAACGAAAATCAGCCACAATGTTACACACTCTGTTGTTGTTGGCAACAAATGAAATGGCACACACGCAGGACTGTCACTGAAGCGCAAATGTAAATATTTATCTCCCACTGATTTGTGTTTGTTTTTTTTAAAAGGGAGACTTCAGAAAAAAAAATAATTAAAAAAAAATTATTTTTTACAGAAGAATTTATAAAACAAATAAAATGAAATGATTGTTTCAGGGAGAATTTAGGAAAAAAAAAAAAAAAAAGGCTTTGTAGGGCCCACTGAGTGACAGATGACGCACACAGGAGTCAGGAGTGGCACACAAGCCCAGAGGCCAATATTAATCTCCCACCGATTGATTGATTTAGTTATTTTTTTTGGTAGATTTTGGAACCCAAATCAAGCAAAAAAATTAATAGGCTTTCTATGGCCCACAATTGGGGAGAGAGAGAGAGATGGCACACCCAGGAGTCAAGACTGGCACACAAGCAGAAGGGGCAATATGAATCTCCCACAGATTTTTTATTTTTTTTTTTTTTTCAGGGAGACTTGAGAGAAAAAAAAATACCAAAAAAATGATTTTTTTCAGGAATAATTTAGAAACCAAAGAAAATAAAATGATTGTTTCAGGGAGAATTTAGAAAACAAATAAAACAAAAAATAGGCTTTCTAGGGCCCACTGAGTGACAGATGACGCACACAGGAGTCAGGAGTGGCACACAAGCCCAGAGGCCAATATTAATCTCCCACTGATTGATTTAGTGATTTTTTTCGGTAGATTTTGGAACCCAAATCAAGCAAAAAAATTAATAGGCTTTCTATGGCCCACAATTGGGGAGAGAGAGAGATGGCACACCCAGGAGTCAAGACTGTCACACAAGCAGAAGGGGCAATATGAATCTCCCACAGATTTTTTTTTTTTTCAGGGAGACTTGAGAGAAAAAAAAATACAAAAAAAATGATTTTTTTCAGGAATAATTTAGAAACCAAAGAAAATAAAATGATTGTTTCAGGGAGAATTTAGAAAACAAATAAAACAAAAAATAGGCTTTCTAGGGCCCACTGAGTGACAGATGACACACACAGGAGTCAGGAGTGGCACACAAGCCCAGAGGCCAATATTATTCTCCCACTGATTGATTTAGTGATTTTTTTCAGGTAGATTTTGGAACCCAAATCAAGCAAAACAATTAATAGGCTTTCTATGGCCCACAATTGGGGAGAGAGAGAGAGATGGCACACCCAGGAGTCAAGACTGGCACACAAGCAGAAGGGGCAATATGAATCTCCCACAGATTTTTTTTTTTTTTTCAGGGAGACTTGAGAGAAAAAAAAATACAAAAAAAATGATTTTTTTCAGGAATAATTTAGAAACCAAAGAAAATAAAATGATTGTTTCAGGGAGAATTTAGAAAACAAATAAAACAAAAAATAGGCTTTCTAGGGCCCACTGAGTGACAGATGACGCACACAGGAGTCAGGAGTGGCACACAAGCCCAGAGGCCAATATTAATCTCCCACTGATTGATTTAGTGATTTTTTTCAGGTAGATTTTGGAACCCAAATCAAGCAAAACAATTAATAGGCTTTCTATGGCCCACAATTGGGGAGAGAGAGAGAGATGGCACACCCAGGAGTCAAGACTGGCACACAAGCAGAAGGGGCAATATGAATCTCCCACAGATTTTTTTTTTTTTTTTTTCAGGGAGACTTGAGAGAAAAAAAAATACCAAAAAAATGATTTTTTTCAGGAATAATTTAGAAACCAAAGAAAATAAAATGATTGTTTCAGGGAGAATTTAGAAAACAAATAAAACAAAAAATAGGCTTTCTAGGGCCCACTGAGTGACAGATGATGCACACAGGAGTCAGGAGTGGCACACAAGCCCAGAGGCCAATATTAATCTCCCACTGATTGATTTAGTGATTTTTTTTGGTAGATTTTGGAACCCAAATCAAGCAAAAAAATTAATAGGCTTTCTATGGCCCACAATTGGGGAGAGAGAGAGAGATGGCACACCCAGGAGTCAAGACTGGCACACAAGCAGAAGGGGCAATATGAATCTCCCACAGATTTTTTTTTTTTTTTTTTTTCAGGGAGACTTGAGAGAAAAAAAAATACCAAAAAAATGATTTTTTTCAGGAATAATTTAGAAACCAAAGAAAATAAAATGATTGTTTCAGGGAGAATTTAGAAAACAAATAAAACAAAAAAAAAGCTTTCTAGGGCCCACTGAGTGACAGATGACGCACACAGGAGTCAGGAGTGGCACACAAGCCCAGAGGCCAATATTAATCTCCCACTGATTGATTTAGTGATTTTTTTCAGGTAGATTTTGGAACCCAAATCAAGCAAAAAAATTAATAGGCTTTCTATGGCCCACTGAGTGAGAGATGGCACACACAGGAGTAAGGAGTGGCACACAAGCCCTGAGGCCAATATTTTTCTCCCACTGATTGATTGATTGATTTTTTCAGGTAGAATTAGGAACCCAAATCAACCCAAAAAATAAATAGGCTTTCTATGGCCCACTATTTGTGAGAGAGATGGCACGCTCAGGACTGGCACACAAGCCCAGAGGCCAATATTAATCTCCCACTTTTTTTTTTTTTCCAGGGAAAATTTATAAACCCAATAAAAAAAAAAATAATAAATAGGCTTTCTATGGCCCACTATCTGAGAGAGAGAGATGGCACGCTTAGGACTGGCACACAAGCCCAAAGGCCAATATTAATCTCCCACTGATTGATTGATTGATTTTTTCAGGTAGAATTATGAACCCAAATCAACCAAAAAAATAAATAGGCTTTCTATGGCCCACTATTTGTGAGAGAGATGGCACGCTCAGGACTGGCACACAAGCCCAGAGGCCAATATTAATCTCCCACTTTTTTTTTTTTCCAGGGAAAATTTATAAACCCAATAAAATAATAAAAAAATAGGCTTTCTATGGCCCACTATCTGAGAGAGAGAGAGATGGCACGCTTAGGACTGGCACACAAGCCCAAAGGCCAATATTAATCTCCCACTGATTGATTTATTGATTTTTTCAGGTAGAATTTAGAACCCAAATCAAGCAAAAAAATAAATAGGCTTTCTATGGCCCACTGAGTGAGAGATGGCACACACAGGAGTAAGGAGTGGCACACAAGCCCTGAGGCCAATATTTTTCTCCCACTGATTGATGTTGTGATTTTTTCTGGTAGATTTTGGAACCCAAATCAAGCAAAAAAATAAATAGGCTTTCTATGGCCCACTGAGTGAGAGATGACACAGACAGAGATGGCACTCTAGCAGAAATGTCAATCTTAATCTCCCACAAAAAAAAAAAAAAAGGAACTGCCCTTCAATTACTATCTCCCTGCAGTAATCTCAGCCAGGTATGGCAGGCAGCAATAAGGAGTGGACTGATGCACAAATTAAATAAAAAGTGTGGACAAACAAACAAGATAGCTGTGCAGAAAGGAAGGAACAAGAGGATTTGTGCTTTGAAAAAAGCAGTTGCTTTGCACAGCGGCGTACACACAGCAATGCAGCTATCAGGGAGCCTTCTAGGGCAGCCCAATGAGCTACAGCGCTGAGGAAAAAAAAAAAAAAATGGAGCTTCCACTGTCCCTGCACACCGAAGGTGGTGTTGGGCAGTGGAAATCGCTACAGCACAAGCGGTTTTGTGGTTAATGGACCCTGCCTAACGCTATCCCTGCTTCTGACGAAGCGGCAGCAACCTCTCCTTAGGGTCAGATCAGCAGCAGTAACATGGCGGTCGGCGGGAACTCCCCTTTATAGCCCCTGTGACGCCGCAGACAGCAAGCCAATCACTGCAATGCCCTTCTCTAAGATGGTGGGGACCAGGACCTATGTCATCACGCTGCCCACACTCTGCGTTTACCTTCATTGGCTGAGAAATGGCGCTTTTCGCGTCATTGAAACGCGACTTTGGCGCGAAAGTCGCGTACCGCATGGCCGACCACGCACAGGGGTCGGATCGGGTTTCATGAAACTCAACTTCGCCAAAAGTCGGCGACTTTTGAAAATGTTCGACCCGTTTCGCTCAACCCTACTGCTGACACACTCCTGCCACTTGAGGTCTGGCATTGTCCTGCATTAGGAGGAACCTGGGGCCAACCGCACCAGTATATGGTCTCACAAGGGGTCTGAGGATCTCATCTTGGTACTTAATGGCAGTCAGGCTACCTCTGATGAGCACATAGAAGGCTGTGCAGCCCTCCAAAGGAATGCCACCCCACACCATTACTGACCCACTGCCAAACCGGTCATGCGGAAGGATGTTTCAGGCAGCATATTGCTCTCCATGGTGTCGCCAGACTCTGTCATGTCTGTCACATGTGCTCAGTGTGAACCTGCTTTCATCTGTGAAGAGCACAGGGCACCAATGGCGAATTTGCCAATCCTGGTGTTCTGTGGCAAATGCCAAGCGTCCTGCACAGTGATGGCTGTCAGCACAACCCCCATCTGTGGATGTCAGGCACTCAGACCATCCTCATGGAGATGGTTTCTAACCATTTGTGCAGACACATGCACACTTGTGGCCTGCTGGAGGTCATTTTGCAGGGCTCTGGCAGTGCTCCTCCTGTTCCTCCTTGCAGAAAGGCTCCTCCTTGCCCACCTAAGGCCCCCTCCATGTCTCCTGGTGTACTGTCCTGTCTCCTGGTAGCGCCTCCAGCCTCTAGACACTACGCTGATAGACACAGCAAACCTTGCCACAGCTCGCATTGATGTGCCATCCTGGATGAGCTGCACTACATGAGCCACTTGTGTGGTTTGTAGATTCCGTCTCATGCTACAACGAGTATGAAAGCACAACCAACATTCAAAAGTGACCAAAACATCAGCCAGAAAGCATTGGCACTGAGATGTTGTCTCTAGTCCCCACTGGCAGAACCACTCCTTTATTGAGTGGGCCACCCAGGGATGTGCACCCACATCCTGTTATATTCTGATCCCAGGCTGTGTAAGGGCTATTTGACCAAGAAGGAGAGTGATGGGGTGCTACCCAGAGACCTGGCCTCCACAGTCACCAGACCTGAACCCAATCGAGATGGTTTGGGGTGAGCTGGACCGCAGAGTGAAGGCAAAAAGGCCAACAAGTGCTAAGCATCTCTGGGAACTCCTTCAAGATTGTTGAAAGACCATTCCCAATGACTACCTCTTGAAGCTCATCAAGAGAATGCCAAGAGTGTGCAAAGCAGTCATCAAAGCAAAAGGTGGCTACTTTGAAGAACCTAGATTATAGGATATAATTTCAGTTGTTTCACACTTTTTTGTTAAGTATATAATTCCACATGTGTTAATTCATAGTTTGGATGCCTTTAGTGTGAATGTACAATTTTCAAAGTCATGAAAATACAGAGAAATCTTTAAATGAGAAGGTGTGTCCAAACTTTTGGTCTGTACTGTATATATATATATATATATATATATATATATATACATATACTAGCTATTGAACCCGTTCTACGCCCGGATGGCGAGCATTTAAATTGGTATATGGCCTCCATCCTGGTATGTGCTGCTTCCATCCTGCACCCTAATCTTGTCATGTGCTGCTACTATCTTGCGCCCACATCTTGTTATATTCTGATCTCATCCTGCACCCCCTTCCTGTCATGTGCAGTCCCCATCTTGCGCCCTCATCCTGTTTTGTGTGCCTCCATCTTGTCATGTGCTACTCTCTTCCTGTGTCCTCATCCTGTCATGTGCTCCCATCCTGTGCCGCAATCTTGTCATATGCTCCAATCCTGTGTCCCAATCCTGTCATATGGTGCTCCCAACCTGTGCCCCATCCTGTCATGTAGTGCTCCCATCCTGCGCCCCCATGCTGTCATGTGCTTCTCCCATCCTGTGCCCCATTCTGTCATGTGCTGCTCCCATCCTGCACCCCCATCCTGTCATGTGCTGCTCTCATCTACGACCCCATTCTGTCATGTGCTGCTCTCATACTGCACCCCCATCCTGTCATGTGCTGCTCCCATCCTGCGCCCCCATCCTGTCATGTGCTGCTCCCATCCTGAGCCCCCATCCTGTCATGTGCTGCTCCCATCCTGCGCCCCATCCTGTCATGTGCTGCTCCCATTCTGCGCCCCATTCTGTAATGTGCTGTTCCCATCCTGCATCCCCTTCCTGTCATGTGCTGCTCCCATCCTGCATGCCATTGTCTTGTGCTGCTCCCATCCTGCATCTCCATCCTGTCATGTGCTGCTCCCTGTAATGTCTCTCTTGTTGTGCTAGGTAGGCATACCATGATCTCCTGGGCTTCGTAACTCTGTGGGGTCCACACTGCGCAGGCGCATCGCGCTTGCGCAGTCTACAAAGGCTTTAGACAGAGTGATGCCTCTAACGTTATATTATAGATATTGTGATTTTTTTTTGCGTGTCATATATAAATTAGGCCCTGATTCATCATTTGCATTTTTGCTTTTTTAAGCCACATTCCTATTTTATCTTGTGTATTGTTTGTCATTTTTGTGGCAAATTCATCAAAATGGTGCACACAATTGATGAATTTGGTGCAAAGTAAAAAATGGTTTTTCTTCCTGTCTCAAACAGTTTTTGCGAATTTAGGTGCCAAAAGTGACAAAAAAATTGGCATCAAGGGCGAGAAAAATTAAAAACATTTTTGGAATATTCAAAAATATACCAGGGGTGGTCCACAATAGCGTGAATTTGCTACAAATTTTACAACTTTTTAAAAAGTCGTAACTGATAAATCAGCCGAAAACATCTGGAATTGCTAGACTCTGCCCACAGATGCGGTATCAAAAGGGAAGCACATATAAAGTAGACTTAAAAATGGTGAAAATAGAATAATAAGTTGGGTGCAAAACATAGAAAAACTAGACAAAAAACAGCCGCAAAAACAATGATGAATTAGGGCTTTAGACCCAAAATGATAAATTACGCTATATTCACCTGATGGAACCCCAGTGGCTCCAGCGCAGGCTGCTCTGGTGCTCTCTGCTGAAACCGGAAGCGGTGATATCCAATTCTATAGTCAGCTGATTATTGGGGTCTCATTTGCTACGAGAGAAAAATAACTGAAACAAGATATGACTGTGGATTGTTGGCTTTTACGCTGCAAGGTTTTGTAGAATCTGCGATCTGCTTATGGTACCTAATGTACCCACACTTTTAGGCTATGTGCACACGTTGCAGATTCGTGTGCGTATTTTTCCGCACCATTTTTGAAAAATTTGCAGGTAAAAAGAACTGCATTTTACCTGCAGATTACCTGTGGATTTACCTTGGATTTCCAGCGATTTTTCTGCGGATATAATCTGCGTTTTACCACCTGCAGATTCCTATACAGGAACAGGTGTAAACCGCTGCGGAATCTGCACAAAGAATTGACATGCTGTGGAAAATACAATGCAGCGTTTCCGCGCGGTATTTTCCGCACCATGTGCACTGCAGATTTTGTTTTCCATAGGTTTACATGGTACTGTAAACCTGATGGAAAACTGCTGCAAATTCGCAGCGACCAATCCGCTGAGGATCCACAGGCAAATCCGCAATGTGTGCACATACCCTTACAGTCTTTAGCCTTTATAGTATATTATCTTCTACACTTATTCAAGGTGGTGTCTATGCTAAACCAGATGATACTTAAAGGGACACTGTCACCTGAATTTGGAGGGAACAATCTTCAGCCATGGAGGCGGGGTTTTTGGGTGTTTGATTAACCCTTTCCTTACCCGCTGGCTGCATGCTGGCTGCAATATTGGATTGAAGTTCATTCTCTGTCCTCCATAGTACACGCCTGCGCAAGGTAAGATTTTGCATGTACTATGGAGGACAGAGAATGAACTTCAATCCAATATTGCGGCCAGCATGCAGCCAGCGGGTAAGGAAAGGGTTAATCAAACATCCAAAAACCCCGCCTCCATGGCTGAAGATTGTTCCCTCCAAATTCAGGTGACAGTGTCCCTTTAACAATGTCCTTGCAACCCATTGTTCTTAGATCTGGCAGCTCTCCAATGTACAGTAACAATAAACATTATTATGTATAATGATACCCAACCAATTATATTACAGAGTCATTTTTCATGATCGTAGTTTTATAAGTGACTTGTAAATGGCCCCCTCAGTGTGATCCTCACCTATAATTGCTTCTTCTAATTAAAGATCTTTACTTCCAAATCTAATTTAAAAATAAAACAATATGGGTTGTACATTTCCACTTTGTTGATCCAGTAAAGTATATTTAAGTGGAATGAACACTAATGCCGGCTACTTTGTTCTTGATACTCAGGGTTTTGTTTCATTGCTACATTCATGGTGAACGCAGCTTTCCTTCTTCATACTGTATGTGATCAGTTTGCTCTTTATTCAAAATTCTTGGATTTTTGATATGTTGTTTTAGTTTTCTCTTTTTTTTAAATTCTGCCAACCTATATTGTTATTAGGAATTATACTCCAATAATTACAAGCTTGAACTACTTTTGGGAGGTTATTCAGAAAATTATGTTATTTGTCAGAAACATACCAATATACAGATGTAGCTTTTCTTAAAATGACAAAGAAATCCCAATGCAGAAAATTATAGCTCGACACCAAACTTTACAAATTCATGGGCTTTTGTTGTGTTCCATCATGATATCTTTTCTGAGTGTTTTTTTTTAGAAAGGCTACATCTGTGTCTTCCTAACCCCTCTATAACTACATATATTGCAATTGTAATAAAATGTTTTTATTTCTTTGTGCATAAACAGTGAGAGATCTTTATTAAAGGGGATTTTCAAAATGTTCGATTGTTTGCCTATGCCTAGGAGTGAGGCTACGCCCATTACTGCGGTAAGTCCCATTCCAGTAAAATGGGCGAAGCAGGCAGTTACAGTAATAAACACAACTAAACAACAATATGTCTACTCTTCCTTTCCCATGATATCTGTTAACAAGTCTCATGATACAAAATTACATGGGACATGATAAAAAAAAGTATATACATTACATACATTGCTATATAGGCACATAGAGCATAAGGCTACATTTACATTTGCGTTGTGCGGGGCCGCGTCGGCGACGCAACGCACAACGCAAACAAAAACGCATGCAAAACGCGTCCTTTTTTGGCATGATTTTGGACGCAGAAAAAATGCAACTTGCTGCGTCCTCTGCGCCCTGACGCTTGCGCCAAAAAAGACGCATGCGTCACAAAATGCAAGACAACGCATGTCCATGCGCCCCCATGTTAAATATAGGGGCGCATGACGCATGCGTCGCCGCGGCTGTGCCCGACGCAGCCCCGCAAAACGCTAATGTGAACGTACCCTAAGCAATGCCCAACAAAACAACACCATTTTTTTTTTCAAGCCGGATTATCTTTCACAGTTCATCTTGTGATGTGATGCGCTCACTCCACAGCACAGGGCTATTCTGTTCTTTTCCTCTTTCTCGTGTAATATTCCTTTTTCTTTGATGAAGGTCTTAAGGAATGAAATGTCATATGTATATAAAGTTAAATTGTATACACCTTAACAAAGTTTCTGCTTAAAAACGTATTTGTTCGATGTGCTGTGCGCTTTTCTAATTTGTTGCACCCTTATATACATGTGTATTTCTTCATTTATCAGAAAAAGCTAGCTGCGCTGTGTGTACGTAGGAATAGCATTATTTCTGGCCTTTCCATGAAAGTATCCTGCATGTTTTTACCAGTTTTCTATTCTGCGGACTCTAAATAGATTCCTGCTCTACCTTTTCTGTATTACACAGACAAAAACAACAGCAGAATGGAGGACATCATACAGCATCACTGATCAGTGTAGCTGTGAATCCAGCGCTGAAGGGAAATAAAGGTGCAAAAAAGCTGCAGCAGGATCTGTCTGGTCTCATATTGTGCTGATTGTTCCTCAGTCGTCATCCCTCTTTACTCATGATAAAGTACAATAAGTTTAACCGGTCTGGATTTTTTTCAGAGAGGGTGGTCAGTTGGAAAAAATGTTGCAGGGATTGAATTTAAAATTATATTTTTCAGTGCATTTTTTTAAGTTTAGGAAACAAAACACAAAGTATCCAATCATTACTGTACAACAATTATGGACCATAATACACCCTCACACATAAGTGTACGCGTTGTAAGTAACCTGCAGTTACTTTTCCCTCGCAGTTTACCAGTTTCTTGATTAGAGCTTCGTATGGAGACCAAGCTGTTATTATTTGGGGGGCTTCATAGACACTTGGCTGTTTTTATTACAAGAAAGAAACCATCTTACTGGCAACATGTTACTTTCCTCTTGTCCTACTGTATAATAAGTACATTAGAAGCCTGAAATTTTACCTGAAAATATAGAGTGGCATAAGACAAATGTCTGTAATCAGGATAAAAATATATGTTTACCCTTGTCAACAGGAAGCTGTTCTAGAAGTCATAACATGACACTAACGGTGATTATACGGTACCTGACTGCAAAGACAATTACTGTACTGGAAGAAAATCTTAATACTATAATTTACATGAAAAGGGATTTTATCGCGGAATCAATTATCAAAGTAGCAAAAAAATAGAATATAAATTTTATAAACTGTAGTTGCGGTGAAGCCAAAAACCATTCAAATTAGCTCCGTACTAATGTACAGCGGAAATTGGGGCTTACTTCAAAGTATAAACCATTGTTAAACTCACCTGCCTGAGAAAAGCAAAAAATAGATCTCAGGAACAAAGTGAATTAGGAAATAGTTTCAATTATATTTTTATTGAAAATAAATGATCATAAAAACATGTTAAAAAGATGCCTCAGAAAAATTGGGACACAAACAAAGCCTGACAACTATATCCCACAATATGGCTGCAGTGCGTTCCATATGCATTCCATCTTCCACAAACAGGAAGTCACTATTACTATTGACGGGCGTATCATAGAGGTATGACGCATTGGACCCTGATTAAGCTGCCCATACTTAAAACTAAGGAGTAGAAAAACTAGAATAACAATAAGCCAATTGAAAATGGTGATACCAAAAGCAATGGCACTCATGGTATAGTTGGGTAATGACAACCGCTATAATGCTCAAGGCTGTCCAATCATCACCTCCAGAGCTTATCTGTACATCAGCCGGTCCAGTCCACACTTGCCAGTGCTCATCTGTATATCAGCCGGTCCAGCACGCACCTGCCAGTACTTCTGAATACCAGCTGGACCAGCCTGCACTTGCCAGTGCCTATCTGTATTCAAGCTAGACCAGTCTGTGTCCATGGCCCCTGTGTTCCTTGAGTGCCTGTCTGCATCTGCTGTCCCTCCCATTTTACTATCAGTTCCTTGGGGGTCAGCTACTATGTGTCCGTGGTCTGTCCTGGAGTAGCTTCTGTTTTTTATTGGTAGCTAAGCCTAACCCCACCATCAGAGGCTCTAGTAAAGAGACAGGTGCTCACCTAGTTACGTCCCTCCAGACTCTCCTCGAACCACGGCACAGTGGTTCCACCACTACCGTTACACATACTGTATGACGTTTGTGCCTTGATCCCAACATAGAGCAGATCTTTATATGGTAGGATACAGGTGATTATTATCTGTTTTAACATATAGTATATATGTATATATCATTTGTTCAGACTGGCCTACCGCCTCAATGCATTAACCTAACGATCCCTGTGTGGCCTATTTATAAAAAAAAAAAAAAAAAAAAAAAAGGTTCCTCGCATCATGTTCTCATACACTTTATGCAGTATTAGCCCTCTGTGTCTGTACTGCTACATACTTAGGCAGGTAACTGGTTCATGCAGCTTTACATGAACACCTGAGCCTTACACTATAGCTGGTCCGAATAACTAAAGCAATTGTTACCATCCACCTCTCGTGTCTCCCCTTTTCCCCATAGTTTGTAAGCTTGCGAGCAGGGCCCTCACTCCTCCTGGTATCTGTTTTGAACTGTATTTCTGTTATGCTGTAATGTCTATTGTCTGTACAAGTCCCCTCTATAATTTGTAAAGCGCTGCGGAATATGTTGGCGCTATATAAATAAAATTATTATTATTATTATTATTATTATTATGTCCTCCATCTATACTATGCTTATTGTTTGGTGTCCCGGGAGATAGTTATCAGGCTTTGTCTGTGTCCCGAATTTTCGGAGGCATCTTTTTAATATGGTTTTATGATCTTTTTTATTCAATAAAAATGTGATTGAAACTGTTTCCTAGTTCACTTCTTCTTGATGACGATGCAGCTGTCACAGTCCAAGTGGGAGCCAATAACTGAACAAGTGGCACGTGGAGGAATTTTAAGAATAATTGTAAAGAATTAGGCTGCACGCCAAAGTGAAGGATCCCCAAGGTTGTATTCTTTGGAATAGGTCATGTGCCAATACAGAAGAAAAGGATTTGGGTACCAAGAGCAGCAGGATGACTTTTCATTTCATCGGTGTACAATTTTTATTCTTCAGATAAACTGCACCTGAATGGAAAGGAGTCTGCTGTGCTGGGATAGAGAATTCTGGCGAGGGTCGTGGAATATTTAAATCTGTTGATGAGGAAGAAGTGTGAGGCAGAAAAGATAAGTGTAGATAGTTTAGAGACAGGTCAAACTCTATTGTAGGGTGGAGAAGTGGACAGTGAGTGCAGGTTAAGTCAGTGGTTAGAGAAATTTGTGTGTTACAAACAAACAGTGAAGACAAATATGCCCACAACATTTCAGGAATTATCATTTTTTATAGCAAATCTGAAAAACTGAGCAAATATAAAGGCCCCATTTCAACATTTGTGGAGGGTTTTTAACCCATTTTCCTACTTTGTCTTGTGATATTAGTTGCCCTTTTTGGTGCTGAATTCATCAAAATGGTGCACATAATTCATACATTACAGTACAAAATCAAAACTGAGATTTATTCCTGTCCTGAACTGCTTTTGTGACTTTTGGCACCAAAAGTTGCAATTTGGCGCAAAGTCACAAACATTGAGCCAAATTTTGGAGCACACGAAAATACACCAGGGTGGCCTGGATTGAAAGTAAGTTAATTTTACAAATTTTTAAAAAGTCACAATTGATGAATTAGGCAAAAATATTTGCAACCACTAAACTCCACACATAGGAAGAGAAGAAAAACATTTGTCACATATAAAAAAAAACACTCAAAAAAAGGTGCAAATAGAGTAATTTATTGGGTGCAAGCAAAAAAAAGCACAAGACACGAAAAACTAGACAAAAAACAGGCGCAAACGCAGCGATGAATCAAGACCTTACAGTCGATGCTCACAAATGCCTGATGTGAAGCTTGAGGTGTTGGTACTGGAGGAAGTCATTGATGTGGTTGGTGTTGCTGAGACATGGTAGGACTCTGCACAAAATTGGGCTGTAAATCATCCTGGTTTTATGCTCTTTCAGGAAGACGGCAAGTAAGAAGAGAATAGGGGGAGTAGGAGGAGTGTGTGTGAGTTAAGAGTTATATAAAAGTGAATGTGAATGAGGCAATCGATGAGAAGTTTGGGAGGTAGATCCATGGCAGGAGGAGAATATTGTCCAGACAGCAGTTTGGCAAAATGGAGATTATCATGATGTGCAGGTTGCGCTCGTGGAAACGATGAGATCCAGAGTTTAAGCATGGTTTTTTATTAAAGTATGGCGTTTCGGTGCCGGACCAGTGCCTTTCTCAAAGTAACAATCCAAGTGTTCTAAAATACATGGAAACATGGTCTTTGTACCTTGAACATACTGCTCTCGGATAGCATAGCAAAAAGCTGGTGGCAGATTCCATTAAAAACATGGTGTTACAGCCTTTACTACAACAGCAGCAGCTGCTCCCGTAATAATAGGACTACGGATCTGGGAAAGAAAATTCTTTTGAAACAAAACAAAATTAAAAATATGTGTTTTGTTGTAAATTCAAGTTCATTTTCTTTGTATCTAATTTCCGAAGAAAAATACCTGAATGCCCAAACATGTCTGCCCACCAAACTTCATTTTCTCTTTTACAGAAAGCAGCATGCAGGCAATTTTTGCCACGTCAGATAATATAGAAACCCACTGATGAGATTGCAAAACAATAACTCTACAATAAATATTATTTCAACAGCGACAGGAGGGAAAAAGTAATTTTATTATCACTACTCATAGACATATTGGTTGAAACGGGCAGACGCAAAAAAAATGTTGTGTTTGATGGGATTATACGGCACTCATCCTTATGAGCTGGAAGACAGAGGAGACTCATAAAATTAAATTCGTTGTAATGGGTGTTTTCAACACAGAACAGAAACAGATGACTTGGAAAATTCATTTTTATAGCGCTATCCTTAGAAAAGGTTCATATAAACCCTTAATAAGCGGCAGTATTGTACTTTTACTTGTCTGAGGGCTGAGCGTGGATTCGAGAATATTGCGCAAACTAAATTAAGTCATCTTTGATCTAATTTGAGTAGGCTCAACAAGATTTCGGATTGATTTTAGTAAGACCTAACAGAGAAGAGCATACATAGAGGATTCTCTCGAAGAGCATAAAGCAGCCAGTCAGCGCATTGTACCTTATTACTCACGTTGCTGGTCTGAAAATGTAATAAAAAAAATAATACTCCACAAATGTAATGGGTTTTCATTTTCTGGAAATGGCCTTTTATTTGAAAGGAGCTGAGTGGGCCATTATTGTTATAAGTAGGACGTACAGCTGCTAAGCCGCGCCATTATAAATGCCTGTTTACATTTATATTGTTAAGCAAGTAATAAAATTCCATCATCTTTCCTTCCGAGCAGCCACATAATACAATGGATCAGGGAGAGAAAAAAAAACAATGATGCGAATTGCTTATGGCTCTTTATTCAGCTATTTATAATTTACTTTCATTTACACATGTCTGTAGAAGCACTTGTTTCTTTTCATGTTAGAAGAGTGGAGCAACAATTCCATTTCCCAGCTATTAAAGGAAAACGACAGCTGAGATATACAGCGCTCTGATAGGAAAGATCATTTTGTAACATTCATAAATATATATTAAACCATTTCAGATTTTTGCATTTTTGGATTTTTTTTTTATTTTTAGCAATTGTTTGTTTAATGTTGGCTTAATGTTTAGATTTCCGTTTTATAGATTATTTTAAATGAAAATGGTGCTTATTTACCAGTGATTATTATCCAATGATCATTCCCTTTTTGAGACCTTTTTATTTGGTATTCTGCGTTTTCTAACAATTACGGTGCAATAAATGACAGAGTTCCAAGAAATGTTTAAAATTAGAAAATTAAATTAAAATCCATAATAATCAGATTTTACCACTGTTGACTTAATTGCTGGCGTGGCGTATTTTAGTAAGCGTATATTCCCTATTAAAAATGAAGTCTGCAACACTTTTTCTTTAAAGTAGAGATGAGCAAATCTGATGAGATTCGAATTCATCAAATCGCGCACATTTTACCTTGAGATTTGATTTGCAGCAAATGTATTTTCCTCAAATTGAATGTCCTTTATTGTGCTCTGGCGTAAGGAGACTGCGAGGATATAATAAATGTCAGATGCATGAAAAAAGACAACTAATACCTCACTGTTCACCTCCACTGCTCATGATCCCCCGTATGGTCCATGGTGCCACTCCTTACTGCCACAACACACTGAAACCTCAGGCACCATCATGCAAAGCCGGGACTTTTGTCCTCGTCAAGGCCTGGGATGGTGTGCAGAGATATCTTGGGCCTAGTCGTGTCCTGGGCAAAAGTGCACATTGTAAGGTCCCGTTGCATGACATGTGCCACAATCTCATCACGTTCTCTCCAGTCTGTGACTTCCATCTGTAACTGGAAAGCCCTGGACCTCATCATGGCCCAGAAGTCCCAGCTTAGCCTCAAGATTCCCGGGGATTTAGCATGCAACAGTTGTAAGTAGAAATGTTGAGGACCATACGGGAAACCAAAAGCAAAATAAAATACCTAGTAGTACTCCCAATTTTTAGAAACATTTGTCTTGATATTCTGGAGTGCTCTTCTGAGACTGCTGACCAAACAGGAATGTCCAGTATTGAGACAAAAATGGATAAGCACATCCAAAGATAACAAATTATTCAAGTTTTATTATAAATCCATATCTTTAAAAGTCTAAATGCTTTGATACGCTTCTGGCGCTAACTGCGCTCTTAGTCATAGAGCATGATTACTGGAGCATTACAGTCACATATAAAAGAAAAAGCAAACCACATTTATCATGTGATCCTTAGTCTGCTGAACCGCCGCATGACCAGCTCTACCCTCTCCTAGTGTATCCTAAGCCACCCCCTGTAGACTGTGAGCCCTTGCGGGCAGGGTCCTCTCTCTTTCTGTACTTGTGTGCCTTGCATTGCTCATGTTTATTGTACTTGTCTATATTTTCCCCTTCTAACTTGTAAAGCGCCATGGAATAAATGGCGCTATACAAATGTATAATAATAATAATAAATATATCAAGAAATCAACAAATTAATTAGATGACGTGCAAAAGTCCATAGAGTTGCAGAAATAGAATTGCAAATTATTAAAATTAGCCACAACCTGCCAACTTCCTAAAATTCGAAAATAATTAAATTTGCATTAAATCGATTTGCTGATCTCTAATGAATAAATGAAAGTTCAACGTCCAGTTGAGGAGGCTAATCTACAGGAACAGCCTAGTGGCATGGCATGGACAATAACCATAACAAATTTCAAACAGCAAATACAAAGAAAGTTTCCATGTAAGTTGTTCTACAGAGAGGTGTAATGGATAAAACAGTTCTAATTAAAAAGCAGTTCACTGTCAGTAGTGGGATTCAAGCCCACACCTCCAGAGAAGACTGAAACATGAACACAGTGCCTTAGACCTCTCGGGCTTCCATGATTAAGGAAAAATCAGGAGGCCTTGCTTCAGGTAAATGTACACACGTGGTCAAAATTGTTGGTACCCCTCATTTAATGACAGAAAAACCCACAATGGTCACAGAAATAACTTGAATCTGACAAAAGTAATAATAAATAAAAGATCTATGAAAATGAACAAATGAAAGTCAGACATTGCTTTTCAACCATGCTTCCACAGAATTTAAAAAAAAATTAAACTCATGAAATAGGCCTAGACAGAAATGTTGGTACTCTTAACTTAATATTTTGTTGCACAATCTTTTGAGGCAATCACTGCAATTTGTGTATCTTGCCTGACATACTGTACAAAAAAAATAGAGGATTCTTGTCTACATCGTAAAAAAAAACATGACATACTCTGCCAGGCGATGTTTATGCTACCTTGATTTTGATATGGAGCCTGTAGTCTGTCAAGGGATATTCTAGCAGTTAGCAGAAGACATTTTACTCCTTAACAAAGTTTGAGAAAAGGTAAGAGTGGACCCTTCTATATCTTGCAGGCACGTATCGTGTTCTCATTCTAGCAAGGAAAATTTATTCTTGACGGTTGCATTTTTCTTAATATCAATGATGGTAGGTAGGTGAAATATTGACGCTTAACATAATGAGAAAAAAGCTTCATACCTTAGTAATAAAAGGTGCAAAGTAAACTTTTCTGCCACATATTTAATTTTTTTATTACAATAGTTTTCAAACACCATTGTCTTGCTGCTTAGCGGTTTCTGCCAGGGGTGGAGAGAAACCAACGGTAGAGAGCTGTAGAGGTATGAGATCCTGGGTAATTGCTGTTTTTGAGCTGCCTATAATCAAGTCCTGAAGTGCACCACAACTACAGTGTGTGAGCACCTAATAGCCTCAGTCTAGATACTGATTAAGTTGAAAGTAGAGATGAGCAGATCAGTCCACTGTCCACGGTCCAAGTCAGTACTCTCTGGTCATGAACAGGGGCAGTCCGAATTTCCTGACCTTCCAAGAGCCTAGACTCGCCTTATGATTACCTGCGCTGGCGTGTTGACATTTGTGCACTGCCAACACATAGATAACGTCACCCTAAGAATCCCAGAGGGTCAGGAAATTCATGCGCTCCTGTCCATGGCCAGAGAGGACTAACCTGGACCAAGGACCGGGGTTGCGCCAAGCGATCTACAGTTGAAAGCTACCAAACATTTCTAAATCAAGCTATTTTATGTTTATGTTCATTGGCCCTTTAACTAAAGCATTACAAGTAAAATATTAATTGAAAAGTTTCTTTTGCATCCCGTTCGGCATTTGGAACAAAGTGCAAGATTTTCTTATAGCTACGCAGCAGCCTGATTTTCATTGAATACATTTCTTGCGAAGTGTCAACTGTGATGAGCAATTATCACTATTCTATTGTGTAACTGGCAATATATTAATTTTCAACAATTCCAAGGGACACGGAGAAGCTTGTGAATAGCAATTAGAATTTAAGATGTAAAGAGATTCTGTTAAACATAACTAATTCCATTTTGGCAAATCGTCAGTGGCCATCTGCCTAATTGTTGTTGTTCATTTAAAATGATCTATTTCCGACAGAATTAGTAATGGCGCACATTAAGAGAAATGCAAAACAGCTATTGTTTGAAATGATATCAGTGCCTGTCAATGTTAAGTACGGCATGTTTTCTTTGTTAGCTTATTCAGGCCCATATGCATGTTGTCACTATAGGGCATGGTGTATGGAGAAATTACATTTTTACACGAAACGGGGACATCTGAGTGCTAAGATGATTTTTTGAAGCAAAGAAAACACAGAGGCGATCTATGTGTGAATCAGCTTAAAAGGGACGTAAACCTGAGCACCTGACAAATTGCTCACCGGATGTAATTGTGCTGGACAGGCACAAGACTGGGAAGGGTATTGGCCATTTATTTATTGCGTCGCTAAGAGAATGCACTGGGCAAGGGTAGCAAATGGGGGAAATTGTACCCCCTGTCTCCAGATATAATAAGGATCTGATTCCTAGATTTTGGGGCGAGGTCCCCAGGTGTTTCAGATATATCCGGAGAATATGCTGAAAATGAAAAAAAAATTAGGAATAATCCTTTACCAGTTGTGTGACATATCTTAACTTCTAATACCAGATTTGCAATATATCTTATTGAAGAATAAAAAAACTTATTTTCAGTATAATATTTCTTACTTTATTAACTCTATGATTTTTTAGATTTCTCCATTTGGATTTACTAGTTAGTCATTATATGGATTTTTTTTGTCTTGAATAAATTTAATTAAAGGAAATTCATTAAGGATAGTTAATATATTCTGCCCGTGGATTGAGCAGCATGAACCAGACACTAACTGTGTCATTTTGCTGAAGCATGTCAGAAAAAAAATATACCTTAAAAGGAAGCTGTTACTTCCCAAAATGCTAATAACCTGCAGATATGGGATCAATTTGCAGGCTAATAGCATTCCTAAGCTGCCTGCCTGGCGACTGAATACCGGAGGCTGCTGGAAGGAGTAAAGTTAATTTCCTCCCAGTAGCCGGGCTTTCAATGGCCGAGCAGCTTTGGAACACTATTAAATTGCAGATTATGCCCATAACCACAGAATAATAGCGTTTGGAGACGTGCCAGGTTCTCTTTAAAATCATTCAAGGACCAATACGCATGGTACACCAGTCAGATATTCAGGTCCCAGGAGGATTATCCTTGCCAACTGCCAGGAGTGACAGGTCTCTGCCTGTCAGTCACTGACAGCGGGTGGGGATAAATCGCTGGGGATCCACTTTTTCCAATAGTCTGCCATGTGATATTGTACTTCAGCGTCTTTTAAAATATATTTTCCTCTGAAATGCCACAGCGTTTCAGAGTGAAACATATATGGCTGAAATCATGCAGTAAGCCTCTGACATATGCTGCCTGTGGATCAGGCAACATTAATAAGCTACCAAGTCACTCTTAAAGCACGCCTCCATCATTTTGGTTTTATTTTAGTGATGCAGAGGTGCCTCTCATGTAAGGTTCCTGTCCCCGGTCTTATACTCACCCTTCAGAGCTATCTAATGACTCAGGTTCTGACTGGTCGGAAGTCAGAAGTTACGTAACAAGTTCTCAGTGCAAGTCTATGAGATCAAAAACAAGGCTCTCATTGAATTGCATTGAAGAGTGACCTCCAGCTCACTCGAGCAAACACTGGAGTGTTATGGTAGGTCACGAACTTCTGGAGACCGCCAAGAGTGGTGATGATAAAAGGTGAAGATGGTGACAGGTGGGTATGGGAGGAGAGGCAGAGATCTTAGATTGGAAGCACCACTCCAGCAGTAAAATGAAAAAAGTGCTAAAAATTCTGGAGTGTTGCTTTAAAGACAGCCTGAATAACTTGGATATTTGTAATGCCAGTCTGTCAAATGGCCTGGAATCCCCTTTAAGGCTATAAGCCCAATAATAGAAAAGAAACATTTATCAACATCCATTAAAAAGAAAAAACAGAAAAAATCTTTATTGAACTACCAGCATGTTACACTGTCACATGTGACTTTTAATATTGAATTGATAAAGTAACAAACTTGTGTGCTGCCGAGAGATATTGCCAACCACTGAGCAACCGAGATGCCCCAAATTTCATAGTCTGCCGACTATATAGTGATAATGATTCATTTTCTCTCTTATTAAAATGGTCGTTTTGTAGGGAAAACCTATCTTAACATACATTATTAAAAAATACATACAGTAGTTGAGAGAGGAATCCATCATTCAGGACCTTTTGAAGTGTCAAGATTTTCACAAAAGTGCACATTTCTCCAAAAGACACGCACTGATGGTATAAACTGATATCATCTCATCCAGAATGTGCCATCTCTTTATGACCATGGCGGTCTGACTTCTGGGCTCCTCTCCAATCTTGAGAATGAAGGGTCCAAAGAACTAATGTAGCAATGCTTCCTTTTCAATATATTTTTGCCTCAGCCACCCATTGATGTGAATCCAACTCGTGTGCCATTTGCAGTTCCCAACGCAGTCATGTAGTCTAGTCAAAAAAAAGAAGACGTAGCGCTAAATCTCCACTAAAGCCCTCACCCATCATAAAGTGACAGCAAATCCTATTCACATGACATGACTTTCTAAAATAGAAAAAAAAGCTTTTCAAATCCTAAGAAATACAAACACAATATAGCCATTGGTAAATATACAGGCTAATAACCATTTAGATTAAACTTACATTGAATTCATTTAAAAAAAAAAAATAGAAATTGAGTTTTTCTTCGGTTACGGTCTTAACATAGGTTAAGTCAAAGCCTCAACATGAAAGGTAGAATAATAATTCGGGCAATGAGATGCATGTGAAGTACTACATTTTATTGTAGTTTCACATCCTATCGCAACAAGAGGCTCCTTTCTATTTTCTCCTGCTCATCCTCTTCCCAGCAGCTAATCCTTCATCGCGCAGACGGTTTTATCTGATTAATCAGTCAACTCTCGTCTCATGATAGTGTGAGTGAATGAGTTATGGCTACCAACATCGAGCAGCACTTCAAGCCCGAAATCATTCTGCATCAAATAAAAATCATTGTAACGACAAGGCATCTATTGACAAAAACAAAGAGCCAAACCATATTTTAAAAAGCGTGCACGATGGGAACACCAGGAGTCGTACACTTGTACCGTCAGGAGTAATTATAAGAAAAACAGAGGTTAGATTACTGTCTTTTTGCTCTTAAGGCATATATTTTCATTATATTTTTCATTTTTAAAATTGTTTTACGTACGCTCTGTCAAAATTGTAATAAACATATGGCTGAATTAAAGCATTGTAAACTATTAAGGAGTGTAATTGAGTAGGGTTGAGCGAAACGGGTCGAACATTTTCAAAAGTCGCCGACTTTTGGCTAAGTCGGGGTTTCATGAAACCCGATCCGACCCCTGTGCGGGGTCGGCCATGCGGTACGCGACTTTCGCGCCAAAGTCGCGTTTCAATGACGCGAAAAGCGCCATTTCTCAGCCAATGAAGGTAAACGCAGAGTGTGGGCAGCGTGATGACATAGGTCCTGGTCCCCACCATCTTAGAGAAGGGCATTGCAGTGATTGGCTTGCTGTCTGCGACGTCACAGGGGCTATAAAGAGGCGTTCCCGCCGACCGCCATCTTACTGCTGCTGATCTGAGCTTAGGGAGAGGTTGCTGCCGCTTTGTCAGAAGCAGGGATAGCGTTAGGCAGGGTCCATTAACCACAAAACCGCTTGTGCTGCAGCGATTTGCACTGTCCAACACCACCCTCGGTGTGCAGGGACAGTGGAATTTTTTTTTTTTTTTTTTTTCCCCTCAGCGCTGTAGCTCATTGGGCTGCCCTAGAAGGCTCCCTGATAGCTGCATTGCTGTGTGTACGCCGCTGTGCAAACCAACTGCTTTTTTCAAAGCACAAATCCTCTTGTTCCTTCCTTTCTGCACAGCTATCTTTTTTGTTTGTCCACACTTTTTATTTCATTTGTGCATCAGTCCACTCCTTATTGCTGCCTGCCATACCTGGCTGAGATTACTGCAGGCAGGGAGATAGTAGCTGCCTGCCATACCTGGCTGAGATTACTGCAGGCAGGGAGATAGTAATTGTAGGACATTCCCTGTTTTTTTTTTTTTTTTTTTTTTGGTGGGAGATTAAGATTGGCAATTTGGCATTTCTGCTAGAGTGCCATCCCTGTGTGTGCCATCTCTCTCACATAGTGGGCCATAGAAAGCCTTTTCATTTTTCTGTATTTTTTTTTGTGGGGTGTATAAATTCTCCCTGATAAAAATACAGTGGGAGATTAATATTGGCCTTTGGGCTTGTGTGCCAGTCCTGAGTGTGCCATCTCTCTCACAAATAGTGGGCCATAGAAAGCCTATTTATTTTTTTTTTTGGTTTTATAAATTCTCCCTGAAAAAAAGGGAGATTAATATTGGCCTCTGGGCTTGTGTGCCAGTCCTGAGCGTGCCATCTGTGCCAGCCCTGAGCGTGCCATCTCTCTCAGAAATAGTGGGCCATAGAAAGCCTATTTAATTTTTTTTTTTGTTTTATAAATTTTCCCTGAAAAAAGGGAGATTAATATTGGCCTCTGGGCTTGTGTGCCAGTTGTGAGCGTGCCATCTGTGCCAGTCCTGAGCGTGCCATCTCTCTCACAAATAGTGGGCCATAGAAAGCCTATTTAAATATTTTTTTGGTTTTATAAATTCTCCCAGAAAAAAAGGGAGATTAATATTGGCCTCTGGGCTTGTGTGCCAGTCCTGAGCGTGCCATCTGTGCCAGCCAGCCCTGAGCGTGCCATCTCTCTCACAAATAGTGGGCCATAGAAAGCCTATTTAATTTTTTTTTTTGTTTTATAAATTTTCCCTGAAAAAAGGGAGATTAATATTGGCCTCTGGGCTTGTGTGCCAGTTGTGAGCGTGCCATCTGTGCCAGTCCTGAGCGTGCCATCTCTCTCACAAATAGTGGGCCATAGAAAGCCTATTTAAATATTTTTTTGGTTTTATAAATTCTCCCAGAAAAAAAGGGAGATTAATATTGGCCTCTGGGCTTCTGTGCCAGTCCTGAGCGTGCCATCTGTGCCAGTCCTGAGCGTCCCATCTCTCTCACAAATAGTGGGCCATAGAAAGCCTATTTTATTTTTTTTTTGGGTTTTAGAAATTCTCCCTGAAAAAAGGGAGATTAATATTGGCCTCTGGGCTTGTGTGCCAGTTGTGAGCGTGCCATCTGTGCCAGTCCTGAGCGTGCCATCTCTCTCACAAATAGTGGGCCATAGAAAGCCTATTTAAATATTTTTTTGGTTTTATAAATTCTCCCAGAAAAAAAGGGAGATTAATATTGGCCTCTGGGCTTCTGTGCCAGTCCTGAGCGTGCCATCTGTGCCAGTCCTGAGCGTCCCATCTCTCTCACAAATAGTGGGCCATAGAAAGCCTATTTTATTTTTTTTTTGGGTTTCAGAAATTCTCCCTGGAAAAAAAAAGGGAGATTAATATTGCCCTTTGGGCTTGTGTGCCAGTACTAAGCGTTCCATCTCTCTCTCTCTCTCAGTCAGTGGGCCATAGAACGCATATTTTTGGTTTTATTTGTTTTCTAAATTCTCCCTGAAAAAATCATTTTATTTTATTTGGTTTCTAAATTCTTCCTGATAAAATCATATTTTTTTTATTATTTTTTTTTCTAAAGTCTCCCTGAAAAAAAAAAAAAAAAAACAACCAAAAAAACAGTGGGAGATTAATATTGGCCTTTCTGCTTGTGTGCCAGTCTTGACTCCTGGGTGTGCCATCTCTCTCTCTCTCTCTCTCTCTCTCTCTCTCTCTCTCTCCAATTGTGGTCCATAGAAAGCCTATATTTTTTTTCCTTGATTTGGGTTCTAAAATCTACCAGAGAAAATAACTACATCAATCATTGGTAGAAAAATATTGGCCTCTGGGTTTGTGTGCCACTCCTGACTCCTGTGTGCGTCATCTCTCAGTCAGTGGGCCATAGAACGCCTATTTTTGGTTTTATTTGTTTTCTAAATTCTCCCTGAAAAAATTATTTTATTTTATTTGGTTTCTAAATTCTTCCTGATAAAATCATATTTTTTTTATTATTTTTTTTTCTAAAGTCTCCCTGAAAAAAAAAAAAAAAAACAGTGGGAGATTAATATTGGCCTTTCTGCTTGTGTGCCAGTCTTGACTCCTGGGTGCGTCATCTCTCAGTCAGTGGGCCATAGAACGCCTATTTTTGGTTTTATTTGTTTTATAAATTCTCCCTGAAAAAATCATTTTATTTTATTTGGTTTCTAAATTCTTCCTGATAAAATCATATTTTTTTTATTATTTTTTTTTCTAAAGTCTCCCTGAAAAAAAAAAAAAAAAAACAACCAAAAAAAACAGTGGGAGATTAATATTGGCCTTTCTGCTTGTGTGCCAGTCTTGACTCCTGGGTGCGTCATCTCTCAGTCAGTGGGCCATAGAACGCCTATTTTTGGTTTTATTTGTTTTATAAATTCTCCCTGAAAAAATCATTTTATTTTATTTGGTTTCTAAATTCTTCCTGATAAAATCATATTTTTTTTATTATTTTTTTTTCTAAAGTCTCCCTGAAAAAAAAAAAAAAAAAAACAACCAAAAAAAACAGTGGGAGATTAATATTGGCCTTTCTGCTTGTGTGCCAGTCTTGACTCCTGGGTGTGCCATCTCTCTCTCTCTCTCTCTCCAATTGTGGTCCATAGAAAGCCTACATTTTTTTTCCTTGATTTGGGTTCCAAAATCTACCAGAGAAAATAACTCCATCAATCATTGGTAGAAAAATATTGGCCTCTGGGCTTGTGTGCCACTCCTGATTCCTGTGTGCGTCATCTCTCACTCAGTGGCCCATAGAAAGCATATAGTTTGTTACATTTGTTTTCTAAATTCTCCCTGCAAAAATCTATTTTTTTTTTTTTTGGGGGGTTTCTAAAGTGTTCCTGAAAAAAATAAAAATAAAAAAAAAATAATAGTGTGACATTAATATTAACATTTGTGCTTCAGTGACAGTCCTGCGTGTGGGGCATCTCTCTAATTTGCAGCCACCAAAAAAAGAGTGTGTAACATTGGGCCTGATTTTCGCTGTGGTCTCACCAACCTGTAAAGGGGTAGCTAAATCATACTGAAGTTATAGCTCACCGTGTAAGTTGTGTGACTGCAACAAATAACGTTAGTTTGGTTACGTTTTTAAAACAATGAGGAAGTCTAGTGGAAGAGGTCGTGGCCGGGGGCGTTCATTGTCAGCTGGTAATGAGGGTAGTGGTAGTGGTGGAGCATCAGGTGGTCGTGGGGGAAAAAATATTGCACCTAAGTCTGGAGCTGTGGAGCCAGGTTCGTCGTCCGGCTACACAAGGCCTCGAACGCTCCCTTTTCTGGGATTAGGAAAACCGCTTTTAAAGCCGGAGCAGCAAGAGCAAGTTTTGGCTTATCTTGCTGACTCAGCCTCTAGCTCTTTTGCCTCATCTCGTGAAACTGGTAAAAGTAAAAGCAGCGCGTCGTTAGTGGATGTTCACGGTCAGGGACAAGTCACTTCCTTGTCCTCTTCAGCAAAAACAACAACAGAGAAGAATGCAGCAGGCGACACAACGGGTTACTCCATGGAGCTCTTTACACATACCGTCCCTGGCTTAGAAAGTGAAGCAGTTAACAGTCCATGCCCATTACAAATTGAATCTGACATGGAGTGCACTGACGCACAGCCACAGCCAGACTACTATGCTGGTCCTTTGACTCAGACCACAACATTGCCCTCGCAGGGTGCTGATCAAGAATCAGACCCTGATGAGACTATGTTGCCCCATCACGAACGCTATACCACCGAACGACACGGTGACACAGACGAAGTTGCGCAGGAGGTACAAGAAGAGTTATTAGATGACCCAGTTCTTGACCCCGATTGGCAGCCATTGGGGGAACAGGGTGCAGGCGGCAGCAGTTCTGAAGCAGAGGAGGAGGAGGGGCCGCAGCAGGCATCAACATCGCCACAGGTTCCATCTGCCGGGCCCGTATCTTGCCCAAAACGCGTGGCAAAGCCAAAACCTGGTGGAGGACAGCGTGGCCATCCGGTTAAAGCTCAGTCTGCAATGCCTGAAAAGGTATCCGATGCTAGAAAGAGTGCAGTCTGGCATTTTTTTAAACAACATCCAATTGATCAGCGCAAAGTCATCTGTCAAAAATGTTCTACTTCCTTAAGCAGAGGTCAGAATCTGAAAAGTCTCAATACTAGTTGCATGCATAGACATTTAACCACCATGCATTTGAAAGCTTGGACTAACTACCAAACGTCCCTTAAGGTTGTTGCACCCTCGGCCAATGAAGCTAGTCATCAACGCAACATCCCTTCCGGCAGTGTAGGACCACCATTTAGCGCACCACCTGCTGTATCTGTGCAGGTATCTTTGCCAGGCCAAAGCAGTCAGGGTCAGGGAATCACCAGTTTCGTAGTAGGAAACACTGCATCTAGGGCACCGGCGGCAACAATACCATCTCCCACCGTCTCTCAGTCTGCCATGTCCACCGGCACCCCCGCTAGTTCCACGATCTCCAGCTCTCCAGTCCAGCTCACCCTACATGAGACTATGGTTAGAAAAAGGAAATACTTAGCCTCGCATCCGCGTACACAGGGTTTGAACGCCCACATAGCTAGACTAATCTCGTTAGAGATGATGCCCTACCGGTTAGTTGAAAGCGAAGCTTTCAAAGACCTGATGGACTACGCTGTACCACGCTACGAGCTACCCAGTCGACACTTTTTTTCCAGAAAAGCCATCCCAGCCCTCCACCAGCATGTTAAAGAGCGCATCGTCCATGCACTCAGGCAATCTGTGAGCACAAAGGTGCACCTGACAACAGATGCATGGACCAGTAGGCATGGCCAGGGACGTTACGTGTCCATCACGGCACACTGGGTAAATGTGGTGGATTCAGGGTCCACAGGGGACAGCAAGTTTGGGACAGTTCTGCCTAGCCCACGGTCTAGTAAACAGTTGTCTGTAGCCGTTCGCACCCCCTCCTCCTCCTCCTCCTCGTCCTCCTGCAGAAGCAAGAGCTCGTCCACAGACCGCAGTCGCACAAACACTCCATCCGCACCTGCCACTGTTGCACACCAGGTCTCCCATTATGGGGCAGCTACTGGCATACGTCAGCAGGCTGTATTGGCTATGAAGTGTTTGGGCGACAATAGACACACCGCGGAAGTTCTGTCCGAGTTCTTGCAGCAAGAAACGCAGTCGTGGCTGGGCACTGTAGATCTTGAGGCAGGCAAGGTAGTGAGTGATAACGGAAGGAATTTCATGGCTGCCATCTCCCTTTCCCAACTGAAACACATTCCTTGCCTGGCTCACACCTTAAACCTGGTGGTGCAGTGCTTCCTGAAAAGTTATCCGGGGTTATCCGACCTGCTCCTCAAAGTGCGTGGACTTTGCGCACATATCCGCCGTTCGCCTGTACACTCCAGCCGTATGCAGACCTATCAGCGTTCTTTGAACCTTCCCCAGCATCGCCTAATCATAGACGTTGCAACAAGGTGGAACTCAACACTGCACATGCTTCAGAGACTGTGCGAACAGAGGCGGGCTGTTATGTTTTTGTGGGAGGATACACATACACGGGCAGGCAGTAGGATGGCAGACATGGAGTTGTCAGGTGTGCAGTGGTCGAAGATTCAAGACATGTGTCAAGTCCTTCAGTGTTTTGAGGAATGCACACGGCTGGTTAGTGCAGACAACGCCATAATAAGCATGAGCATCCCCCTAATGCGTCTGCTGATGCAAAGTTTGACGCACATAAAGGATCAGGCGTCTGCACCAGAGGAAGAGGAAAGCCTTGATGACAGTCAGCGATTGTCTGGTCAGGGCAGTGTACATGACGAGGTACCGGGCGAAGAGGAGGTGGAGGATGAGGAGGATGATGGGGATGAGTATATTTTTAATGAGGAAGCTTTCCCGGGGGCACGGGAAATTGGTGGCGTGGCAAGGCCGGGTTCTGGTTTTTTGAGGGACACAAGTGACGTAGATTTGCCTGCAACTGCCCCTCAACCAAGCACAACCGCAGATTTGACAACGGGAACTTTGGCCCACATGGCGGATTATGCCTTGCGTATCCTCAAAAGGGACACACGCATTACAAAAATGATGAACGATGACGATTACTGGTTGGCCTGCCTCCTTGATCCTCGCTATAAAGGCAAATTGCAAAATATTATGCCACATGAGAACTTGGAACTAATATTAGCAACAAAACAATCAACTCTTGTTGACCGTTTGCTTCTGGCATTCCCTGCACACAGCGCCCGTGATCGTTCTCACACGAGCTCCAGGGGCCAGCAGACCAGAGGTGTTAGAGGGGCAGAAATCAGAAGTGGCGTTGGACAGAGGGGTTTTCTGACCAGGTTGTGGAGTGATTTTTCTATGACCGCAGACAGGACAGGTACTGCAGCATCAATTCAAAGTGACAGGAGACAACATTTGTCCAGTATGGTTACAAACTATTTTTCATCCCTTATCGACGTTCTCCCTCAACCGTCATTCCCATTTGATTACTGGGCATCCAAATTAGACACCTGGCCAGAATTGGCAGAATATGCATTGCAGGAGCTTGCTTGCCCGGCAGCTAGTGTCCTATCAGAAAGAGTATTCAGTGCTGCAGGTTCAATACTAACAGAAAAAAGGACTCGTCTGGCTACCCAAAATGTAGATGATCTAACCTTCATTAAAATGAACCACAACTGGATTTCAAAATCTTTTGCCCCACCCTGCCCGGCTGACACCTAGCTTTCCTATGAAAAGGTCTTGCCTGTGGACTATTCTGAATGACTTTTCCAATCTCGTAATTTTCTTCACCTGATTGTCCAGCATACGACATGTTTCCACCTCACGAAATGGCCAAACTCCCCACACGGGGCCGTGCTATCGCCACTTTGCGCTTGGACCCTTGAGAGTGCTGTTTGTCTGAAGAGGTGGGTGTGGCCGCTTTTGGTCGACGGCACTGCCACTGGGTCCCTCATAGTACAATAAAGTGTCTCTGGCGGTGGTGGTGCGCACCCAACGTCAGACACACCGTTGTAATATGAGGGGCCCTGTGCCTGTACCGCCGGCCACAAGACAGTTCCCCCCCCCAGCTCAAACAGTGCTCTACCACTAGCAAAATTATCTCTCACAGCTTCACCAATGTGTAGTCTAGCCGCTGACATCCTTCAATGCCTGGCACTGACAATACCATTGTTTTGACATTTTTGTTATGTTAGGCCTTCGAAGCCTGTCTGCGGTCCCTTCTTTCTACAACTACTACACTGACCAGGCCACTGCTGGCCGTGTTACCCTGGAACCAATTTAAAAGTGCCTACAGTCAGCCCAATTTTGTTATGTTAGGCCTTCGAAGACTGTCTGCCGTCACTCCTTCCACTAGACTTCCACTGACCATACACTGCTGCCCATGTACCCCTGGAACCAATTTAAAGTGCCTACAGCCAGCCCAATTTTGTTATGTTAGGCCTTCGAAGCCTGTCTGCGGTCACTCCTTCCACTAGACTTCCACTGACCAGACCACTGCTGCCCGTGTACCCCTGGAACCAATTTAAAAGTGCCTACAGCCAGCCCAAGTTTGTTATGTTAGGCCTTGGAAGCCTGTCTGCGGTCACTCCTTCCACTAGACTTCCACTGACCAGACCACTGCTGCCCGTGTACCCCTGGAACCAATTTAAAAGTGCCTACAGCCAGCCCAAGTTTGTTATGTTAGGCCTTGGAAGCCTGTCTGCGGTCACTCCTTCCACTAGACTTCCACTGACCAGACCACTGCTGCCCGTGTACCCCTGGAACCAATTTAAAAGTGCCTACAGCCAGCCCAAGTTTGTTATGTTAGGCCTTGGAAGCCTGTCTGCGGTCACTCCTTCCACTAGACTTCCACTGACCAGACCACTGCTGCCCGTGTACCCCTGGAACCAATTTAAAAGTGCCTACAGCCAGCCCAAGTTTGTTATGTTAGGCCTTGGAAGCCTGTCTGCGGTCACTCCTTCCACTAGACTTCCACTGACCAGACCACTGCTGCCCGTGTACCCCTGGAACCAATTTAAAAGTGCCTACAGCCAGCCCAAGTTTGTTATGTTAGGCCTTGGAAGCCTGTCTGCGGTCACTCCTTCCACTAGACTTCCACTGACCAGACCACTGCTGCCCGTGTACCCCTGGAACCAATTTAAAAGTGCCTACAGCCAGCCCAAGTTTGTTATGTTAGGCCTTCTAAGCCTGTCTGCGGTCCATTCTTTCAACTACTACTACACTGACCAGGTCACTGCTGCCCGTGTACCCCTGGAACCAATTTAAAATTGCCTACAGCCAGCCCAATTTTTTTATTTTAGGCCTTCGATGCCTGTCTGCGGTCCATTCTTTCAACTACTACTACACTGACCAGGTCACTGCTGCCCGTGTACCCCTGGAACCAATTTAAAATTGCCTACAGCCAGCCCAATTTTTTTATTTTAGGCCTTCGATGCCTGTCTGCGGTCCATTCTTTCAACTACTACTACACTGACCAGGTCACTGCTGTCCGTGTACCCCTGGAACCAATTTAAAATTGCCTACAGCCATGTGTTATTATTTTAGGCCTTCGATGCCTGTCTGCGGTCACTCCTTCCACTAGACTTCCACTGACCAGACCACTGCTGCCCGTGTACCCCTGGAACCAATTTAAAAGTGCCTACAGCCAGCCCAAGTTTGTTATGTTAGGCCTTCGATGCCTGTCTGCGGTCACTCCTTCCACTAGGCCTCCACTGACCACACCACTGCTGCCCGTGTACCCCTGGAACCAATTTAAAATTGCCTACAGCCAGCCCAATTTTTTTATTTTAGGCCTTCGATGCCTGTCTGCGGTCCATTCTTTCAACTACTACTACACTGACCAGGTCACTGCTGCCCGTGTACCCCTGGAACCAATTTAAAATTGCCTACAGCCAGCCCAATTTTTTTATTTTAGGCCTTCGATGCCTGTCTGCGGTCCATTCTTTCAACTACTACTACACTGACCAGGTCACTGCTGTCCGTGTACCCCTGGAACCAATTTAAAATTGCCTACAGCCATGTGTTATTATTTTAGGCCTTCGATGCCTGTCTGCGGTCACTCCTTCCACTAGGCCTCCACTGACCACACCACTGCTGTCCGTGTACCCCTGGAACCAATTTAAAATTGCCTACAGCCATGTGTTATTATTTTAGGCCTTCGATGCCTGTCTGCGGTCACTCCTTCCACTAGGCCTCCACTGACCACACCACTGCTGTCCGTGTACCCCTGGAACCAATTTAAAATTGCCTACAGCCAGCCCAATTTTTTTATTTTAGGCCTTCGATGCCTGTCTGCGGTCCATTCTTTCAACTACTACTACACTGACCAGGTCACTGCTGTCCGTGTACCCCTGTAACCAATTTAAAATTGCCTACAGCCATGTGTTATTATTTTAGGCCTTCGATGCCTGTCTGCGGTCACTCCTTCCACTAGGCCTCCACTGACCACACCACTGCTGCCCGTGTACCCCTGGAACCAATTTAAAATTGCCTACAGCCATGTGTTATTATTTTAGGCCTTCGATGCCTGTCTGCGGTCACTCCTTCCACTAGGCCTCCACTGACCACACCACTGCTGCCCGTGTACCCCTGGAACCAATTTAAAATTGCCTACAGCCAGCCCAATTTTTTTATTTTAGGCCTTCGATGCCTGTCTGCGGTCCATTCTTTCAACTACTACTACACTGACCAGGTCACTGCTGTCCGTGTACCCCTGGAACCAATTTAAAATTGCCTACAGCCATGTGTTATTATTTTAGGCCTTCGATGCCTGTCTGCGGTCACTCCTTCCACTAGGCCTCCACTGACCACACCACTGCTGCCCGTGTACCCCTGGAACCAATTTAAAATTGCCTACAGCCAGCCCAATTTTTTTATTTTAGGCCTTCGATGCCTGTCTGCGGTCCATTCTTTCAACTACTACTACACTGACCAGGTCACTGCTGTCCGTGTACCCCTGGAACCAATTTAAAATTGCCTACAGCCATGTGTTATTATTTTAGGCCTTCGATGCCTGTCTGCGGTCACTCCTTCCACTAGGCCTCCACTGACCACACCACTGCTGCCCGTGTACCCCTGGAACCAATTTAAAATTGCCTACAGCCAGCCCAATTTTTTTATTTTAGGCCTTCGATGCCTGTCTGCGGTCCATTCTTTCAACTACTACTACACTGACCAGGTCACTGCTGTCCGTGTACCCCTGGAACCAATTTAAAATTGCCTACAGCCATGTGTTATTATTTTAGGCCTTCGATGCCTGTCTGCGGTCCATTCTTTCAACTACTACTACACTGACCAGGTCACTGCTGTCCGTGTACCCCTGGAACCAATTTAAAATTGCCTACAGCCATGTGTTATTATTTTAGGCCTTCGATGCCTGTCTGCGGTCACTCCTTCCACTAGGCCTCCACTGACCACACCACTGCTGCCCGTGTACCCCTGGAACCAATTTAAAATTGCCTACAGCCAGCCCAATTTTTTTATTTTAGGCCTTCGATGCCTGTCTGCGGTCCATTCTTTCAACTACTACTACACTGACCAGGTCACTGCTGTCCGTGTACCCCTGTAACCAATTTAAAATTGCCTACAGCCATGTGTTATTATTTTAGGCATTCGATGCCTGTCTGCGGTCCATTTTTTCAACTACTACTACACTGACCAGGTCACTGCTGCCCGTGTACCCCTGGAACCAATTTAAAATTGCCTACAGCCATGTGTTATTATTTTAGGCCTTCGATGCCTGTCTGCGGTCACTCCTTCCACTAGGCCTCCACTGACCACACCACTGCTGCCCGTGTACCCCTGGAACCAATTTAAAATTGCCTACAGCCAGCCCAATTTTTTTATTTTAGGCCTTCGATGCCTGTCTGCGGTCCATTCTTTCAACTACTACTACACTGACCAGGTCACTGCTGCCCGTGTACCCCTGGAACCAATTTAAAATTGCCTACAGCCATGTGTTATTATTTTAGGCCTTCGATGCCTGTCTGCGGTCACTCCTTCCACTAGGCCTCCACTGACCACACCACTGCTGTCCGTGTACCCCTGGAACCAATTTAAAATTGCCTACAGCCATGTGTTATTATTTTAGGCCTTCGATGCCTGTCTGCGGTCCATTCTTTCAACTACTACTACACTGACCAGGGCACTGCTGGCCGTGTACCCCTGGAACCAACATCAGAAAATATAAAAATAAGTATTTTGCTTATAAAAAAGAAAATACTGGTGAGATATCAAATGCAGACATTTTAACATTAAAAACAAACACACAACTCTAATCTGGTACAGTACTAAAAATGGCCACCAGCTACAATTACTTTCTCCTGCAAGTAGTTAACTGAAAGTTTTTTTAAATTGAAAACACACATATGGCATCCACCGAGTGTTGTCCTGTCGCGTCTTCTTTATATTATTGCCGAGAAGATGCAAAATAATGAAAATAATAAAATCATTAATTACCAAAATAATAGAGAAAGTCAACACCACATTGCAAATAAACATTCATTCCAAATAAAGAAGCAGGGCGCGTCCGAGGGTGAGTATATACCTAATAAGAATATAATCACCCTCGGACGCGCAATGCTTATTTCCAACAGCCTTCCTTCCTAAGAATCAGCCCTTCCGTCGTGTAGAGAGACGTTGTGTTACACTCCAAGGTGTTCCCCAGGTTGCCTTTCCTGAGCTTCGATCTTCCGGCTCTCGTTTAGTAGTTCTTGGAAACTACTCTGCATTAGGCCTTCAAATTGGGTATGGGGTGTAGAGAGATGGTGTGTTCCACTCCAAGGTGTTCCCCAGGTTGCCTTTCCTGAGCTTCGATCTTCCGGCTCTCGTTTAGTAGTTGTTGGAAACTACGCTGCATTAGGCCTTCAAATTGGGTATGGGGTGTAGCGAGAGGGTGTGTTACACTCCAAGGTGTTCCCCAGGTTGCCTTTCCTGAGCTTCGATCTTCCGGCTCTCGTTTAGTAGTTCTTGGAAACTACACTGCATTAGGCCTTCAAATTGGGTATGGGGTGTAGAGAGAGGGTGTGTTACACTCCAAGGTGTTCCCCAGGTTGCCTTTCCTGAGCTTCGATATTCCGGCTCTCGTTTAGTAGTTGTCGGAAACTACGCTGCATTAGGCCTACAAATTGGGTATGGGGTGTAGAGAGAGGGTGTGTTACACTCCAAGGTGTTCCCCAGGTTGCCTTTCCTGAGCTTCGATCTTCATGCTCTCGTTTAGTAGTTGTCGGAAACTACGCTGCATTAGGCCTACAAATTGGGTATGGGGTGTAGAGAGAGGGTTTGTTACACTCCAAGGTGTTCCCCAGGTTGCCTTTCCTGAGCTTCGATCTTCCGGCTCTCGTTTAGTAGTTGTTGGAAACTACGCTGCATTAGGCCTTCAAATTGGGTATGGGGTGTAGCGAGAGGGTGTGTTACACTCCAAGGTGTTCCCCAGGTTGCCTTTCCTGAGCTTCGATCTTCCGGCTCTCGTTTAGTAGTTGTTGGAAACTACGCTGCATTAGGCCTTCAAATTGGGTATGGGGTGTAGCGAGAGGGTGTGTTACACTCCAAGGTGTTCCCCAGGTTGCCTTTCCTGAGCTTCGATCTTCCGGCTCTCGTTTAGTAGTTCTTGGAAACTACACTGCATTAGGCCTTCAAATTGGGTATGGGGTGTAGAGAGAGGGTGTGTTACACTCTAAGGTGTTCCCCAGGTTTCCTTGCCATTGCTTCGGTCTTCCGACTCTCGTTTAGTAGTTGTAGAAAAGTACACTGCATTAGGCCATACAAAATGGGTATGGGGTGGAGAGAGATGGTGTGTTACACTCCAAGGTGTTCCCCAGGTTGCCTTTCCTGAGCTTCTATCTTCAGGCTCTCATTAAATTGTGGTTAAATGGAACAACTGCATTTGGCGTACTAGTTGGTTTGGGGCCTACTATCGGTGTCTGCCACTCCTTGCTGTTCTCCTCCACTGAACAAAGCTGTGCCGCCTGTTTACTACGGTTGCCAATTTTGAACTGCATTTCGACTACTTACTGATTTGGCCCTACTCTCTGTGTCAGCCTCTCATTCCAGTTGTCCTCCACTGCAATGCCCCCTGGTTATTCCTGTGTTACCAATTTTGAACTGCATTTAGCCCACTTTCTTCTTTGGGCCTATATCTGTGTTTCCACTTCATCGTGCCCATTGCCCAGCCAGTGATAGATGAGTCTGCTGGTACATTGACCCATAACGCAACATTCCCCGTGCACGCTACACAACAACATTGTGACCCTGCTGAAAGTCAGGTTGCTCTTCCCGCATACCATACCACCTTACACGGGGACAAAGAGGAAGGTGCAGATGAAAGTGCAGGTTCCTTCATCAGGTGGGGGGAGGAATACTAGTTGGCGACGTCACTGGCACAGGGCCTCTCATAGTACGCAAAAGTGTTGCTGCCGGTGGGAGGCGCCCCCGCCGTGCAAACACACCGCTGTACTTTGAGGGGCCCTGTGCCAGTGCCAATGCCAACGAGTGGGCCCCCCCTGCTTGCTCAGGTTCACAGCACTTGCAAAGTTGAAATACTTACCTCTCCCTGCTCCACTGCCGTGACGTGGTCCAGATTTCCTGGGCCCACTAATTACTTGAACCAGCCCTACCCCCCACAACTTTAGCCAAATGACCCCCAATTTCAAATGCCTTCCAATTATTATAAGGTAAATTACGCTTGACAAGCTTCATTAAGAAGAATGGATGGTTTTGACATTAAAATGGCCACTCTAGGTGTTTTCCTGGCCCCCACTCACTGCCGACTATGCTGCCCCATTGACTTGCATTGGGTTTCGTGTTTCGGTCGATCCCGACTTTACGTCATAATCGGCCGATTTCACTCGACCCGACTTTGGACATAGTCGGGTTTCGCAAAACCCGGCTCGACTCTAAAAAGGTCAAGGTCGCTCAACTCTATAATTGAGTGTAGAATACAGAAGAAACAGGAGAGAAAAAAGTGCATTAAAGAGTGTCCGTCATCCTTAAAAATGGATTTTAAAAGGGCTATACAGTGTTGGAGTGGACTTGGCCCCTATAACAATCATACTAGCACCATATCTATTACTGGTACAGTGCCGGAGAAAAAAAATACTTTTAACTCATATGCAAATGATTAGGCTTCAGTGCACCTTTGGAGTGGCCACAAGATTGGTGTACCGCTACGCCTCTTCATTTGCAGATTGGGGCCCTTCCCCCACTTCTGATTGACAGTGCTTGCTTCCTAGAGCAGTGCGGGTAGTTTGGAGACAGCAGTTGACCTGCCCTGCTGGTGGGTATGCCATCAAGCAGTCAAAATCAGTTAAATGTATTGGTAGTGTACTTTATTCTCAAAGAAAGACAAAAAAAATATACATGTAAAGGTTATAGGGGGTCACATAGGAAACACAACCAAAACAAAAAAAGACCTCTGAGGCTGCAGTCACGCTATCAGTATTTGGTCAGTATTTTACATCAGTATTTGTAAGCCAAAACCAGGAGTGGAACAATTAGAGGAAAAGTATAATATAAACATATGCACCACTTCTGCATTTATCACCCACTCCTGGTTTTGGCTTACAAATACTGATGTAAAATACTGACCAAATACTGCTAGTGTGACGGCAGCCTAAAACTTCAAATATATTTGCAGTATTTTCGAAGTATTCCAACTTCTTCTTCATGAGGATCTCTGTGGTTTTTCTAAGGAAGAAGTTGGAATACTTCAAAATGTTTAGAGAATAAACTATACTACAAATACTTTTGCCTGATTTTCACTCCTTGATCGGATACACACCAGCAGCGCAGGTCACCCGCTATCTCCAAACTACCCACATTACCACTTTGGATCTGCGAACTAGTGCAGCTTCAGAAGTTTGATGCCATTCTAGTGCTGCTTGATGCCATTTCAGTCTTGTGTCTCACACAACACCACCAGCTGAGCAGAACAGCTACCTTAATCTGGATAACACCCAATTGCGCTTTGCTTGTTCTTTCAGCCAATTTCTCGCTTCCTAGAGCAAGCACTGTCTTATTGTTGCTGGCGTGTGTGGCTGTGCATGTGCGCAGTGGGCGCAGGCATTATCCTGCTTGTCTCCTTTCTTCTGATGCTGCTTTCTGCATTTCCAAAACCTCCTCATTTCCATATGAATTAAAAGTTATTTTCTCAGGCAGTATAAAAATAACAGGTACAGTGCTGATATGGTTGTTATAGTGGCTTAGTCCCCTATAGCACTACATAGCCCATCTAAAATGCATTTTAGGGGTGACGGACTGTTAGGGCTAGCGGAACGCACCAAGTAAATATATATGTTTTTATTATTATTGGTGCGTTCGCAGCCCGGGGTCCACCGTGCAGGAGAACCTGCTGCTAGCAAACGGTGGCACTATATGGCGGTATGGACTAACTCAGTTAATTCACCAAGTAGCCGTGAAAGCAAAGCACTGTGCCCTGTTAGGCTAAGGTCACACTGCATTATGGCGGTATGTTTAATGGACTACGTTACACCGCGGCATAACGCGGTGTAACATAGTCCGTTAATGCCGCCATTGATTGTAATGGCGAACGCATCGCTGGCGCATGCCCACATTGGGCATGCACTAGCGATGTGCCGTCATTTGAGTGACGGACCGCGAACGCTGCTTGCATCGGGGATCTGCGCTAGCGGGATTGGCTAACGTGATCCCTTTTGGGACATTGCATTAGTGCAGTCCGTAGTGCTATGCGCTAAACGGACTGCCCTAACGCAATGTGACCCTAGCCTTGAACTTCACAGAGGCACAGGCTAACTGCCCAAACAGAGAGCAGTCAATGGTCATGCATGCACACAAAACTCCTCGCCGGAGGTGCCAGCATTCTAGGGGCTTATTTCAGCCAGGTCCCTGAATACATACACACACAAACTCCTCGCCGGAGGTGCCAGCATTCTAGGGGCTTATTTCAGCCGGGTCCCTGAACACACTCTTACGTGACCACACTGGCGCAAAGCACATAACATGGAACAATACTAGCGCATGGCCGTGCGGCCATGCGAGTCTTAAATTGTTGCAGCACGTGCAGGACCTTCTTAGAAGGACCAATGAGAGGCTACCACAAAGCCAGAGCACCTACAGGACCTTCCTGAAAGGACCAATGGACTTAGCTGCAGTATCTGACCATGTGACCCTCGATCTCCACTGAGAGATCTTACTCTGGGCATGCTCAGAACGAGGGAAGCATCTGCTCGCCGCTGCCCAGCACTGGCTTCAATGGCAGAAGCAGGAAAAGCAGCAGTAACTCTTTGTACAGAGTGGGACTGCGCAAGACGCTGGGACTGACGTCTCCGCTGAGCAGGCTCCACTGTGGCAGGAGAAGAATGGGAGATTGCAGCGGAGATGGCCCGAGATCCCCCCTGTGCAGAGGTGGGAACTTGACCCCTAACATGGACTCCCTTCAATGTGCCTGTTTTTGTGTGTAAATCAAACAAAAGATGTATGTAACAATATGTTATTAGGAGAAAAGAACTTCATCCTCACCTTCCAGGAACCTGCAGTCCACTTACCCTGCCTGCAGACATCAAAATAATAAGAAACCTCCTCCTAGAAAAAGCTTCTAATATTGAAATGGTGAAAATCAGACTGAAGCTATGCGTGAAAAAATCACAGCATACACTAGTTTCTTCCATGTGTTGGATGAAATTCAGAATTAAATTCCGACAATTTTTTACACTCATTTGAACCCCGTCTTTGTGTGATAATCACACTGTGGAGTAGGAAAGATAATGTTATAGCTGTGAATGTGAGATTGCATGAGAGTAAAGCTCCCTATACAAGTTACTCATGTTGGCTGAACAACTCACAGAAAAAGGCAAAAAATAAAAAAATAAAAAATGTAAAAAATATTTTCCAGCACCTTGATAAAATATTAATCCACTGTGTGATGCAGCCGGCTCCCATGATAAATGCTGAGTCAGCACAGCTGCAAAATACTGATGTAGTGCACAGTATCTGACTTACAGCCTATTAGTGATGCCCATACTGTAATATCAGTGCACTCCACAAGGACAAACACCCAAATTTCACAAGGCAACACTAAAGGCTTGCCTACACCTTGCAAAAGATGAAAAATGTGTAACAAAAAAATGTATAAAATACATGTGGTATTGGTCGATATTTTTGCCAAAATATGCAAGCTTGCAACCCATAACAACGGTCTCGATTGTTTTGCGATTCTCTACGATGAAATTCAAATGCACTAACTATACAATGGGCAGAGTAGACGATGTTATCATTCAGCAGAGCCTGTTCTAACCTATCATGGGGGCGTGTTCTTCTTTCCCCAGTGTGTTCCTGCCTACTTATTATTGGTCAGCGTCAGAAAGAGAATAAAGTACACGCCCCCCAGTGAAATCTCTCTGGTACTACCCCTTAGACTGAAAAAAAATTAACTCTTTAGGTGGCAAATCAATAATATCTCACCAACTGTGAAGCAGAATAATAAAAAAAGGTTAAGTTCTATTCTGCAGCACCTATTACATCATCATGAGTCAAGTTGAACATTTATGGAAGTTATTCTTTAACCTAGGATATGAGCAGTAAAAAAATAATAAATACAGTCTGTCTGTTCTTAAGAAGAGAGAATTTAATAACAAGTAAATTACAATTTTCTTGTTTGTACAAGCACTGTGTAATTTTACACATTTGCGATGAAGATACTACCTTTTTAAGGGAACAGGTTTTTTTTTGTTGGACTACAATTTCACTAAGGCTAGGGTCACATTGCGTTAGTGCAATCCGTTTAGCGCTAGCGGGTTGCGCTAACGCAATGTTTTCTATGGGGCTGCGGTCGGGGTCGCGGTAACGTCCCCGCTCTCGCAGATCCCCGATCTGTGAGAGCGGGGAACGGGCCGCGGGCGCGCCTCGGACGCTGCAAGCAGCGTCCGCGGAGCGCCAGGAATCACCGGCGCGTCGCTAGCGCGTGCCAAACATGGCACGCGATAGTGAAGCGCGTTCCCATTGCCTTCAATGGGCGCGTTAACAGACGCGTTGCACGGCGTTAATTTCGCCGTGCAACGCTGTCCGTTTAACGCGGTCCCATAACGCAATGGGAACCCAGCCTTATACTTTCACTTATTATATTTTTTTATTGCTCTATGTTCAGTAAGAATTTCAGTTGAGAGACTGGAGGAAGTAAATGGTTGCTAACCTGCAATTCAGAACACAAGCAATGCTTTGATTATACTCATACAGATAGATCATTATGCTTGTCATTGTTTACCCTTTTTTCTATTGAAATGTTTTTCCTGTGCATTTTTCATTCATTGGGATCCAATGGGACCTTATTTAATGCTATTCTACCTTAATGGTGCCATTCAAGCTATATATTATGCACAGATGAAGCTCTGTAATCCGGTTAGACACTTGAAATAATGGAAGATCTAAGACGCGGCTTATTATGAGTTAGTTTTCTTGTTATTACATCGTAAAATATATAAAGACTGCCCTCAAAATAAATGATGTCTTTAACTTAATATTCAGTATAAATGGTTTGTGAAATCATGAACTTTCAGCTTTGTATCCTGGAGGGTAAACATAAATCATTTGTTGATATAAAATGCGTAATGACTTTTCTGAATTGTAATCATATCATATATTTCGAGAGGAGGGACTTTTCTGCTGTAGTTTCAACCACATTTTTAAAAAAAATCTTGAAGTTCACATGAGCAATAATACTATATTCCTACATGAATGCAAAAGGAACATATAAATGTAAAACAAAATTGGATTAAGACGTGTGAAATTTAAAAAAAGATTAAAGACACTTACAAAAGATCTGTTGTACTTCTTACATTTAAACAATGTAAATCTTTATAAAGTATAAAGTAAAAACATTAAAGGGACACTGTCACCTGAATTTGGAGGGAACAATCTTCAGCCATGGAGGCGGGGTTTTTGGGTGTTTGATTCACCCTTTCCTTACCCGCTGGCTGCATGTTGGCTGAAATATTGGATTGAAGTTCATTCTCTGTCCTCCGTAGTACACGCCTGCGCAGGGCAATCTTGCGTGTACTATGGAGGACAGAGAATGAACTTCAATCCAATATTGCAGCCAGCATGCAGCCAGCGGGTAAGGAAAGGGTGAATCAAACACCCAAAAACCCCGCCTCCATGGCTGAAGATTGTTCCCTCCAAATTCAGGTGACAGTGTCCCTTTAAAACCAAGACAAGATACATAAAAGCATTTAAATGGGCGATCTGAAATACAAATTAGTTTTAATCTTGAATCCCTATCTATATAATGCAATAATCTAATCTATTTTTCTAATACAGTGGGGCAAAAAAGTATTTAGTCAGTCAGCAATAGTGCAAGTTCCACCACTTAAAAAGATGAGAGGCGTCTGTAATTTACATCATAGGTAGACCTCAACTATAGGAGACAAATTGAGAAAAAAAAATCCAGAAAATCACATTGTCTGTTATTTTAACATTTCATTTGCATATTATGGTGTAAAATAAGTATTTGGTCAGAAACAAAATTTCATCTCAATACTTTGTAATATATCCTTTGTTGGCAATGACAGAGGTCAAACGTTTTCTGTAAGTCTTCACAAGGTTGCCACACACTGTTGTTGGTATGTTGGCCCATTCCTCCATGCAGATCTCCTCTAGAGCAGTGATGTTTTTGGCTTTTCGCTTGGCAACACGGACTTTCAACTCCCTCCAAAGGTTTTCTATAGGGTTGAGATCTGGAGACTGGCTAGGCCACTCCAGGACCTTGAAATGCTTCTTACGAAGCCACTCCTTCGTTGCCCTAGCGGTGTGCTTTGGATCATTGTCATGTTGAAAGACCCAGCCACGTTTCATCTTCAATGCCCTTGCTGATGGAAGGAGGTTTGCACTCAAAATCTCACGATACATGGCCCCATTCATTCTTTCATGTACCCGGATCAGTCGTCCTGGCCCCTTTGCAGAGAAACAGCCCCAAAGCATGATGTTTCCACCACCATGCTTTACAGTAGGTATGGTGTTTGATGGATGCAACTCAGTATTCTTTTTCCTCCAAACACGACAAGTTGTGTTTCTACCAAACAGTTCCAGTTTGGTTTCATCAGACCATAGGACATTCTCCCAAAACTCCTCTGGATCATCCAAATGCTCTCTAGCAAACTTCAGACGGGCCCGGACATGTACTGGCTTAAGCATTGGGACACGTCTGGCACTGCAGGATCTGAGTCCATGGTGGCGTAGTGTGTTACTTATGGTAGGCCTTGTTACATTGGTCCCAGCTCTCTGCAGTTCATTCACTAGGTCCCACCGCGTGGTTCTGGGATTTTTACTCACCGTTCTTGTGATCATTCTGACCCCACGGGGTGGGATTTTGTGTGGAGCCCCAGATCGAGGGAGATTATCAGTGGTCTTGTATGTCTTCCATTTTCTAATTATTGCTCCCACTGTTGATTTCTTCACTCCAAGCTGGTTGGCTATTGCAGATTCAGTCTTCTCAGCCTGGTGCAGGGCTACAATTTTGTTTCTGGTGTCCTTTGACAGCTCTTTGGTCTTCACCATAGTGGAGTTTGGAGTCAGACTGTTTGAGGGTGTGCACAGGTGTCTTTTTATACTGATAACAAGTTTAAACAGGTGCCATTACTACAGGTAATGAGTGGAGGAAAGAGGAGACTCTTAAAGAAGAAGTTACAGGTCTGTGAGAGCCAGAAATCTTGATTGTTTGTTTCTGACCAAATACTTATTTTCCACCATAATATGCAAATAAAATGTTAAAAAAACAGACAATGTGATTTTCTGGATTTTTTTTTCTCAGTTTGTCTCCCATAGTTGAGGTCTACCTATGATGTAAATTACAGACGCCTCTCATCTTTTTAAGTGGTGGAACTTGCACTATTGCTGACTGACTAAATACTTTTTTGCCCCACTGTATATCTATCTATACATATATTTTTTTAAAACTAATCTTCAATGACATCACTTGCAGGGACAGCGCTGGTCTCTGCACGCTGGGTATTCTGATAACACGCACTGACAGTGCGCTCTATTGCCGACTGGCTACTGCTGATCTGAGCTGGCAAGAAAGTGCGCTGTCATTGTGCACATCGCACAGTGACACCGCAGGGACTAACCCAACCCCTGAAATGAAATTCCCTGATGACACTTAATTTCAGGGAGGGTGCAGGAGCTGCGCAATGACCCCATGCTGGATTCTTCTTCCTAGAAACTCTGTTCTATCTTGTGTCTTTCCTTTGTCCCATCTGCCTTATTAGAGCCACTGCCACCCAATATATTCCCTTTGTCCCTTGATAAAGTCCACTCCAACTTACTACAGTGCTGTGCAAATTAATTGGAACAAAGCATTTTTTAAGTAAAATCGTAAGTTGGTTACCAGTCAGTGATTCAAACCAGTTTTAATATATCATAAATAATTCTTGGTCAACTAGCCAGTGGAAAAAAGGTAATTTTCTGAATTAATATGTAACAGTGCATTATAACATTTTATTTTTTCGCTTCGTCCCAATTAATTTGCACAGCACTGTATCTCTGGGTGACCTCCCACAGAGCTTTGGTATCACATTAATGCACTCTTTCTTTTCCCTGCCACTGTCCATTTAAGCCACATCATCCAAGATCACTTCCACATTGTGTGATTGTTTCCTTCCTGCCACCTTGTGTTGTTTCCGTTTCTGATAGCCCCTACTAATATTATCTCTCCCCTTCCAATCCTCAATGTATGGGGGGGGGGGTAGGGCACCCATACTTCTTGTTTGTATTGGCCACAGAAGTTCCTGATGGAGGCCCTGCCTGCAACAATAATCTAAAATAAGGGGAATTCTCCAAGTACAATAAAGAATTAAATTAAACCAAAGTAGCACTTCTACAACATGGCTCCCTTTAGTGTACACCTGAAAAATACCATGTGAGGTGACTGGTACTATGTAGGTCTTTCAGCTAATTTTATTTTCCCTTTTATACACAATATCTATCAAATGTGTATGCATATGACAGAGGTAGAACATGTAAAGGCTGTTGAGCTCATGAAAAGTACAGCTCAGACCATCATTATCCATAGTTCCAGTAAGTGTTTTCATCACAATCATAACTCTAAAAGCAAATGGCTTTTTTTACTAGAGGGGAAAGCTAGGTTAAAATAGCTACATGCTGCAAGCCCTTTAGACCTAGAATAGTCCTCACCACTGGCTACCCCTATTAGTTTATGTAGATTCATTCTTACTAGACAAAATAACAGTTCCTTTCCAATGTGAATAATTTTGTAAAACTGGTTTGGTAGCTACTCCCCTTTGTACAGCAAATAAGTATACCGCTATTTATTACATATTCAATGAAGATATATTTTGGATTAAGTAAATACAGCTCTGGCAAAAATTAAGAGACCACCACATCAAAACCCTGTCATGGGCAGCCCAATCTCCAGACCTGAACCCAATTGATAACCTTTGTAATGTAATCAAAAAGATAATGGATAGTCACAAGCCATCAAACAAAGAAGAACTGCTTACATTTTTGTGCCAGAAGCAGTGTGAAAGACTGGTGGAAAGCATGCCAAGACGCATGAAAGCTGTGATTAAAAATCATGGTTATTCCACAAAATATTGATTTCTGAACTCTTTCTGAGTTAAAAAATTAGCATTGTTGTTTCTAACTGATTATGATCTTGTTTTTTTTTTGCATTACTTGAGGTCTGAAAGCACTGTTTTGTTTTGTTTTACTTTTGACCATTTCTCCTTTTCAGAAAAAAAATACAACATTTATTGCTTGGAAATTCAGAGACATGTTGTCAGAAGTTTATAGAATAAAAGAACAATTTACATTTTACTCAAAAATGTACCTATAAAGAGAAAAATCAGACAAACTGAACATTTTGCAGTAGTCTCTTGATTTTTGCCAGAGCTGTATTTGACTTAGAGATTGAATTAAGGAGCCAAAAGTAATCAAGAATCAATTCACTAAAATCTTTCTCATAAACTATAGTATGAAATCACTAATTTGCTATGGTCTAATCTTTTTAACGTATTGAGAAAAAAATTATAAAAAACCCCAATATTCACATCTACCCACCTGTCACACTTGTCCTTACTATTGCTCATTAGAGAAACATTTGGTTAGTCTTAAAAGTTAAAAAAACATTTAGGCTAGGGTCACATTGCGTTAGTGCAACCCGTTTAGCGCTAGCGGGTTGCGCTAACGCAATGTTTTTAATGTGGCCGCGTCCCGGGGTCGCAGTAACGTCCTCGCTCTCGCAGATCCCCGATCTGCGAGAGCGGGGAACGGACCGCGGGCGCGCCTCGGACGCTGCTCGCAGCGTCCGCGGCGCGCCAGGAAACACCGGCACGTCGCTAGCGCGTGCCGAACATGGCACGCGCTAGTGCTGTGCGTTTCCATTGCCGTGAATGGGCGCGCTAGCGGACGCGTTGCATGGCGTTAATTTCGCCGTGCAACGCTGTCCGTTAGCGCTTTCCAATTAACGCAATGGGAACCAAGCCTTAGGGTTTGCACGAAGTCCACGATCAGCTTAGCAGAGATTATTTAAAAAATATCTTCAAAGGATACAAACGCCTCCAAGAATATTGGCAAATTTTGCTCATTGTATCTTTATGATGAATGTGAATGTTAATGAATAAAATGAATAATTTTATGTGGATTATTTGCCCAAAATCACTGAGTAACGAACACTGCGCCTGACTCAGTAAACATCACATAGCTACCAAAATTAGCATGGTCTAGAGCTTAATTCAGCTCCGTGTGTGACAATGTTACCATCATGATGTCCCATTATTCATTCCTTGACCTTACCCAAACCGTGATATAAATGGAGTGTCCTAAATTTATCTCCCCTCGTGGCGGCAGCATGCAGTTCCTCTTCTTCCTCTGCTTTCTGCTTCATTAAGTGCTTTGGACAGCAGTTTCCAGCAGCCAGTATCATTCAAATGTCTTTCCTTTGTGCCGTCTTTTCAACTAATGTCTTAATAAAAAGCTTTGAAGATTTTCTGTAAATGAACATTATAAATTATGCTGATGGAGAAAACAGATTCTCTCTCTAAAGCGAAATGTCTTCACTAATTAATATTAATACTTTTTATACTGCATATCTACAATTTAAATACATACAAAACATATTCAGCGGTGATCTTATATTAGTTTCTTCCATCTCCTCTACCCTAATAGAGCTTAAAATATTATTTTTCTTTCTCACATTTTTACACTATAGGTCAGTGTCAGTGATCCTCAACCTTTATTGTATTTAGGGACTTTCTCTATGAGAGTCTTTAGCTACATTCGAAGGCCCCCAGAGTAGTGACACACAAAGCCGGAATTATTGGTAGAATGTGATAACTAAAGATTCCCCAAATAAATCATACTGACATTCAGGAGTTCCAACCTAACTGTAGTGCTATTGCTGGTGCCCCTGGAGAGTGTCCCCTTCTCCCTTTGTGCAGGGACGCTGACTCACTCACTCACCGATCCTTGTCACAGACCCCGGCATCTCCTTCTTCCTGCTGCTGTGCATGCTGCACTGTGTGTCGGTGGCATGCCTACTTCGCACGGTTCCCTTGTCCTTAAAGGGGCAGCGTGCGCACATGGTAGATGCCTCCAGCCAACATTTGCGAGGCATTTAGTTAATGTATTCATCTGCAAGGTGTATTCCAGCCAATAACTGGGAGACATCTTGTATATAAGGCACTCTCACCAATTGGGAGGTGCCTGAGCAACCACTATAGTTAGGTGACTTAGTGTGTGCAACTTTATGTTGCCAGGTCATCCATCCCTAGTTTGTTTATGTTTCCCATGTCCCATATCCTGTGTCCAGTTAGTCCAGTATAGTTACTTGTTGTTCCCGTGTCTGCTTCGGCAGTGTCCATACTCTTAAACCGCACAGACGGTAGCTGAACTTTTTCCTGAGAACAGTGGACTTTAACCTGTCCCTGTGGCCGTCTTGTTTGCTTTACGGAGACTGCACAGTCTTAACCTGTCCCTCTGGCCTTCCTGTCAGCTTAGTCTGAACCTGTCCCTGTGGTCATCCTGTCGGCATAGTCTGAACCCGTCCGTTTGGCCGTCCCTTCTACTATCGGAGATTGCACAGTCTGAACCTGTCCCAAGTGGCCTTCCTGCCATTTTCGAAGATATCTGCTGTCTTGGGAATCTTGACTTCAATGGACTTAATTCATTTAATGGTGAACTACCTCTCAACAGACAGCGGTAGTAGGGCTGAAGAGCCTACAAGTTCTATGGTCCTCAGATAAGGCAGCAATAACAACCAATGTTCTTTGCTGTGAATATTTCGTAAACCAATAAAATGAAAATTAAAAGTGCTAGACTGACATTTTTTAAGATAGAGGAAGAAGGCAAGAGAAAGGGGAACTTATAGAAAGTAAACCATTTTACTGTCCAGTAAATTTTATATAAAGCACAAGGTATACAGTGCATAGGAATAATCAGTATTTCCACTTCAGCTCTCTATAGCAAACCTGAGTTACTTTTCAACTGTGTTTCGTGTGCTTACAATCTGCTTTATCTCCAGGTTCTGGGAATTTGGAAGGTTTACTTATTAATCATATCTAAAATTTTCTAAAGAAAGTTCTTTTTTTTTGCAGAAAAAATAAGCATGCTGTCGACCTTCATCGTACCATTCAAGTTTATCGATCCTGGGGCAAGCAGCATGGATGATGAAGATAATTTAAGTAGGTACCTTATGCCTGGTTGATCGAATGTTTTATTAAAATGGCTTTTCTTTGGGTTATGTCAGAATGGCAATATAATATTATTTGAACATTTTCTTGCTGTATATTAAAATGAGTATTTTTTATGAGTCCATCTCTAGCTACAAAAATGTTCATTGTAATGCTCATCGTAGCAGAAAGTAAAACTTTCAAAATTTCAAAGTAATCAGCCTCATCCATTTAAGTTTTATATTTGATAGTCTATGTAGTCAGTAGTGGGGAATCTGATGACAGATCCACTTTATAGGATATTCTGGTCTCAGCAATTTTTTTTTTGTATAACAAAAAGTTATACAGATTTGCCATATACTTTTTGCATCAATTATTCCAAATTTTTAAAGATTTTTGCTTGCAGATTCACATAGGATAAAATTAAAAAACTGTTCTAGTCACATCATGGACTGAAATCAGCAGCAACTTTCTCCATCTAAATTAGCTTCATGCCAGGGGGCATCAGAAGTGGTAGTAAAACCTGTCGTTTTATGTCTACCTCTTAAAAGGGTTTAAAAGTTTACTGCCCTGTCAATATTAACATGGATTGTGGGATTTTGATAGTAAATGCTCTTTTACTCCTTCACCCCTCTGCGATTTTCCATTTTTCCTTTTTGTTTTTTCCTCCCATTCTTCCAAGAGCCATAACTTTTATATTTTGACGTCAATATCACCGTATGATGACTTGATTTTTGCGAGATGAGTTGTACTTTTAAATGACATGATTGATTTTACCACATAGTGTACTAGAGAATGGGAAGAATCATTCCCCAGGTCATTTCGAATATGCAGATACCAAACATGGATAGGTTTTTTTTATATTTAAGTGGTAAAAAAAATCAGAAATTTGTATGAAAAAAAGGTTTTGCACTTGTCGCCATTTACTAAGACCTCGTAGGATTTCCATTTTTCAGAAGGTCTTATTTTTTGAGGCTTGATCTGACATTTTTATTGATAACATTTTGGGGTACATCCGATGCATTGATCTCCTCTTATTGCATTGTATTGCAATGTTGCAGTAACCAAAAAAAATAATACTGGCGTTTTGAATTTTTCTTGTTACGCCGTTTACCAATCAAATTAATTTAGTTTATATTTTGATAGATCGAATATTTCTGAACTCAGAGATACCAAATATTTGTATATTTTTAATTGTTTTATGTTTAATGGTACAAAATGATGTGAACTTTTTTTTAATTTTTTTTTTTACTTTTTGCTGTGTTTAATAGTCCCCTTAGGAGACTTGAAGCTATGATCTTCTGATCACTTTTGCTATACATAGCAAGGCTTCACGATCTCCACAGGAGATTCACAGGATCATGATGACAATCATAGGGGTCTTTTGCAGACCCCTGGCTGTCATGACAGTCCATAGGCGTCCCGTGATCATATAACAGGAACACCAATGGACAAGATTTGTGACGCACTTCCGGCTGATGCGTGTTAATTGCAGTTGTTAATTAGAGGTACTTGGTGGCTGATTAAATCAGCCATCAAGTGATAGGAAAGATGTGGGCTCAGCGCCGGAGCCTGCATCAAAGGCATGGACATGTCCGATGACATAAATATACATCAGCGGGACTGAACCTCTCATTCGTTTCTTGTACTTGAACCACAGACATCTTGTGTCTCATTAGAGAGAGTTTAGGTTGCATACAGTAGTTTTAACATCTAGCCTGACATTGCAAGAAAAATCTAGCCATTGTGGTGAAATGTCCACTGGGTGGCTCCTCCCAATAACTTGACTTTATTGGATCTAGAAAAAAACTATAAATGAAGCCATACTTAAAAAAATATATTTATACCAAGATTTTAAAATTACGACGTTTCAGAGTAAAACACGGGTCCTTTTAATGAAGGACCCTGTGGGGACAACAGACGAATGAAAGGCCTCCTTTAAGTGTCTTTTAACTACACAATAATTGATTGCAGATACAGAACAGACCGAAAGTTTGGACACATTTAAAGATTTTTCTGTATTTTCATGACTATGAAAATTATACATTTACACAGAAGGCATCAAAACTATGAATTAACACATTTGGAGTTATATACTTAACAAAAAAGGGTGAAACAACTGAAATTATGTCTTATATTCTAGGTTCTTCAAAGTAGCCACCTTTTACTTTGATGACTGCTTTGCACACTGTTGGCATTCTCTTGATGAGCTTCAAGATATAGTCACCGGGAATGGTCTTCCAACAATCTTGAAGGAGTTCCCAGAGATGCTTAGCACTTGTTGGCCCTTTTGCCTTCACTCTGCGGTCCAGCTCACCCTAAACCATCTCGATTGGGTTCAGGTCTGGTGACTGTGGAGGCCAGGTAATCTGGCATAGCACCCCATCACTCTCCTTCTTGGTCAAATAGTCCTTACACAGCCAGAGGTGTGTTTGGGGTCATTGTACTGTTGAAAAATAAATGATGGTCCAACTAAACGCAAACTGGATGGAATAGCATGCTACTGCAAGATGCTATGGTAGCCATGCTGGTTCAGTATGCCTTCAATTTTGAATAAATCCCCAACAGTGTCACCAGCAAAGCACCCCCACGCCATCACACCTCCTCCTCCATGCTTCACGGTGGGAACCAGGCATGTAGAGTCCATCCGTTCACCTTTTCTGCGTTGCATAAAGACACGGTGGTTGGAACCAAAGATCTCAAATTTGGACTCATCAGACCAAAGCACAGATTTCCACTGGTCTAATGTCCATACCTTGTGTTCTTTAGCCCAAACAAGTCTTTTCTGCTTGTTGCCTGTCCTTAGCAGTGGTTTCCTAGCAGCTATTTTACCATGAAGGCCTGCTGCACAAAGTCTCCTCTTAACAGATGTTGTAGAGATGTGTCTGCTGCTAGAACTCTGTGTGGCATTGACCTGGTCTCTAATCTGAGCTGCTGTTAACCTGCGATTTCTGAGGCTGGTGACTCGGATAAACTTATCCTCAGAAGCAGAGGTGACTCTTGGTCTTCCTTTCCTGGGGCGGTCCTCATGTGAGCCAGTTTCTTTGTAGCGCTTGATGGTTTTTGCCACTGCACTTGGGGACACTTTCAAAGTTTTCCCAATTTTTCGGACTGACTGACCTTCATTTCTTAAAGTAATGATGGCCACTCGTTTTTCTTTACTTAGCTGCTTTTTTCTTGCCATAATACAAATTCACACAGTCTATTCAGTAGGACTATCAGCTGTGTATCCACCAGACTTCTGCTCAACACAACTGATGGTCCCAACGCCATTTATAAGGCAAGAAATCCCACTTATTAAACCTGACAGGGCACACCTGTGAAGTGAAGACCATTCCCGGTGACTACCTCTTGAAGCTCATCAAGAGAATGCCAAGAGTGTGCAAAGCAGTCATCAAAGCAAAAGTTGGCTACTTTGAAGATCCTAGAATATAAGACATATTTTCAGTAGTTTCACACTTTTTTGTTAAGTATATCATTTCACATGTGTTAATTCATAGTTTTGATGCCTTCCGTGTGAATGTACAATTTTCATAGTCATGAAAATACAGAAAAATCTTGAAATGAGAACGTGTGTCCAAAGTTTTGGTCTGTACTGTATGTCACTACAATGAATTATATTAAGTATGGATGCTGTAGATAGTAGATCCAAGAATCAATCATGAGCCAGACTCACCTGTTATCTTGCAGATAATATATGTCTAAAGGTAAAATCAAAAGCTGGCATTTGCTTTTCTCACTTGTGGTATTTGGAATCAAATGATTCTTGGATTTACATAAAATGCCAGCTTTAAGCTTATGGAGTGAAAGGTAGATCTAAGTAGAGATAAAATTCATGAAAAAAAAAGAAAAAAAGGAAAAAGCGGTAGGTATTTTTTTTTCATGGATTGCTCAGATTAATTACTCATATAGCAACTACCATAATCACCTCCAGGCGCCATATATATATATGCAGTTGTGCTCTAAAGTTTACATACCCCAAAAGAATTTATGCTTTCTTAGCCTTTTCTCAGAGAATATGAATGATAACACCAAAACTTTTTCTCCACTCACGGTTAATTGTTGGGTGAAGCCATTTATTGTCAAACTACTGTGTTTTCTCTTTTTATATCATAATAACAACTCAAAACATCCAAATGACCCTGCTCAAAAGTTCACATACCTCATTTCTTAATACCGTGTATTGTCCCCTCTAACATCAATGACAGCTTGAAGTCTTTTGTGGTAGTTGTGGGTGAGGTTCTTTATTTTCTCAGATGGTAAAGCTGCCCACTCGTCTTGGCAAAAAGCCTCCAGTTCCTGTAAATTGCTGGGCTGTCTAGCATGAATTGCGCCCTTGAGATCTCCCCACAGTGGCTCAATGATATTTAGGTCAGGAGAATGAGATGGTCACTCCAGAACATTCACTTTGTTCTACTGCAGCCAATGACAGGTTGACTTGGCCTTGTGTATTGGATTATTGTCATGTTGGAACGTCCAATTATGTCCCATGCGCAGCTTCCGAGCTGATGAGTGCAAATTTGCCTCCAGTATTTGCTAATAACGTGCTGCATTCACCTTTCCTTCAACTTTGACCAAGTTTCTTGTGCCTTTGTAGCTCACACATCCCCAAAACATCATCGATCCAACTCCGTGCTTTACAGTAGGAATGGTGTTCCTTTCATCATAGGCCTTGCTGACCTCTCTCCAAATGTAACGTTTATGGTTGTGGACAAAAAGTTAAATTTTGATCTCATCACTCCAAGGCTTGTCTCTGTGCTGTTTTGCATATTGTAGGTGAGATACTTTGTGGCATTTGGTCAGTAATGGCTTTCTTCTGGTGACTCGACCATGCAGCCTATTTTTCTTCAAGTGCCTCCTTATTGTGCATCTTGAAACAGCCAAACCGCTAGTTTTCAGCGAATCCTGTATTTCAGCTGATGTTATTTGTGGGTTTTTCTTTGCATCCTGAACAATATTCCTGGCAGTTGTGGATGACATTTTTGTTTGTCTACCTTACCGTGGTTTTGTTTTTACAGCGCCCCTGATTTTCCATTTTTTAATCACAGTTTGAATGCTGCTGACTGACATTATCAATTCCTTTTTTATCTTTTTGTATCCCTTTCCTGTTTTATACAGTTTAATTATCTTTTCCTGTAGATCCGTTGACAATTCTTTTGTTTTCCCCATGACTCACAATCCAGAAATGTCAGTGGCTGGATGAAAGATGCAAGAGTCTGCCTGGTTCCCAGAAACTCACTCAGCTTTTATGCACACACACACTGTTTATAAGTAAATAGGACACAGGTGAGGAATGGATGTTACCTTTAGTAGCCATTCAAACCCGTTTGTGTCAACTTCTGTGCATGTTATCAGGCCAAAATCCCCAGGGTATGTAAACTTTTGATCAGGGTCATTTGGATGTTTTGGCTTGTCATTATGATTTAAAAATAGAAAGCACAGTAATTTGACAATAAATGGCTTCACCCAACCACTAACCATCAGTGGAGAAAAAGTGTTGGTGTTATCATTCACATTCTCTGAAAAAAGGCCAAGAAAGCAAATATTCTGCCGGGGTATGTAAACTATTGAGCACAACTGTATATATTTTTAGTAAGTGACTTTATAATCTATACCCTTGCCATATTTCATTGGTGTTCCTAGTACAAATTTAAGAGTTTACATTTTTACCATTTTTGTGCCTAAGAAGGTCATCCATAATTCACCCTCCCACAGGGTATTTAAAGGGAATCTGTCACCCCAAAAATCGTATATGAGATAAGGCCACCAGCATCAGGGGCTTATCTACAGCATTCTGTAATGCAAGACAAGAAGAGGACATGATCGTATGAAGATGGGAGGTGCCGGACCCCGACCGCGACACCCATCGGACCGGACTGCAGTGGGACTGCCCCTGGGTGAGTAAAATATGACCTGTTTTTCTTACCTTTTAGGTTACATCGGGGGCTTATCTACAGCATTACAGAATGCTGTAGATAAGCCCTTGATACCGGTGGCCTTATCTCAAATATGATTTTTTTGGGTGATAAATTCCCTTTAATGGCCACAATTGAAGGTAATAGTGCAATCTGAAAAATATACTAATCTGTAGGGTGCAGTCCTTACCTCCTGTTACATGCTAATCTCTTACTTCTGATACTGCCTCAGGCAGATACTTTATGACAAAAGTCGAGTGGCTTTATTGTCTCTACAGCTGAAACATCCTTTATTCACTGTATTCTATTCCTGGAACTGCTTCCTGAATCATGTCTGTCAGTGTAACATCATTTCTGAGACTGGAGAGAGCTCACTGTGTTAAGAAGACAATCTTTGACTATAGTCGATAGCATTAAGTGTAAGAATAAGAGGTTATACAATGCTGCTCTCCAATATAGTCGCTATTTATTGTCCCTAACAGTCCACCATTAGACCACCTGGTGCCATGCTTTTAGCGCAAAGTGCAGAGAGGAAAAGGGTTTATTTGCCAAGTATTGTGTCATTTTCTTACAAGGAGAATCTAAGAGTATAGTAATTTATTTGTGTTTTGCATTGTATACATGCTGGCAATGTCAAAAAGGTGTCCATCATAAGGAGGATGTAATATACATTCTCATTTTCTGGTATAATAATACTGTAGAAACTGTACATTATTAGATTAGAAGTTAGTAATTTCTTCTCTTCACTGTCCTAGCCCTGTGTATGAAAACTCTGGCAAAGTTTGATCGGCTCTTTGGCACTTTACTAAATCTTGAAATAACTATAGCTACCATGCGTTTATTTACTTTACATTAGTCAATTTTTATCTTTCATTAAAATATTGTCACAGGTTTACCGTGACACAAAGGAGCCAGTAGACCACAGCATCTGATTTCTCCCACTCCTGCACTGGTCAGAAGCACTTCATCTTCATGTTAAGCTGTATAAATTTGTTTGGGCAGTGCAGGAATTAATCTGCTCAGTTGAGAACTCCTGGAAGTTTTCCTGCATTAAGACTGTCAGCTGAGCACAGTTAGCCACTTCCATCTCCTATATAATCTGGGCCCTGGCTAGCACTCATTGTCAGGGTAGGCTTATGCTGCATGGCTGGAAGTTCTTGGTGGTTGTTATTTGAGTATGTGGTTCCTGGATTTATCTGTGACTGTTGCTAGGTATTGAGTGTGTGATAATTTTATTCTTCTCCTACTTTGGTTTAACCCCATCCTCCACTCTCCTGTGCATACCTTCTGTTATATGTGTGTGTCTATTTCTATGTTTGGTATTTTTTGTTACCCCTCTTCATATAACCTTGTTAGTCTGATTGGTTTACTACGGTGCACTACTACTCCCCTCTTCCGTGGGTGGGGGAAGGCTACAGACTGAGGGTGGATTCAGGAGCTAAGGCAAGGTACATGGCCCTAGCATTTTCACCATCAGAAGTAACCCGGGAAATAGGATGAGCTAGAGTGCTCCTAGCATTACAGACAGAGAAGGAACCCTTGGTCCCGGTGTAACAAGCCAGAATATACCCCCTCCCAGACTATGCCTGGGATTAAAGTGGCCTAGGCTAGTGTGTACCCAGGGTATATTCTGGCCTAGGCCAAAGTATACCCCGGGTATATTCTAGCCTAGGCTAAACTATACCCCTCCAAGCCCAAATATTTTTGTGTTTTTCCTGCTCACCCACCCAAATCACATACTGTATATACTTGAGTATAAGCCAAGATTTTCAGCCCTTTTTTAGGCTGCAAGTGCCTCCCTCAGCTTATACTCGAGTCATTGTCCCAGGGGGTCGGCGGGGGAGCGGCTGTCACATAATTACCTGCTCCTGCCGCAGTCCCTGCATCTCCGATGGTCTCCGGGTGCCGGCAGCTCTTCCTGTGTTCAGCGGTCACATGGTACCGTTCATTAAAGTAATGAATATGGACACGACTCCACTCCCATAGGGGTGGAGCCGCATATTCATTACTTTAATGAGCTGTACCAGTGACTGCTGAACACCAGAACAAACGGCCGGCGCCGAGACCATCTCTCAGTGAGAAGCAGTGACTGCGCTGAGAGCAGGTGAGTGTAACGGGGAGGGTGAGCATTGCGTGACATTCACCTGTCCCCGTTCAACAGCCGGGCGCCGCTCTGTCTTCCGAGTCCTCTGGCCGTGACGTTCAGGTCAGAGGGCGCGATGACGTGTTTAGTGTGTGCCCCCTGCCTGAACAGTCACTGCAGAGGACGCTTAAGACACAGTGGCACCCGGCAGTGGAATGGTGACAGGTGAATATCGCAAGTGTCGGGGGCCTGAGCGACGAGAAGTGAGTATGCCATATTTTTTTTTAATCGCAGCAACAGCATATGGAGCATATTACTCTATGGAGCATCTTATGGGGCCATAATCAACCTTTATGCTGTATTGTATGGGGCAAATGTTTCTATGGAGCATCTTATGGGGCCACTATTAACCTTTATGCAGCATTATATGGGGCACGTTTCTATGGAGCAACTTATGGGGCCATTATTAACCTTTATGCAGCATTGTATGGGGCAAATGTCTCTATGGAGCATTTTATGGGGCCATTATTAACTTTTATGCAGCATTATATGGGGCAAATGTTTCTATGGAGCATCTTATGGGGTCATTATTACTCTTTATGCTGCATTGTATGGAGCAAATGTCCATATGGAGCATCTTATGGGGCCATTATTAACCTTTATGCAGGATTGTATGGGGCAAAAGTTTCTATAGAGCATCTTATGAGACCATTATTAACCTTTATGCAGCATTATATGGGAAAAATGTCTCTATGGAGCATCTTATGGGGCCATAATCAACCTTTATGCAGCATTATATGGGGCACATTTTCTATGGAGCATCTTAAGGGGCCATAATCAACCTTTATGCAGCATTATATGGGGCACATTTTCTATGGAGCATCTTATGGGGCCATCATTAACCTTTGTGCAGCATTATATAGAGCATATTTTAATATGGAGCATCTTATGGTGCCCATCATAAACTTTATGGAGCATTATATGGGGCATATTTTGTATGGAGCATCTTATGGGGCCATCATGAACCGTATGGAGCATTATATAGGGCTCCTGATTCAATATGGATATTCAAAAACACTTAACCTACTGATGTCTCAATTAATTTTACTTTTATTGGTATCTATTTTTATTTTTGAAATTTACCAGTAGCTGTTGCATTTCCTACCCTAGGCTTATACTCGAGTCACTAGGTTACCCAGTTTTTTGTGGCAAACTTAGGGGTCTCGGCTTATACTCGGGTCGGCTTATACTCGAGTATATACGGTAATAGTTGTCCCGTGTATTGGGAACTTTAGGACAGGGACACACAGTGACTTTGTATGCGATTGTTGCAAGCGACATTTTATCCCTGGCCTTACACTAGCAAGTCCTTGCTGCAACATAAATGTTTTAATGCAAACACTGTTAACAACATTAAAATGATCATACTTATTTTCAAGATAAAGTGCATGTTCTGTTGTTGACTGCAGATTGAAGCTTGCAGGATATGTCAACCAATCCATGGAGTCACTGACTTGTGTAGATGACAATGTCATAATTCAAAATTCAACAGATTCCCTGTGGCCATTATCTCTGCATCAAATGCCCAGACTCCATTATGAGAGATACCAGAGGTGTTCACATATTCATTCATATTTTGATTCAAGTAGTCCTGTAGTTTTACATTCGGGCTTGGAGGGGTATAGTTTAACCTAGGCTAGAATATACCCGGGGTATACTCTGGCCTAGGCCACTTTAACCCCGAGCATAGTCTGGCCCAGGCTATTTTACACCCCTTGGGAGATATATTCTGGCCTGGAGGGGTATAATGTGGCCTAGGCAAGAATATACCCCAGGATATACTTTGGCGTAGGCTAGAGTATGCCCGGGGTATACTCTGGCCTAGGCCACTTTAACCCGGGGCATAGTCTAGGACAGGGTATATTCTTGCCTGTTACACCCGGACATCTAACAACAGAGAAGTGACAAATATATTTATCATAAAATCCACCATGAAAGGAAATATATGACCCATAATTATTTTTCTAAATTCAAAAGAGATATTTACGATATAGCTTTTCTATTTTTTCATCTGTGCAGAAGTGACAGTGCAGGGAGGGGAGGAGGTAAGCGGTGACCATCAGTTGATTTTAAAGGTGGACCTGTTGTTATACAGTATATACGTAGTTGTCAACTTTCATTGCAATCTGTCGCTGATTATGATGACTGCTGAAAAGTGATCTCTACAGAACATGGTGTATCAAGCTATTTGAGGCTCTGTGGGCAAACAGAAAAAATTCCAATTTTAAAAATATACATAATTACATAGAAAATGTAAAAAAAATGCTTGAATATATAATAATGATAATAATTTTTATTTATATAGCGCCAACATATTCCGCAATTCCGCAACACTTTACAATTAAGCGGGGACATATACAAACAATAAATTCGGTACGAGTTAAGACAATTTAAACAGTGACATTAGGGGTGAGGTCCCTGCTCGCAAGCTTACAATCTACAATGAAATGGGGGGACACAATAGATGAAAAGTGCTTGTTATTTCAGGTCTGGCAATTATAATAAATAGGGATTTTCATACAAAGCTGCATGATCCGGTCATCAGCCCGTGTGTTTATGTGCAATAGTCAAGTATCAAGTGCAGTTATCATGTGCATGGAGGGTGTGGAGACAGATGAATAGTAGGGTGCAGATTCACATGCAGATAATATTTGGAAGGAGGGAACAGGGCAAAGTTAGTTTACTGAGTAGTTGATGTGGTAGACTTGTTTGAAGAGATGGGTTTTCAAAGCGTGCTTGAATAGGCTGGGTCTAGGTATCAGTCTGATCGTCTGGAGAAGTGCATTCCAGAGAGCTGGCGCAGCACGAGAGAAGTCTTGGAGACGGAGGTGCGAGGTTCGGATTACAGGGGATGTTAGTCTTAGGTCATTTGTAGAACGGAGGGCACGTGTAGGGCGATAGACAGAGATGAGAGAGGAGATATAAGGCAGTGCAGAACTGTGGAGAGCTTTGTGGGTGAGAGAGATGAGTTTATACTGGACCCTGTAGCGAATGGGTAGCCAGTGTAATGACTGGCACAAGATGGAGGCATCGGTGAAGCGGCTGGACAGAAATATGACTCTGGCTGCAGCATTCAAGATGGATTGGAGAGGAGAAAGTTTGGTAAGAGGGAGACCAATCAGAAGAGATTTGCGGTAGTCCAGACGGGAATGAATGAGAGCGACAGTAAGAGTCTTAGCAATTTCAACGGTGAGAAAAGGTCGGATTCTGGAGATGTTTTTAAGATGCAGGTGACAAGAGTTCGGTGTCGAATATCACCCCAAGACAGCGGGCATGCTGCTTGGGAGTTATGGTTGAACCCTCCAGGGTAATTTCGATGTTGGGTAGAGTGAGGTTAGTAGAAGGGAGAAACACAAGAAGTTCCATTTTGGAGAGATTTAGTTTCAGGTAGAGGGAGAACTTGATGTTAGAGACAGCAGATAGACAATCCTTGTTATTTTGAATTAGGGTAGGAGTGATGTCGGGGGAAGAAGTGTATAATTGGGTGTCATCAGCATAGAGATGATACTGGAACCCAAATCTGCTGATTGTCCAATAGGGGCCGTGTAAAGAGAGAAGAGGAGAGGGCCTAGGACTGAGCCTTGCGGAACCCCGATAGTAAGGGGACGAGGAGAGGAAGAGGAGCCAGCAAAAGATACAGTGAATGAGCAGTCAGAGAGGTAGGAAGAGAACCAGGAGAGGGCTGTGTCCTTGAGGCCTATAAAGCGGAGCATAGTGAGGTGGAGCTGGTGATCCACAGTGTCAAATGCGGCAGAGAGATCCATGAGAATCAGCAGAGAGCAATGACCTTTGGATTTAGCTGTTATTAGATCATTAGAGACTTTAGTGAGGGCAGTTTCAGTGGAGTGTAAAGAGCGGAAACCAGATTGTAAGGGGTCAAAAAGAGAGATAGCGGATTAGACGGGAGTGGACCAAGCGTTCCAGGAGTTTAGAGATGAAGGAAAGGTTAGAGACAGGTCTGTAGTTAGCAGTGCAGTTCTGGTCCAGGGATGTTTTTTTAAGTAAAGGGGTTATGATGGCATGTTTAAATGAGGAGGGAAAGATACCTGACGAAAGAGAGAGTTTAAATATTTTAGTCAGGTGAGTAGTGACCGCTGGTGAGAGAGACTGCAGAATATGTGAAGGAATTGGGTCACTGTTGCAGGTTGTAGGCCGAGCAGAAGCGAGGAGCTTGGAAAATTCTTCTTATATGCTTCTTCTCATATATGCTGAGTATAAAAACTAATTAATAAATCATTTATTGAAGACACATTCTTCATAACAGATAACAAATTGCCCTAAAGGTGTAGATACGCACATGTCCAGCAACCAGAGAGTTTCCATAAAAATTCAGCTTTATCCTAAGATGATTAAAGGGAATCTGTCAGCAGGATCAACTATCCTAAGTTTTGATATGGGCATATAGGTCATAGAAAGTTGAATAAAATAATAACTTCATATCGGTGCTCTCATGTCTCCCTCCAGAGAAATCCACATGTTCTTGACATGTAAATGAGCTGTTAAGATCTATGGGCCAGACACAGATCTCCCTGAGAATCTGCCTCTAGAGCTTTTTATAAATGATAGGGAGAGTTACCAGTGTGAGACACGTAATGACTGACAGTCTGCTCTCCTGATCTACATGTCTCACTCTGATAATGCCCCATTCATTTAAAATTATCTTTGGAGACAGATTCTCAGGAAGATCTACGTCCGGCCCATAGATCTTAATATCTCATTTATATATACGAAAAATATGAATTACTCTGGAATAAGACATTGGATATCAAGGTATAATTTCATTTAACTTCCTATTAACTGTGTGTCTATATAGATGACTTAGGAGGGGTGATCCTACAGCCAAATTCCCTTTAAAGTATACAAACAGAGCCCCAGTAATCATTTGACATGTTTCGGACCTTACATCAGTCCTTAGTCTTGCACCAGCCTGTAGAACTAGAAAAGCTAGATAACATGGTACACAAAGTCCACAGAAGCTGCAACCACAGTTTACATTTACTCTTTGGTCCGGCTAATAGATAGAAGTTGAAGTCCCTTTAATGGCTTGAATTGTCAAGTCGTTAAAGTTTCATTGCTTATTTATGTAAACTGGATTTATACAGATGGACTGTACAAATCCTGCTTTAAAGAAGACTTATCTTATCAAACATGGCCAGTTTTCACTCTTATTTTTTCACACTTTTCCCCTTTGTATTTTTTCTCAAATCCATGATATGGTTACAAAGAAATGGAACTTTTTATTTAGTGTGTCCAATATGATTGTTTTTATGGTTTTTAATAAGTCTGCGTTGCTCACAGTATTCTTTGGGGGAGCATGTTGTGTCCTCACGCTCCTCTGCATTATTAGCCTATGAGCCATGACTCATTGTTAAAGACCATAAAAATTAACATATATTAACAAAATAAAAGGCCCGTATCTCTGGAACTCTTTGTTGGATTTCAAGAAAGAAACAAAAAAACACAAATTATTCAGTCAAGCAGCTGGAATAAAATAAGAGCAAAAACTAGACGCTTTGGTACCATGACAGGTCTTCTCTTGTAAGATTTGCAGTTTGAAAGTTCTGAGCATCAATTTTTGTTGTAGGTCATAGATACAAAAAATGGCCCAAAAGAGTTAACATGAAAGTGAGAAGGTAAGAGTGTTTAAAAGGTTTTGTTTGGCCTGGGGTCAGATTGTGAGAAAAAAAAATGTGCTGGTGTCCAAATGAAGTGATGCACTCCTACTGAGAGACATAAGTAAAATTACTGTGCAGGTGAGGGTCTTAGGGTGTATTTTGGGTCAAATTGTGAGAGCCCATGTGACGAGACAAGGCAACTTCATCAGATGGCGCCCTAAACTACATAGACCAAAGGCCTCCATACACATTATATAACTGTTGGCCCAATGATCATTTGGCAGACAGCTATCTCTTCCGACCATGCACAGGAATGTTCTGCTCAGCCGGGTACTTCTGGGTTCTCTGTGAGAGAGCCGTTGCCAGACTCTTTAGCTGGTGGCTTATCTAGCAGGGAACAAACGTATAGGCCAATCTAATTCAGCAGCCCGGATCCTTCTCTCCATAGAGATGATTTGTCTTGATAGAATCGGGAGGCCACTATCAGGGGCGGACATATCGTTGGGGCAACCAGTGCAGCCAATCAGTGGCCCAAGAGGAAAAGGAGCACAACTCCAAAACAGGTAAAATTATGCTTTATGAGGAGCTTTTGGACTACATAAGGATCATATATTGTTCTCGCACAGGGGCCCTCTTCTGTCTGTGTCCACCAATGACCACTATACACATCAGATTGTCACGAATCCTGCTAATATTGGTGGATTCGGCTGACTTTAGTGTGTATTTGAGCCGTTACCCTTCACTTGGGATTGGAGGCAGTCACATCCCTAAATGCGCGATACAAAAGGAGAGGAAAAAAGGTGCAATTTTTTTTTTTCATTTTTATGTTTTTGCATTTTACACCGCTCTGCTAAATAACATTGATAAAAAAAAATCACTTTGATATATCTCTATGAAGCACTAACTGTTTCATTTATTCTAAATCCTGTAAAAAGAATAAAGTCGCTCTGTAAATGCTGATAGATTTCCATAGCCGGGTTTTAAAGTCAGTTTGAAGTGATTTATTAGAGCTGTCAAATAATTTCCTATTTTATGAAATCTCTTTATATTATTTTACTGAAATGCGACAGTAAGACTCTGAATTGAGATCCCAGCAAGCATTTCATATCAGGCCCCAGACAGTAGAACATTGGTCTGGTAATCCCTTTCCCTGATCTGGTTGGTGTAGTATGCTATTAATGGTCTAGAACCGAAGGCTGCTGCAATCTCTTCAGCGGCTTAGTTTAGATTTTTTATTATTATTATTATTATTAATATTTTTTTTTATTAAGTGAATGATTCCTTCCTGCAGTAATGACAGGCACATCAGACATTTCAAATGGCATCTTCTGTCAAGTCGAAGCTGATACAATACCTAATGCAGCTTAAGATGTGTCATTTCATTCCAGGTAGAACATTCACATAAAATTCATGTGAACGAGTTTATTTGAAAATGCAATCAGACTGAATTGTTCTGTTATGTATTTTAACCATGTTATTATGCTAGAGGTGCTATATTAGCCGAGAGATAATGAAAGGATTGCAGACGCTGAGATATTTAAAGAGAGAGTGTTATATTAAAGAAGAACTGTCCCATGAGTCGCGAGAAGTTACCGTAAAGACATTTTTACCAAAACTTCATGCAACCTTGACACGGCAATAATGGTAACAATTAAATTGACATAGAAAAAATCACATGACAGTTTCCTGTAATTCCATAATTTCCATATTTTTCAAGCATGTTAAGACGAGTGTACGCCATAATGTTTGTAGCCTCCAACACAAGATTGCCAACCGATCCATAAAAATAGGGCTATTTTTTGCCCTGTCCATAGATATTTTTTTAAGGTGTGCCTGATGTTTTTTGAAGCTGAAGAAACTTATACAGATGATTTTGACTGTAATTATCATCATTTTACAATTTACAGTGAATGCAGGCCATGCCTTCATATCAGAATTATGGGCTGTAGAAATGTATCACGTATACGGTTAATGACTTATTATGGTTTTTTCAATATGTCCATCTGTCCATGACTGTCTGGAAAAAAATAAAAAGTCGAGTTGGCAACCCTGCTCCAACAGTTCCAGGTGTAGGGAGTCTTAAAGCGTCATATGACATTCAAACCATTATTTTGGGACTATTGATGTGTATAATCACTGTTAATGGGTAATATACCCGTATATTAATTATTAATGTCAGGCTTGACTATTAATAATCAATATTCAGCTAATACCTACCCTGTTACTAATCAGATTCCTATGCACTATATTCTACAATGGCGACTGAGACAAAACCAGTGTATCAATAAAAAAGGTATTTATTACACGCACGTCTACAGTTATATGTTACTAAATTATCACACTAACACCGCATACAATAATACACAATACTAATATATACATTCATAACCCCAATATGCTAATTATCCTTCCCACTCACTTAACTAAAACATACACACATTAATTACAGCTCACCCACCTATTACTAACTAACCCTATGGGAGATAAAGGGTTAATTGTGATACTTAGCCAATCCTGCAGCTCCTTGGTGGTTGACAGATATGGAGCAGGTTGCTGTGGAGGGTGCCGACCAGATGCAGGGCCAAAGTTGGCGGCAGGAACAGCAGTCAGCAGAAACACGTGGAGTTGAGGGATCTGGCAGGGAGGTGAGTAGCAGAGGGTGCTGCTCAGGGTGGATGTGGGGAACAGGGCTGCTATGGAGCAGAGGAGAACAGCAGCAGGGCAAGGAGGAACACGTGGAGAGGGGGAGACACGTGGGGCTGGAGGGGGACACGTGGGACTCAGGCAAGAGAAGAGAGGACGGGGGCTCTGTGGCAGGGAGCAGGAAAAGAGGGACGAGAGAGAGCCGCCCCTAGATATTTAAAATCCCCTGGGGCACGCTCCCATTTGGCCATGCCCCCAGTCCCATTTGGTCACGCCCCCCGCCTGCACACATGTCGTCAACAGGGAGTTACAATCCCTGCTCGCACCCTGACAAGGTGGCTGGGCGCTTTGAAGTGCTGGGCGCCTGCACTGATATGATTCTCTCAGTGTTGGTGCCCAGATCTCTGTGGTAGAACAAAGGATCTCATTGATCCTTTTGTCCTGATAGTGCGGTCATCTACTGACATGGTAATTAAAGGGACACTGTCACCTGAATTTGGAGGGAACAATCTTCAGCCATGGAGGCGGGGTTTTTGGGTTTTTGATTCACCCTTTCCTTACCCGCTGGCTGCATGCTGGCTGCAATATTGGATTGAAGTTCATTCTCTGTCCTCCATAGTACATGCCTGCACAAGGCAAGATTGCACTGCGCAGGCATGTACCACGGAGGACAGAGAATGAACTCCAATTATAGACATTATGAAAGGGAAGATTTTAATATGGGGAAACATATATGTATTTGCATGCGTGGCTAACATGCACATACATAAATAAATGTACAACCTGGGGCACTTCCCTTCTAGAATCACAATCGGCGGGTCTAAGTGTATCCAAATACATGCAAAAGAAGCAATTTGGTGACTGTATTGATTTAATTCCCAGATATATTATTTACATTCAGGAGTATTGCATGGCTTATGAATCTCTTTACGTCGGTTTTACACTATGCAATGAAAAATATTACCCCCTAGAGGCCCTTCTCAAAGGCCTCTCACCCAGCCAAGCCACTTCTCATGCTTTGCACTGATGAGGGGCAAAGACCTCGAAACAAGTTTCTGCAAATATAGTTTCTGGTTGAGCTTCTTAATCTAAGTCATGTAGCAAGGCCCTTTAATGGGTCGACAGTGACTTTTAGAATTGCTACTTGCAGTAGTGGGTACTTTCCAGTCCCTTTTCTCTCTGCAGAGGCTATTTGAATATGTATTGATACCATAACTTTAACATTCCAAGTTATTATGGCTAGGTGGAGGCTATAGGTCGGTGAGACTATCCTAAAATATTGTTGACATCTTACATAAGGTCCAAACACTGCGCATCAACCTAAGCCAAGGTTAAGTAAAGGTCAACACTGGGTCAAGATACCAGTGTCCCAAAAGAAAGGAAGAAACAACAGAGCTCTTTTACTCACTAGGATTTGGTAAAGCACTCAACATCTGTATCCTAGACTTTAGACAAAATAGTCACTTTATATAATTTTTCCTGAATGCCACACACCAGGCACATGAGGTTTAGCTGGTAATTACCGGTCTGTGTAAATTTGTGATTTTTTTTCTCACTCAAAATCTATTTAAAGTTTTAGGAAAGCCCAATCTTTATGAAAAAAAAATAAAAATTTTTGCTACATCTTGGAATGACCAACTTCTTTTTTTTTTCTTTTTTTTTTTTTTTCATTTTTAGGGGTTGAGGTTCTTGTACACATTGTCACCTTCTACTGAGTAATGCAATCTATGTAGGGGAAATGGAGTTGACAACTTCTGACTCCATTTTTTTAATCCCTCCAATCACGATTTTCTGACAAACTGCTGAATTTCTGTAGAGAATCAACACTAATTACTATAATCTTGAGCTCTTTGCAAAAGAAAATTAGAGGTGAAAAATGTTCACATCTAACTAAAAGTGCCTAAAAGACTACAATAGATGACATCGTATCATAACTATTGTTTTTGTGGAAAACTACATTGAAATCAGTATGGTTAATCTATATGCTTTAGAAAAGTATTTCAAAATAGTAAAATTAATATTAGACTTCTACATATTTAGCATATTAGAATACCCAGTAAAAATTGTGAAGAAAGAACTACCCAAAGGGCAGTGCTGTAATACGTAAAGTTCATAGAAAACCATCTCTGCGCCATTTCTTGTCCATGGGACTGCTGGCGATATCTAAGTACTGTGCTCAGTTTTCTCCTTCAATCCCATAGACATTGAAAGTAGAGACCAGTTTCTTGGTTCCAAAGCTCCAATCTCGGGATCGCAGGAATTGGATCTCCATCGATCGGAAAGTTATTTTCTGTCCAATGGGTAGTGGATAACTTACAATGTTTGGAACAACCATTTAAATAAAATGTTGCAGTAAGCTGACCCTTTATGAACATCAGCTAGCAGATGGTAATGCTGATGTGGCGCAAATATGCAATATATAGTCTCTATATACAGTAGTTTGGGTAACTACATACAGTTATATGAAAAAGTTTGGGCACCCCTATTAATCTTAAGCTTAATGTTTTATTAAAAAAAAAAAAATTTTGCAACAGCTATTTCGGTTTCCTATACAGTTAGGGCCAGAAATATTTGGACAGTGACACAATTTTCGCGAGTTGGGCTCTGCATGCCACCACATTGGATTTGAAATGAAACCTCTACAACAGAATTCAAGTGCAGATTGTAACGTTTAATTTGAAGGGTTGAACAAAAATATCTGATAGAAAATGTAGGAATTGTACACATTTCTTTACAAACACTCCACATTTTAGGAGGTCAAAAGTAATTGGACAAATAAACATAACCCAAACAAAATATTTTTATTTTCAATATTTTGTTGCAAATCCTTTGGAGGCAATCACTGCCTTAAGTCTGGAACCCATGGACATCACCAAACGCTGGGTTTCCTCCTTCTTAATGCTTTGCCAGGCCTTTACAGCCGCAGCCTTCAGGTCTTGCTTGTTTGTGGGTCTTTCCGTCTTAAGTCTGGATTTGAGCAAGTGAAATGCATGCTCAATTGGGTTTAGATCTGGAGATTGACTTGGCCATTGCAGAATGTTCCACTTTTTGGCACTCATGAACTCCTGGGTAGCTTTGGCTGTATGCTTGGGGTCATTGTCCATCTGTACTATGAAGCGCCGTCCAATCAACTTTGCAGCATTTGGCTGAATCTGGGCTGAAAGTATATCCCGGTACACTTCAGAATTCATCCGGCTACTCTTGTCTGCTCTTATGTCATCAATAAACACAAGTGACCCAGTGCCATTGAAAGCCATGCATGCCCATGCCATCACGTTGCCTCCACCATGTTTTACAGAGGATGTGGTGTGCCTTGGATCATGGGCCGTTCCCTTTCTTCTCCAAACTTTTTTCTTCCCATCATTCTGATACAGGTTGATCTTTGTCTCATCTGTCCATAGAATACTTTTCCAGAACTGAGCTGGCTTCTTGAGGTGTTTTTCTTCAAATTTAACTCTGGCCTGTCTATTTGTGGTATTGATGAATGGTTTGCATCTAGATGTGAACCCTTTGTATTTACTGTCATGGAGTCTTCTCTTTACTGTTGACTTAGAGACAGATACACCTACTTCACTGAGAGTGTTCTGGACTTCAGTTGATGTTGTGAACGGGTTCTTCTTCACCAAATTAAGTATGTGGCGATCATCCACCACTGTTGTCATCCGTGGACGCCCAGGCCTTTTTGAGTTCCCAAGCTCACCAGTCAATTCCTTTTTTCTCAGAATGTACCCAACTGTTGATTTTGCTACTCCAAGCATGTCTGCTATCTCTCTGATGGATTTTTTCTTTTTTTTCAGCCTCAGGATGTTCTGCTTCACCTCAATTGAGAGTTCCTTTGACCGCATGTTGTCTGCTCACAGCAACAGCTTCCAAATGCAAAACCACACACCTGGAATCCACCCCTGACCTTTTAACTACTTCATTGATTACAGGTTAACGAGGGAGACGCCTTCAGAGTTAATTGCAGCCCTTAGAGTCCATTGTCCAATTACTTTTGGTCCCTTGAAAAAGAGGACGCTATGCATTACAGAGCTATGATTCCTAAACTCTTTCTCCGATTTGGATGTGGAAACTATCATATTGCAGCTGGGAGTGTGCACTTTCAGCCCATATTATATATATAATTGTATTTCTGAACATGTTTTTGTAAACAGCTAAAATAACAAAACTTGTGTCACTGTCCAAATATTTCTGGCCCTAACTGTATCTAATAACTGTTGGACACAGTAATGTGTCTGCCTTGAAATGAGGTTTATTGTTCTAACAGAAAATGTGCAATCTGCATTCAAACAAAATTTGACAGGTGCATAAGTATGGGCACCCCAGCAGAAAAGTGACGTTAATATTTAGTAGATCCTCCTTTTACAAAAATAACAGCCTCTAGTCGCTTCCTGTAGCTTTTAATGAGTTCCTGGATCCTGGATGAAGGTATTTTTGACCATTCCTCTTTACAAAACAATTCCAGTTCAGTTAAGTTTGATGGTCGCCGAGCATGGACAGCCCTCTTCAAATGATCCCACAGATGTTCAATGATATTCAGGTCTGGGGACTGGGATGGCCGCCATGCATAACGCCTTTTTGTATGACCAAACAACTCAATCTTGGTTTCATCAGTCCACAGGACCTTCTTCCAAAAAGAAATTGGCTTCTCCAAATGTGCTTTTGCATACCTCAGCTGTTTGTGGCGTGCTTGCAGAAACGGCTTCTTTCGCATCACTCTCCCATACAGCTTCTCCTTGTGCAAAGTGCGTTGTATTGTTGACCGAAGCACAGTGACACCATCTGCAGCAAGTTGATGCTGCAGCTCTCTGGAGGTGGTCTGAGGATTGTCCTTGACTGATCTCACCATTCTTCTTCTCTGCCTTTCTGATGTTTTTTCTTGGCCTGCCACTTCTGGCCTTAACAAGAACTGTACCTGTGTTCTTCCATTTCCTTACTATGTTCCTCACAGTGGAAATTGACAGGTTAAATCTCTGAGACAGCTTTTTGTATCCTTCCCCTGAACAACTATGTTGAATAATCTTTGTTTTCAGATCATTAGACAGTTGTTTTGAGGAGCCCATGATGCCACTCTTCAGGGGAGATTCAAACAGGAGAACAACTTGCAAGTGGCCACTTTAAGCAGCTTTTCTCATGATTGCATACACCTGGCTATGAAGTTCAAAGCTCAATGAGGTTCGAAAACCAAAAAAAGTGCTTTAGTAAGTCAGTAAAAAGTAGGTAGGAGTATTTAAAACAAGAAAATGATAAGGGTGCCCATACTTATGCACCTATCAAATTTTGTTTGAATGCAGATTGCACATTTTCTGTTAGTACAATAAACCTCATTTCAAGGCAGAAACATTACTGTGTCCAACAGTTATTAGATATATGAAACTGAAATAGCTGTTGCAAAAAAAAACAATTTTTATAAAACATTAAGCTTAAGATTAATAGTGGTGCCCAAACTTTTTTTAATATAACTGTATCCCAAGAATCCCCAAAGGTTGTTGCTGGATCACATCTATAAGTAGCTTAACAGATTTTTTTGAGGTCCATGTAGTCCAGTGAAATAAACTATTTTGTAATATCCTCCCCTTCACAAAACTCTGTCAATTCCTTGATTTCCATGTTGGTTCCGCAATGCAATCTATAATGGACTGTCTTAATTCTGCCGATATCCGGTTTATTCTTAGTTGCATCCTCTTCTATAAATGTATGGAGCATCATTAGTGACATCATTTACATATCATGTATATGTAGTGTCATTCATTTGCTCAGCTTGGAATCAAAGTATCATAAAGGCACAAGATGGATTGAGAGGAATAACAGAGATTAGTGAGAGGAATGGAAGATGCAATATTATTGCGTTTAGTAGCAAAAAAAATTGTAGTGTCTAAAATCCCTTTTAAATTGTATTGATAATTCCAAATTAAGATTGCATTAAAAATTTTGCAGAGAAAACTATAGAACTTTTAATTCATCCAAAGTCATTGTTGGATCGTTCTTTTCCTGTGCCAGTGTTCTCATATTTGTGGTCTTCGTTGATGATCATCCAATAAGTATAGGCCCGAGGAAGGTGACAGTACGCACAAATAAAACTCCTACCCTGTTGAAAAGAACTTGAGTCATAATGAGAGTGAAATTCATAAATAAAATACGGATTTCCCTTTTAATAAAAAGAAAAGAAAAGAAACTAACAACATACCATGTATGTCACTCTAAATTGGAACTGAGATTGATCGTTAAATTCTATATTCAGATTTAACCGATATAAAAAATAAAATTAGATCTATATATACATACAGATGCAAAATACTTTTTAATTCGACCATGGCTATAGGCTAAGTACTTTTTGCTAAGTATGTTGTTCCAAAAAAATAAAGTTTCAAATGTTTGAAAGTAGAATAACCTTCAGGAAAAAACAATATTATCTCTTCAAATGTAGCATGGAGAATCGGATGACTGGTTTTTCTGAGCCCTTTCGACCTAGAGACACAGGCATTGTCATTATTAGTGATGCATTATCGTTCGGAGGACGGAGAGCATGATGATCACACAAGCCCATTTAACTCTTCCGTGCATGATAACGCATCACCATACTGTAGAAAATGAGATATGCTCTAAGAGTTTGAAAGATAATGAAAACTGGAATATATTGCAGGCGCTAGGTATGTAAAGTACTCTTAGAAACTGATGCCTCGTGCATAAAGAGGCTTCTAATAGAAAATGCATTTTCCGGAGATGTATTACCTTTTATATTTTCACTAATCCCATAATGATAATAATATGCAGTGATAGGAAGTATAGAATTAAGTATATTGACCTCAAAGATAGAAGCTGCTTAGCATTTCCTGGAGATGGTGATAATGGGATTTTTTGTTGTAAATAGGGGCTACACAGTGTAGTTTGATGATGGGAGTCAGGTATGAAAAAAACATCTTGTGAGCATCATTTTTATAGTCTGACACAATGTCCCAAAATCATATCGGTATGCGCCAGTATAGAAGAAAACTTCTGCATGAGGCCATTTATGACACCTATTTTTTGGATACCTATTTTCTATGTCAAAGCTAGTGTTGAGCGATACCGTCCGATACTTGAAAGTATCGGTATCGGATAGTATCGGCCGATACCCGAAAAATATCGGATATCGCCGATACCGATATCCGATACCAATACAAGTCAATGGGACATCAAGTATCGGAAGGTATTCTCATGGTTCCCAGGGTCTGAAGGAGAGGAAACTCTCCTTCAGGCCCTGGGATCCATAGGGATGTGTAAAATAAAGAATTAAAATAAAAAATATTGATATATTTACCTCTCCGGCGGCCCCTGAACTCAGCGCGGGTAACCGGCAGGCTTCTTTGTTCAAAATCAGCGCTTTTAGGACCTGAGAATCACGTCCCGGCTTCTGATTGGTCGCGGGCCGCCCATGTGACCACCACGCGACCAATCACAAGCCGCTACGTCTTTGAAAGTCATTAACGCGCTCATTTTTAAAAATGAGCGCGTTAATAGCTTGCGGTGACGTCGCGGCTTGTGATTGGTCGCGGCCACGCGACCAATCACAAGCCGCTACGTCTTTGAAAGCCATTAACGCGCTCATTTTTAAAAATGAGCGCGTTAATAGCTTGCGGTGACGTCGCGGCTTGTGATTGGTCGCGGCCACGCGACCAATCACAAGCCGCTACGTCTTTGAAAGTCATTAACGCGCTCATTTTTAAAAATGAGCGCGTTAATAGCTTGCGGTGACGTCGCGGCTTGTGATTGGTCGCGGCCACGCGACCAATCACAAGCCGCTACGTCTTTGAAAGCCATTAACGCACTCATTTTTAAAAATGAGCGTGTTAATAGCTTGCGGTGACGTCGCGGCTTGTGATTGGTCGCGTGGCCGCGACCAATCACAAGCCGCTACGTCTTTGAAAGCCATTAACGCGCTCATTTTTAAAAATGAGCGCGTTAATAGCTTGCGGTGACGTCGCGGCTTGTGATTGGTCGCGGCCACGCGACCAATCACAAGCCGCTACGTCTTTGAAAGCCATTAACGCACTCATTTTTAAAAATGAGCGCGTTAATAGCTTGCGGTGACGTCGCGGCTTGTGATTGGTCGCGTGGCCGCGACCAATCACAAGCCGCTACGTCTTTGAAAGTCATTAACGCGCTCATTTTTAAAAATGAGCGCGTTAATAGCTTGCGGTGACGTCGCGGCTTGTGATTGGTCGCGGCCACGTGACCAATCACAAGCCGCTAAGTCTTTGAAAGCCATTAACGCGCTCATTTTTAAAAATGAGCGCGTTAATAGCTTGCGGTGACGTCGCGGCTTGTGATTGGTCGCGGCCACGCGACCAATCACAAGCCGCTACATCTTTGAAAGCCATTAACACACTCATTTTTAAAAATGAGCGCGTTAATAGCTTGCGGTGACGTCGCGGCTTGTGATTGGTCGCGGCCACGTGACCAATCACAAGCCGCTACGTCTTTGAAAGCCATTAACGCGCTCATTTTTCAAAAATGAGCGCGTTAATAGCTTGCGGTGATGTCACAGCTTGTGATTGGTCGCGTGGCGGTCACATGGGCGGCCCGCGACCAATCAGAAGCCGGGACGTGATTCTCAGGTCCTAAAAGCGCTGATTTTGAACAACGAAGCCTGCCGGTTACCCGCGCTGAGTCCAGGGGCCGCTGGAGAGGTAAATATATCAATATTTTTTATTTTAATTCTTTATTTTACACATCTCTATGTATCCGATACCGATACCCGATACCACAAAAGTATCGGATCTCGGTATCGGAATTCCGATACCGCAAGTATCGGCCGATACCCGATACTTGCGGTATCGGAATGCTCAACACTAGTCAAAGCAAATTTTGTTAGCCCATCCTAAAAATTGTCTCTGTCTGCTCATACACCGCAGAAGTTTCTATTCGGTTTCTTCACGACTTTTGTAATAACAAAACCTTTTACGTAAGGCAGCATTATTCCTGCATTATTTGCACTTATCTTGCACTTATTTTAACTTAAAGGAGTATTCTTCTTTGGACATCCCCTACTTGTCAGAAGAGCTCCTTTAACAATAAGCTGATGATAACTTTAGTCTGTTGGGCAATAAGACAAGGTTATGGTTTTTCAATTTATCTATAGTGCCTCTGCAGGATAAATTAAGTATTACACAACACCCTTTTTCAAACTACAGTAGTAAGGCTGGAGTTACACTGTAGTGCAGTACAAGTGAATGGGGCCGCACTGCACCCCCAGGGCACTGCGACCAAGACAAGCAAGCGAAGTCCAACTGCATTGGATTTTTTGCGATTTGCTTGTCTCTGCAGTCCCCTTTTGGAGGTACAATGCCACCTTATTCATGTATTAGTGACACTTAGCAAACTATGGTTGAGCAACAGATGTCGTGACCAAGGTCACTGTGTAGTCCAAGCCTAAGTCGGACAAGCCCGCTGGATTTAGAGACTCTTTCCTCTTCACTTTGGCCAAGAGGTAAGGATCCTAAACAGGAGCCTACCTCTATTAACTTTTCGGATGGATAGGATGTATGTAAATGTATGTAAATTTCTTATTTCAACTACACAACCTTTTTTTAGATGTCAACACACCGCTCAGCCTTTAGGCTACGTTCACATTTGCGTTGTGCGGCGCAGCGTCGGCGACGCAACGCACAACGCATGCAAAACGCATGCACAACGCAGCATTTTGTGACGCATGCGTTCATTTTTTGCATGATTTTTGGCGCAGAAAAAACTGCATCATGCAGCGTCCTCTGCGCCCTGACAGTTGTGCCAAAATGACGCATGCAATGCATGCACCCCCCATGTTAAATATAAGGGCACATGATGCATGCGTCGCCGCGGCTGCGCCCGACGCTGCGCCGCACAACGCTAATGTGAACGTAGCCTTAGCATGGTGTCTGTACCTCTGAAAACGGATGCTGAACAGCTCCTAAGTACAGAGGTATATCTCGTCCATGCACAGTCATACAGGTATCAGGAACCATTTGTACAACATTTTTTCCTACTGAAGCAATGCAATTAGTTCTGAATATTAAAAAATATCTCTATACAGAAATACAGTCTCTGGGCATGATATTACATAATACAACTATATGTATATAAGCCCTACAGTAACTCCAAGAAACGTTTTATATTCATTTCTGTTAAATTTACATTTTTATATTTTTTTTTTATAAGTTTAAAAATTAAAGTTTAAGGTTTCTCCTTGTTAGTTGTCACATAAAATCTGCTCCTTTAATAGAATCCAGTGCATCGAAAAGAAATCCTATTTTCTATCCTCATTTTTATTTCTCCGCTTTCAATTAATATGACATATGTACATGTTATATTATAACCTCTTCTAGTCCTCCTAAAATCAAGACATTCTTGTTCCAAGGAGATCCTGTTTAATCAACCCACATCCCTCTTATAATCAACTCTTACTTCCCTCTTCTCGACTTGTTACATTGCAGAAAAGATTAATGGGCCCATAATGGTTTAATAACACACTACTATGGGTTCCTAATCACCAGCCCCAAAGGCGCACACTTCTCCTTCATACTGTAACTTGCAGGAATACTCTAGGAAATAAGAGCTTCTCAAGGCCAAGCATTGCTCATTTGTGAATGGTGCTCTATGGAGTTAACAAGTAAAACTGTTTGTCCTTTGGGTCACCTGCTCTGCATATTTTATATAGATTAATGGCTATTCCACTTCTGGAGGAGCTCCATGGTCCACCTGGTGTGCTAAAATAGCATATGTATGCAGAGCTGGAACATGCAGTCCAGGACAGACAGATTACATTACTGTGTTTATTCTGATGTCTATGTTATAGTGATCAAGTTAAAGAGGCAAAGTTTATTTTAACCCTCTAATTATAATTGCAACAGCACAAGATTTTTTTTTTTACATATTGAGCAATTGACCGTACATATTATGATCATGATATTGTCTTAATTATATTAATAAAAATAGCCTGGACAAAAATGATGGTATCATTAACTTATTATTTTTTGTACAACCTTTTGAGGTAAGCTCTGAAAACTCTCAATGAGACTTCTGACTTGTCCACGCAAACTGCTCCTTGTATTTGAGGTGTGAAGGTTCCTTCTCCAAAATGCATGTTTCAGATACTTACACAAATGTTTCATAGGATTTAGGTTCGGGGCTCATAGAAGCCACTTCAGAAGACTCTAATTCTTTGCTCTTCACCATTCTTGGATGTTTGTAGCTGTGTTTCCAAGCATTCTGACAGTGGGCTGCATATTTTGCCCTAAAATGACTTTTTAGGGTTAAGATTTAATTGTATCCTGCACAGTTTCAAAACCGCTGTGTCTGGTGCTGCAACGCAGCCCCAAAATATAACCAAGCTTCTTCCATGTTTCACAGTAGGTACAATGTTCTTTTCTTTGTATGCTTCATTTTTGTGTCTGTGAACATAGAGGTGATGTGACTTGGTAAAAACCTCCAGTTTTTTAAAAGCTTTGTGTCTTGCTAATGTGCATTGCGGCAAATTCCAGTCTTGTTTTCCTATCATTATTGGTTCCCTCCTCCTTGGTCATCTTCCATGAAGTCCACTTTGGCAAAGACAGTGACACATGGTCTGACACTGATGTATATTGACCTTGGAGTTCCCCTGTAATCTCTTTGAAAGTTCTTCTGGGCTTTATGGCTACCCTTCATATTATCCATCTCTTCAATTTTTCATTTTTATTCGTCTTGTGGCCGCATTCAGGGAGGTTGGCTACAGTTTCATAGACCTTAAACTTTTGAACAAAATGTGCAACTATAGGAACAATAACATCAAGCTGTTTGGAGCTGTTTTGGATTTTCTTTTCAATCAGCTGAAACAACTCTCTCCTTATCTTTCTTTGGTCCTTTCTTTGGTCCATGATCAGTGTAGTACACACCATGATATCAAACAGCACAGTGACTATTTTTCATCTTATAATAGGCAGACTGACTGATTACAATTTTGTAGACTCCTGTGATGCTAATTACAGTACACACCTTAGTTTAACATGTCGATACGCTGAAATTATTTTCAGTCTTTTCTAGGAGTAAAATATTGTTTGTCCAGGCCATTTTCATTATTTTTTTTTTACTTTTCTGTTGAACTAGAATTCTAAAGCAACGTCTGATTTTCGTTAGTTGATGGTATTCAGTAAATTTAAATTGAAAATTACAGTACTTTTGTCAGTTTCAAATTATTTCAGTGGCCATTCTGAGTTTTTCTTACTTTAACAGAAGTGTACCAACAATTTTATCCATGTCTGTAAATAATAAACTATATTGTAATAAACCTTATATCAATATAGCTACTTTACAAACCAATAGAAGTAATGCAGTATGATACATAACCTTGATTAAAATGGCATTATATACTCATGTACCTAAAGTGGTTTTTACATAGAAATGCAGCAGAGTAGCAGGATTAAATGTGTCCCTTACCTGTTTCTCAGTGATGAGGTTGAGCTAGATTTCAAAGATGTGTCGGCAAACTGATACTGATATAGGTGATTTTTTAAATTACACAAATATATTTGATCAATTGGCTGTAATTACACCCAGAGAAGCTAATGTCCCTCCTGTTTGACCCTCCTGTTTGCAACATTCCTGCCACGGTGCTGGAGGGCAGTACAGCTGAGCTCACAACAGGAGAGGGGAGGTGCAACTGCAAATGTGTTGGTAATGAGACAAAGATTAGCTCTGCTGTACTGTGTTAGTTCATATCACACGCAGCTCTGCAAATCAGGAGAAGCAGACTGTCAATCATTACATGTCTCTCATTGGTAACACTCCCTTTCATTTAAAATGATTTTGGGGAGATCTGTGTCTGGAACATAGATTGTAACAATTTATTTACATATTAAGAAAAAAAATGGATTTTTCTGGAATAAGATATAGGATCATAGACATCACTGTATCATTTTATTCACCTTTTGTATGACCTACATATCCAAACAGATGGCTTAGGAGGGTTGATCTGATAGATTCCTTTTAAAGTACTCAAACACTAGTCTCTATGATCAGTGAGACTGAAAAGGGTTTTTTCAATCAAAGTTAAGAATTAGCCCCCAAAACAAAATGAGGAAACTACCGCTAACAATTGATTGTTAACTTGTTAAATACCGCTGTAATTTCTGACAGCAGCATTTAACACATGCCATCATGTGCGCACATCATTTTTTCCTCCCATTGAAGCCCATGCTGTGATCGCAAGTTACCATAGGTTGGCATGATAGCCGGGGGTCAGTTGATGACCTCCATGCCTGTCATTAAGGAGCTCTTTTGAAAATCCCTGCCTATGACGGGCTTCAAAGGAGACTGCGATTTCTGCTACATGCAGCAATGCTATTGCATCACTGTGTGTAGCACAAGCGATTGCACAATCGCATCTTCAAGTCCCCTAAGGAATGAAAAGTTAAAAAAAAAGTTTTAAGAAATCTGATTAAAAAAAAATAATTTAAAAGTTCAAATCCCCACCATTTTCCCACATTGAAAATAAAAATATAACAAAATACACATATGTGGTATCACTGCATTCAGAAAAGTCCGATCTATCAAAATATAAAAACAATTAGCTTGATTAGTGAACACCGTAAATCAAAAAAATGCAAGAATGCCAAAGTTAAGTTTTTTTGGTCACAGCAATTCCACATAAATTACTGTAACGAGCGATCAAAAAGTCACATCTATCCCAAATGGTACTAATAAAAACAACGTCTCTCCCCACAAAAAATAAGCCATAACACACTGGACGTGTCATTTTTACCACAAAATGTACACTGCAAAAACAATTCCCAAAAAACAAAGTCAGAATTGTTGGACGGGTTTTTCACAATTCCACCGCACTTGGAATTTTGTTTCCATTTTCAAGTACACTATGTGGTAAAATGAATGGTGTCATTCAAATGTACAACTTGTCCTGCAAAATAAGCACGCCCTCATATGTGTATGTGGACAGAAAAATCAAAGAGTTATGGCTCTGAGAAGAAGGGGAGAAAAAAATGGAAAGGCAAAAGCAGAAATTGGCTGAAAGGGTAAAAATAAATTGCTAATATGCAGGGTTGGGTAGAGGGGAGGCATTGTTTGGATGTCTGTTCTCTTAGATGCAGGGAAGAAATCAATCATTGTACCATGTTAGCCAGTAGATAGAAAAATATTAAGATTCTCTTCATCAGACATAGAATAATACAAAATCTGAAGAGTCACATATTTATGCACAAGACACAGGAATAATGCAATAGATAAGACAAGTGACATGAAGCAGAACAATCAGTATGTGAAGGGTAGAAACAGTTGTGGCCGTAAATACTGGAACATGATAAACAATGGGAGATGGAGAAGAGAGAGTCAGCTCACCACCTGTTGCAGCAAAGTCCTGCTGTACACGCACGGAAGAGCCCGAAATCCAATTGGAGGAATGCACAAGAAGAAGAAATCCAGCGTGTTCACAGGTAGGTAAAAACAAATAACAATCATGATTAAGGATCTGTTGAGCTGAAACGGTTGTTCACACAATGACCAAAGCCGCATGTCAACATGTTTTTTAAGAATTGATTTTTCAATAAATACTGGACTTTTATTACTTATCTTTGAACACGCTGGGTTTCTTCTTCTTGTAAATATTGGAACATAGTGACATAGTAACATAGTTAGCCAGGCCGAAAAAATCCATTTCTCCATCCAGTTCAACCTATATTGCATCAGAATAAATCCCAAGATCTACGTCCTTCTAAAGAACTTAATAACTGTAAGATACAATATTGTTACGTTCCAGGAGGACATCCAGGCCTCTCTTGAACCCCTCGACTGAGTTCGCCATCGCCACCTCCTCAGGCAAGCAATTCCAGATACTCACTGCCCTAACAGTAAAGAATGCTCTTCTATGTTGGTGGAAAAACCTTCTCTCGTCCAGACGCAGAGAATGCCCCTTGTGACCATCACCTTCCATGGTATAAACAGATCCTCGGAGAGATATTTGTATTGTCCCCTTATATACTTATACATGGTTATTAGATCGCCCCTCAGTCGTCTTTTATCTATGAACAGTTCATAGATAAGGAGTCTGAACGTTTTATTGTCCTGTGATTGAGGTCTGGTCCATAATTGTGATGCCCCCAAATGGTCTCTAAGATGCATTTTCTCAAACTTGTCCTGCCAGGAGAATGCTATAGATCAGGAGATACTGAACAGACTAACATTTGACTTTGTGAGATTCAGTATAACTTTTAATTTATGTATTGAAATCCTTGCTCAATATTGGCTTAAAGGTCGAGTGGGCGTTCTTTAACATTGACTGACAGGTGTCTCTGCATGCCTCTACAAGACAGGCTGTCAGTCAGTGATAATACCGCCAACTGGACCTCTATGTCAAGAAAGAACAGGAATTTTAAGGGAAAAATACATGTTATTCTGATTTTTTTCCATATAAAACAATATATTTTTCTGCTCAGTTCCTTTGGCTTTATAAGATGCCTGAATATTAGCATTTTCATGATGAGAGGGACCTGCTTAAAGGGAACCTGTCACCCCCAGAATCGAGGGTGAGCTAAGCCCCCGATGTAACCTGAAAGATGAGAAAAAGAGGTTAGATTATACTCACCTGGGTGGGCGGTCCGATCCGGTGGGCGTCGCGGTCCGGTCCGGGGCCTCCCATCCTCATAGGATGATGTCCTTTTCCGGTCTTCATGCTGCGGCTCCGGCGCATGCGTACTTTGTCTGCCCTGTTAAAGGCAGAGCAAAGTACTGCAGTGCGCAGGCACCGGGAAAGGTCAAAGAGGCCCGGCGCCTCCGCACCGTAGTACTTTGCTCTGCCCTCAACAGGGCAAATCAGTACGCCGGAGCCGCAGCATGAAGACAAGAAGAGGACGTAATCTGATGAAGATAGGAGGCGCCGGACTGGACCGCGACACCCATCGGACTGGACAGGGACCGGGACCACCCCTGGGTGAGTATAATCTAACCTCTTTTTCTTATCTTTTAGGATACATCGGGGGCTTATCTACAACATTACAGAATGCTGTAGATAAACCCCGGATGCTGGTGGGCTTACCTCACTCTCGATTTTGGGGGTGACAGGTTCCCTTTAATGACTGACCAGCTCCAGGAGGGATTCATGGGAAGAGGTGGCTTAAGCTTTGCTCTTACCATTCTGCGTATCTTACATGCTGGGATTAGTTCCCTTGATCAAATGTTTTTAAGACTATTTGTTGGGTCCATGTTGTGAGTTTTATATTATCTACATGATGTCCGTGTTTTATAACGGCCTGTGCTTTGATAGGTTCACTTTTAATAATAGAGAGAGTTTCAAATTACCTTGGCAGAACTGCATTAAATAGCTCAATAATTAACACAACACAAACACTACCTTGCTAGTACTTATTATAGTTTACCATATTGCATGTTAATCTTTGAAATTGGATATCGCATTCCATTACTGCTTCTGTTATTAGTATAAAAAAGGAGATAAAATAAAAATAATGAACAATTAATATCATGTGAACGCTAATCAGTTTGCTGACGCATTTTTGCCCCAGTAAATTGTCTTCTATTAGCTGAAATCCAGCTATTTATATTTCATATTTTAAAAAAAAATAAGATAATCAGTGTTAAACTTAATTATATAGTAGCACAGGAAAAGAATTGAAATTAATAGAAGAATCATAGAGGAAAAATGTAAACACACAACAAATGAACGTAATCAGTTTTTTTTTATACAGATCTTGAAATTCTACTCCTTGTCTCTGAGACGCCTGAAACCATTTCACGCAGTAAATCAATTTACAGTGTAGAACCAGAACTAAATGTATAATTGTCTGGAATAAGGTGCATATTTATTCAGACCGGCAGATTATTATTCTTGGGGGGGGGGGGGGAAAACAGCTCAAAATATTTCAGGATCATTACAAAAATTGTGAGGAATACGGCTGTTGGAACGTTGCTTGTTTTGTCCATATATTTACTTATTTGCGTATTGTCACTGCATTGATCTTCCGTTCTGTTCTGCATTGGTGTCAATTTCCTGTCCATGTTTTTAGGCATATTTCTATCCTTGTCGAAATGAAATTACAGATATGAAAGAAAATAGTATAATTTTATTCTTCTATAAAGAGGATTCATTCCTACAGCATATTTAAAATGCGGAGACAGTTTGCAAAGTCCCACAACCCCAAATGTTAGGCTATGTGCACACGTTTGCTAATTTTGATGAGTTGCACCAAAGAGGTTGCTAATAGGATAGAACAGAAGAGACAGATTTTCACAAATCTGATTATAAACTTTAAAGATATTTCTCCTTTTAACAGGATTGAGTCCTTTCATGTAGTTACAGGGGATGTCCAGGACTCAACAGTTGATGACTTTTCCATGGGAGAGGTTATCAATATGAGATTATTGGGAGTCCGACAACGAGCACCCCCCACCAATCAGCTGATATCTGCTTTGGCAGTGATCAAAAGAAAGCAATAAATGGGGCAGAACACATGAATACGAAGTACTAAACTAAAGAGTTGCCACTAACCAATGAACAGGTGCCTACCTGACTAGGTGCCTGTACCTTATACCTGGCTTCTTGCTTATACCCAGCCACTGCTGGTACAGATTTCAGTTGATCGGTGGGATTGCACCCATCTTGATGACCCCTCCTAAAGATAGTTGTTTAGTCTTGGGCAACCCCATTAATGTCATATTGAGTTAAGACCGCAAATAAAAAAGAAAATTAAGGAATATATTTAATTTTGGCATGAACTTCATCCATAGGCAGCATGCATGTGGCATCACCATCACCTTGTCTTGGCTGGTGAGCACCCTGCAAGACAAGTGTAAGAAATCCTTGTATAAACCCTGATCACATTGGTTTCAGGTCAGATTAATTCTAATCAACATAAAATTATAATTTCCATGTGTCTGATAAAAATATGTCCTTTTCTCATTTGGTGAGCCACTAAACTTTATTTTATTAAAGGGGTTTTTATGTCTATAATATTGCTGACCTATCCATTGAATAGGTCAACGATATCAGATCGGAGGAGGGACCAACACCTGGTCCCCCACATTCAGATGCAAACACATACCAATGCCACCAGATGAGCACACATTATGAAGCCAGACCACCACAGCTCTGTACAATACGTAGTGGGTGCACTCTGGATCTGCAGTTCAGCTACTGTTTAAGTAGACTCACAAATTGCTTAAAAGAATAACATAGCAGAAAGAGTTGAGACTACGTTATCACAGTAGACACATTTTTGCATCGGGGCTCCAACAGGGAAGAAATACATGAAAGAAGGTGATATGGAATCTAGAGATCTAGATATGTATTTAGTAGTATTTTAATGTTTAGAGTGGTTCTCTTCAATAAACCCACATTTGTTCGATCAATGGCTAAGGCTCTAAAGGGTCATAAGATGACCTGTCAGTCATAGTACACAAAACCTACAAGAAACAAAATGAGCAAAAACCCTGCTGCAATTACATAACTAAAAAGGGCATTTAAATAACTCAGGGTTCTTGGTAATACGGTTTTTGATCAAAAATAGCATAAAAGCCATCCCACCGTCGTCAAGGTGACCCTGATCGGGACACAGAACCTATACCAAGAAAAAACACAAAAATTGAGGCTTGGATCAAGTTGGTATACATGCAGCATATAAACGCATGTTCACATTGGCCATAAAGCACACAAAACCTACAAGAAAGAAAATGAGCAAAAACTCAGCTGTAACTAAATAAGTAAAAAGCTAAAGTGCATTCAAATAACTCATGGTTCTTCGTAATACTGTTTTTGATCAAAAATAACATAAAAGCCATCATAGTAGTAGCATGTCATTGTCAAAATACTTGCCCCACCACAATGTAGAGGCAAAGTCACCAACCAGGTCAAAATTTAAAAAATCATTGCAAGTCATCTATGATTTCTCTCTCTCAGGAAATGACTGGAATGCAGAAATTTTACAACTTGCGAGTGGCCAAATATTGTCACTGCTGCACCCAGACTGACAAAGTCCAGCAATTGATGCCAAAAAGGATACATAAAACTATATTTTATAATATTTTGAACTTCACCATTTGTATGTGGGTTGTAACTGAGGTTATTTATCATAGACTCTGTTTTTCCATTTCAGAAGGTGAATTTGGACTTTGATACTGTGAAAATGTTTTGAATCCTAAAATCAACTGAACCGTGTAGGCTGCTTTCACTCATCTCTACTCCAATTTTCTGCTTCTCTTTCAAAGCTAGAAAAAACTTTCTAATTTATAGCTCCATGTTTTCCGTTCATGTTTACAGAAGAAAACTGCAAGATGAAGTAGGAGGTTTTAGAAGTTTAGAAAAAAAGGAAAAAAAAATGATGTTGGATATTTACCATTCTTGTTGGTTCGTATTTAACATTTTATTTTTGCTGAATCTGCTGAAATCCTAGCTCTGACTTGAAAAATTATTGGGTGAGATATACAGCTCCTAGGAGAGGGTACACATTTTTCTTCTTAATTTTTTTAGTAATTTTTACTCAAAATCTGATATTATCCATTTTTTATAACGCTGCTTCTGAAGGCATTGACTTCTCAATAAATGGGTTTTTTTAAATGATCAAATCTAAAGGGTAACAAGGTGGCCAGTGAGCAAAAATTTTGCCCCACCACAATGTGGAAGACAAGTCATCAGCCATGTCACAATTTTAAAGATGACCTTTCACCAAATGTTTCATGTTGAACTAGACACCCAATGTATTAGTGTCTGCAGAGCGGAATAAAGCTTTTTGTTTGTTTTGTATTCTGCGTCTTTATTGCAGTGATACTTGTATTAACAATCAATGTTTTTGGCACCTAATGAGCTAATTTTCATTAAGTCCAAGTGTGCATTATCCGAGAGTTTTGACACAGAGCATGGACTTTTTTTTCCCCTGTATGACGTTACCCAATCATAAACAGGAAGCAGCGTGCAAAAGAAAAAGAATACACCTAACAATAGCTCAGAACAGGCTACTCTTATGTGAGATGTAATGACAGCCTGATCTGCTCTTGCACAGAAGAAATAAGTGATATACACTGATGAGGAAAATAGTTACAATGTTTTGAACTCTTGACTTTCAGGCTCCATATCTCACCATCCACTTCTGCTTTGAACATGTGACTACATTAATTTTATAGATAATAATCTTGGCTATATCATACGTAAATTTGACTTGCAACTATTTAGCCTACAATTAATTATGCAGATTCTTGTCATGTCACTACACTGTTAGTGTTTTGCTCCTAAAAATCTAAATTTTAACTTTTATTATTTTACAATATTTTGTAAATCAATATTTGGCTTTCAACACTGCCTGAATCCTTCTGGGCATTCTCTGAATCAGATTCAAACATGTTTCAACTCTTCTACACATTCCCAAACTTGATTCATACTGATCGACTAACTTGGGTATTTTCATGTTTTTTTCTTCAACTATACCCAGAAGTGTTCGATAGGGTTGAGGTCTGCCATTTGTTTGCTAATTTATGATTTGGGTTGTTGTCCTGCTAGAGAACTATGTTATTGTTGTCATACCCATAGTACTCGAGTGTACAAAGTAACTCGTCTTGTAGGATGCTCACATATAGCTCAGCATTGAGACGAGCATCAATCCTCGTCAAGTATCCAATGTTTTGTCTGTGAAATAACCCCAAATCATCAGGTTTCCTCCACTAAACTTGACAGTTCCTTCAATATCTTGATCTGTTATCCCCTTGTTCCCATATTTCTTCTAGATCCATTTGCACCCATCAGAGCCTAGTCTATTGACTTTTGTCTCATCACTCCAAATCACCCGTTTTCAATGTTGTACTGTCCACTCTTCCTACTTTTTTGCAAACTCGAGCTGACACTTCTTATACTGATATTGAAGTTAAGACTTCTTCACCTTCTTTCTGACCACCATTCCAGACTTGTGTAATGTGTGTCACACGGTGCTTGCATGAACATCTGCAATCTCACTAATATGAAGTATATAAGCCACATCCACTGCCGAGTTTGTCGAGCCAGAACTGATAGACATTGTGATGAGCCGACTGGTTGAGTCCGATATTTTGCCTGGAAGTTCACTTCTTGGCTTTTAAATGGACAGACTGACTTCATTTTGCATTCTTCTAACTGTCATGGCACTCACACAATGCAGTTTGGCAATTTTCTTGCCGAGAAACCACTGTTGATGATGCTGTTTCTATTTTCTTTGGAAATCTTCATTTCTGCTCCTCAATTCAAACCAGTGATCTTTCAATTTGAAATACACCTTATAACACACTGAGCTATTAGGGAAAGTGAGGTTATAATTTGTAGCATGCAGGAAGAAAAAAGATTTTTCCACCACCAGGAGCAAAACAGTAACAATGCTGTGAGATGACAAGAATCTGCGTAACTAATCATATGCTAAATAGTTGCAAGCCAAATTTATCTATGAGATAGCCAAGATGTCTATAAAATGATGGTAGTCTCACAATCAAAGCCGTAGTGGATGGTGAGATATGGAGTCTCAAAGTCAAAAGTTCAAAACATTGTTACCCTTTTGATCGGCAGTGTGAATTTTGATTACTGACACGTTTGAGCTCTCATCTCTAGACAGGAAGTTTAGGGAGGAGAGGCAGTACAGCAGAGGTGACAGTGCTATGAGAGAAGGAAAACTTTTAGAAAGCTTTGTAATAGGACACAGCTAAACTCAGCTATGCTTTCCCTCCCAGAGCAATGACTGAAATGATCTTATCTGAAAAGTGTTAGTCATGTGTTCTACTCCCAGTACTCTCTAAACATGCACAAAGTTAGACCAGGAGATCAGGGCTCTGACAGGGCAACTGCAGCAGTTCAGCCTGGAGGTGGCAGATTTATGCACTGTCATTTTGCAGAACCCTAACACATCAGGTATGGGGACCATGACTCCCAAGCAACCCTTAGTAGAGCCGAAGACAGCATCACAGGACAGGTTCTCTGGGGGCATGACAAGTTTGTGGTTTTCAGGGAGACCTGTAAACTATACTTCAGGTTGGGTCCTTGTTCCTCAGGAATCAAGAAGCAATGGGTGAGGATAATATTCTCGCTCCTTCAGCCTGACCCGAACCATGGGCATTCTCTCTGCCATCTGACTCCCAGTTACTCCAGATGGTGGAGGAATTTTTTCTGGCATTGAGCAATATATATGATGACCCCAACCGCGTCTCCCTGACTGAGTCCACTCTGCGTCAGCTTCAGCAGGGAGACCAGCTGGCGGAGGAGTATTGCTATTGGTTTCGGAAGTGGTACACTGACACTAAGTATAATGACCCCACGCTCCATAGTCAGTTCTGTGAAGGGCTATCAGTAAGGGTGAAGGATACCTTAGCCCTGTATGAGATTCCAGCTTCCCTTGAGGCAGCCATGTCTCTGGCTATCCAGGTGGATCACCATCTTCACCAGAGACATAAAGAGACACCCAATGTGCGGGAGGTCCAGTTCCAAGGGAAACCTGGTCTGAGTCATCTGAGGAACCCATGCAGTTGGATGGGACAACTCATTCTGGAAAGCAGTCTCTTGTTTGGCGCAAAAGGGGAGTATGTTTTTACTGTGGTAGAAAGGGCCATTTTGTGGGCACATGTCCTTCCCTATCTCACGGTAAACAGTCGCCAGATAATTAAGGAGTCAGGGTTGCAGGGAGATTAGCAACCCTGGTCTACATATCTCCTCTGTGGGTAGGACACAATATTTCTGTCAGCTGAAATCCATCGGGGCAAAAATAAGGTAGTTATTTCTGGACAGTGGGGGTTAACTTGATCAATGCTAGGTTCGCCCAGGGCCTCAAACCACATACACTGTCCAAGTTCAGACCTTTACCCATAATCGCAATTTACTCTACAACCTTGAGACAAGGGTATTTTACTCAAGCCATCCAGGGTTTATATCTACAGGTAGGGGCCATGAACTCAGAAGGTATTGACTGTTATGTGCTAGAGGGTCCGCCCTCTCCTGTGGTTCTTAGACTTCATTGGCTCACTCTGCACAACCCTGTGGTAGATTGGCAGACTCGGGGGGTGGTAAAGTGGAGTGAGCATTTTTAAGGACACTGCTTGGGCACTCGGCTTGAAAGGGTGGATACCCAGTCTGTGCCAAAATACTTGTCAGACTTTGGGGATGTGTCCTCAGAGCAGGGATGCCAAGAACTTATGACTGTGCCATGTATATTGTTCCTGGGGCCAAGCTCCAAAATAGCAGGCTATATAATATGTCTGATATCAATTATCAAAAGGCTGACCATCATTTCCAAACAGAAATCAGGTGTGAACAGGTGTTTACTAAGAGTAACCATCTCTATGTATAACCAACAAATAAAGTAGCACTCTATAGCGCTATAGCATGCAAACATGAAATATGAAATTTGAATTGAATTACTGCACTAGAAAATATGAAAAATTGAGAATACTTACGTGCATAAATTAGCCAATTCATGTGTACCCAGCAGGCACGATAAGGCAATTCTCGTTGCTGGGAACCTATCTAATATGAATCCTCTCTTAGACTAAAGTCTACTTTCTATGGGAAGGTAGATACCCAGTCTGTGCTTAAATACCTGTCGGACATTGTGGATGTGTTCTCAGAGCAGGGGTGCCGAGAACTTCCTCCACATCGTCCTTATGACTGCACCGTAAATCCTGTCCCAGGGGCAAAGCTGCCAAATAGCAGACTATATAATATCTCTGGTCCAGAGAGACAGGCCATGAAAGACTATATCGCAGACCATCTTCATCCACCATAGCGGTGGGGTTTTTCTTTGTAAAGCAGAAAGACGGAGGGTTATGCCCCTGTCTAGATTTCCGCAAACTCAATCAGATCACATGCTGGAATCCGTATCCGCTCCCTCTCATCCTGGACCTCTTTAATCAGATTGTAGGAGCAAAATGGTTTTCTAATCTAGATCTCACTGGCCATATAATCTGATTCGTATTAAAGAGGGGGATGAGTGGAAGACAGCTTTCAATATGCCTGAGGGACACTATGAGAACCTTGTGATGCCATTTGGGTTGTCAAATGCTCCCGCTATACTTTTCTAAAAAAACTCATCTGCGGAGAGAAATTATGACATTAACAGGGAATTCTTGCCAATCAAGAGTGGCGTCATTTTCTGGAGTGGGCTGTGAACCAGTTCCTATACTACAAAAAGGTGTGGTTATCATAGCTATATGCCCCGATTTTGAAAAAGAAGTTGTTGACACTCAGAGGGACTCCCCTGCTGCCTGTTCATTGTTTGTTCTTGTGAATCTCCGTCTGAGAGTTCTTAGTGAACATCATGGCTCAGTCTTGGCTGGACATCCCAGCAATAAAGCCACCAGAGATCTTCTTAATCGTTGTTTTGGTGATCAAGGGTTCATCGGGAGTATGTGGCGGCCTGCAGTTTCTGTGAACATTCTAAAACCTCTCATACTCATCTGTCTGGGTCTTTCCAACCATTGGCTATTCCCAATAGACCTTAGACTATTTTATAGGTCAATCTTATCACTGATTTACCCATGTCAGCAGGTAATGCTGTAATTTTGGTGGTGGTGGTGGACAGATTCAGTAAAATGTCATATTTCATTGCGCTACCCACTTTACCTAACGCCAATACCTTGGCGCAAATTTTTATTAGTGAGTTAGTAAAATTATATGGGATCCCTACCAATATTGTGTATGACGAAGGGGTGCAGTTTATGTAAAAATTTTGGAGGGCATTTTGCACTCATTTGGGAGTCCACCTGTCGTTCTCTTCAGCATTCTCTTCAGCATTTCACCCGCAGTCTAATGGGCAAACTGAATGGGTTAACCAGAATCTTGACACTTATCTTAGGTGCTTTGTGTCCGAGAATCAGGAGGATTGGGTTACCTACTTACCTCTAGCTGAATTCGTGGTAAATAATCATTGTCCTGAGTTTACTGGTAAGTCCCAGTTTTTTGGGGGCATACTGGTTTCATCCTCAGTTCAGCTCATTTAATAGGAATCATTCTTCTGGATACCTGAAGAAGAACGAATGTCATCATCAATTACATTTGTGTGGCAAGGGGTTATTGATAATTTAAGGAAGATGGGGTCCAAATTTAAGAGTGTGGCTGATCAGAGACATTTGGTGGGTCCAGACCTGTGTGTTGGTGACTTGGTGTGGTTGTCCTCAAGAAATATTAAGTTGAAGGTTCCCTCTTGGAAATTGGGTCCCAGGTTCAACAGTCCTTATAAGACTGTGACCGTTGTCAATCCCCTAGCATTCCACCTTGCCGCCCACTTTTAGGATCCATAATATGTTGATGTGTTGATCTCTACTCAAAAAATATGGTGCATCCTCTGTACCATCATTGCTACTGCCATCTCCAGTTATTGTGATGGAAATTTGGAATTTCAAATATCCAAGATCGTTGATTCTCGCTTAGTTAGTTAGTTGCTTCAGTATCTGGTACACTGGAAGGGATACGGTCCTGAAGAAAGAATGTGGGTACCAGCATCTGACATCCATGTGGGCAGTCTTTTACGTCACACATAAACCTAGTTCTGAGGTTCTGGAGGTCTTTCTTAGAAGGAGAGTAATGTCATGGGTTTACCGAGACAGAGAGGAGCCAGAAGACCGCAAAATCTTATTTCTCCTACTCCTGCACTGATTAGAAGCACGTCATCTTCTTATTAAACGGTGTAAATTTCTTTTGGCAGTGCAGGGGTTAATCTGCTCTGTTGAGAGCATCTAGAACATTTAGGCCCTGGCTAGAACTCATTGTCAGAGTAGCTTATGCTGCATGTCTGCAGGTTATTGTTGGTGATTATTGGAGAAAGGTGTTGGGTGAATTTATCTGTGACTGTTGCTAGGTTTTGAGTGTGTGATAATTCCCTTTCTTCTCCTACTTTGGTTTAACCCCATCCTGCACTAACTGGTGCATTCCTCTGTTGTATGTGTGAGTATGTTTGGTATTTTTTGTTGCCCCTGTTCGTATTACCTTGTTAGTCTAGTTGGTGAATTACAGTACACTACTACTCTCCTCTTCTCTGGGTGGGGGAATGGTACAGACTGAGAGCAGATTCAGGAGCTAAGGCATAGTACGTAGCCCCGTCTTCTTTAGCATCAGAAGTAATCCGGGGAACAGGGCGAGTTAAGGTGCCCCTAGCGTTAGGCACAGGGAAGGAGCCCCTGGTCCCAGCACACCCAACTACAGAGTTGTGATACTATGCATAGTGGATTGCTCAATGTTAATTATTTACCTCCATCTGCCTGGGTAAACAAGTCATTAAATGACTGCCAATCAGTAAATGTTTATTGATCGGTCATAATGCACCATTGATTGGTCTGGATAAACGGACCTATAGTCTCCATCTTTGTAGCAGACCTTACTTTGTCATCCTGCCGTCCGATGTTTTTCAAATTATTACGGGCCCTAACTAGTGTATCCAGCAGAGAGACTCACACTTTCTGATCTTTAAAAAATACTTTTCAGGAGTCTCATTATCATGACAGACAGGAATACAAGAAACCTTTATAGAGTAGATAACACAGGATTCACTATGTACAGTATCTGATGTCACATGTCACCTCCCTCCTCATTCTTTATAATTAATTTTGCCCAGATTGGAGTATGCTCAAATTTGAAGCTCCAATGGATCCTATACAAACCAATGTGCCCAACAAGAAGTAGAAATATAACATTAGACTTAGTGCCCAGATGGAAAATTGCAGGATTTTTTATTATTTTTTCTCTATTGATCATAGATAAAAAACATAAAATATTTTCAAAAATTGTAAAAAATATATTTATCATAAAAGCAATAGTCTTGTCAGCCATTGTCTTTGATGAAAATGCATTCACTTTAAATATTTATGTCATTGGTAATCATCAATAAGGTTGTGAATGGGGAATATGCAGGTGAAGTCTATGAAATGACACATCATATATATATAAAAGATGTATTGTAATGACAGCAAGTGTTTTTTTCCCTTTTACACTTAGGTACAAGCAGTGCGGAGGTAAAGGAAAACCGAAATGTTAGAAATCGAGAGGACCTAGCTTTATCTATAGAAAGACCGAAGGTTGGATCAGCCAGTCTTAAACGAAAGAGACCACTGGAGGAAGGAAATGGTGGTCATTTCTGCAAACTACAGATAATACTAAAGAAACTATCATGGTCAGTAACACCAAAAAATGCCCTTGTCCAACTTCACGAACTAAAGCCTGATCTGCAATACAAAATAGTTTCCCAAACTGGCCCTGTGCACGCTCCTGTGTTCTCAGTAGCCGTGGAAGTTAATGGACTCACTTTTGAGGGCAGTGGACCTACAAAAAAGAAAGCAAAGATGAGGGCAGCCGAGTTGGCACTGAAATCATTTGTTCAGTTTCCGAATGCTTGTCAAGCACACTTTGCAATGGGAAACTGCATCAACCCATCGACTGACTTCACATCTGACCAGGCAGACTTCCCAGACACTCTGTTCAAGGAGTTTGAACCATCTACACACAGCGAGCACTTCCCAGGCTGCAGCCCAGTTAGTAATGAATTGCTTTCCAGTGCATATCGACATGGGAGATTAGTCTGTCACACATTGGATTTAATGGGCCATGCTAAACAAAGCAAGCACAAGATGGCATCCCCAGCTGAGAGTGAGAAGAACCCAGTGGTGATGCTAAATGAGCTGAGACCCGGGCTGAGGTATGTTTGCCTTTCAGAAACTGTGGAGAAGCAGCACATGAAACGTTTTGTAATGGCAATGAGAGTTGATGGGAGGACATTTGAAGGTTCAGGACGTAGCAAGAAGTTGGCCAAAGCCCAGGCCGCACAGGAGGCACTACAGGCACTCTTTAATATTCAGCTGACCAGCCACATACCCAACAGGAGTAAATATAACCACTTATCACAGGTAAGAGATCATGGCCTAGACTTAGGTTAAAAACAACATGTGATTCAATTCATTTCTCAGATACGTTTCTTCAGTGATGCTGTTCCTTGTCTTACATGTTAAATGTCGGTGCTCGAAAATAGAGAATCATTACACAACACCAAAATGATGATCATAATCCTAGTTGTCTTATGTATATGATTTACTGTGTTGGTCATATTTTCTCTATTCCACATATGTTACTATGCAGGTTCAGTAAATTTGCATATACATTAATCAGCCATAACATTAAATGCATGTGGCCTCTCAAGTTGTGAAAATACATCTGATTACTTATGAAGGTCATGGACTCCACAGAAATTCTGAGGGTGACCTGTGCTATCTGTCATTAAGATGTTAACAGTAAATTCTTTAAAGAGGTCCTGTCACCAGTTATTTTGTGGCCAATTTTTGCTCTTATTTTATTTCTGCTGATTCCCTGAGTAATACCTTTTCATTTTTTTTAAATCCGCCATACAGTTCTAGAGATATGGACTTTTTATTTGGTGCTAATTTTTTTGGTATTTACTAGGGGGTGTGACTCACAGGGCAAATATGCAGAGGAGCCTAAAGACACGCCCCAGAGCATCCTGCGAGTTACTCCCCCTTTTAAAGATCATAAAAATTTGTATTCAGATTTCTGGAACCGTGTGACGAATTTTGAAAAAAATAAAACTTGGCAAACTCAGAGGAGTAGCAATAATAAATTTATGAACAAAAATTGGCTACTTTTGACCCTGTGACTTGTCACCTATAAATCCCATAAATTCTGATGGAACTTCCATGGATTGACCTTGTGTTTCCAACTCATCCCACAGATGATCAAACTGAGATCTGTCTAATTTTTTTTTTTTTTTAAACTTGAATTTTTTTTCATATTTATCAAGCCAATAATTCTGAGTTAAAGCTGTATTCGTGCCATCACTGCGTTGGTATTTCTTCAGTTTCAGTATGAAAATTTCACCCAATTATTTTGGTTCAATGTCTGCATAAACCTTGGTTCATTGATTTGCATTCTAAAGAGTGATCTTTGTACCAGACAGTGTATGGTAAGCTAATGTAGGGTAATATATGTGCTCATCTGAGAGTTTCCAGCAGCAACCTGCAGAATTGTTAATTCAGCTCTGGAGTATAATGCAGGACAGGATTCCTACGTGTTTGCTAACAGATTGAGTGGCTGAACCAGTTTTAACTGTAGTGAATATTGACTTTTCGGATAGATATTTTTATTATGTTTCTGTTGTTATTATTATGTCATTTTATGGTTATATTTTTAATTTTTACAATGGGATTCAAGAAGTATTGTTTCTCCTTGCAGAGAGTGACATGTTAAGCATGTCGAGGTGAGGAGACTTAAAGCTGCAATGCTTCTCTGGGAAATATGCAAATTGTCTCTTCAGAGAGGAAGAGAACTAGTGCCACCTATTGGAAGTAGCAATCCTAACAGTCAATGTCGACCCTTCAACGAGCCTTGTCACATGACTTAGGATAAAAGCCAAACCAGAATCTCAATTTGCAGACACTGTGATCTCCACTTTGCACAGACGAGGGGCAGTACCCCGAAACACATCGTCTGCAAATAGAGATTCTGGTTTGGCTATTATCCTAAGTCATGTGACAAGGCTCGTTAAAGGGTCGACATTGACTGTTAGGATTGCTACCTCCAATAGGTGGCACTAGAGTTCTAGTCCTCTTCCTCTCTGAAGAGACAATTTGCATAATTTTTATCATAAAACCAGTACAATTTAAGTCATATAGTTCTAAAATACTAAATGGTAACCGGATCCCTCTGAAATTGACGGAGTCTCTGATATTTAACCAAACATACACAGGCAGCTTGGGAAATATGTTCTGATATTTGCTCCTGTTTGAAATTGTAGCAACATTTATACCACAAAGCTGCCCGAGTCGTAAATTAATTTACACCTATCTGACAAGGTGTAAATAACTGAGAATTTGTACTCTCTTTTTCTTGTCTGAGCTGCTCAGCTAATGGAACCATCTTAATTAATTTCAAAGAATTACAAGCAAATGTACATAACGAACCCATGTGAGCAGGTAAACATCTCTATTAATGCAGGTGGCATCTAACACTAGAAAAAGCAAGACCGATAGAAAGTGCACAGCACGGCTGGTATATATAGATACAGAGGCAGACATCCCGCCAGGCAACTGATACAGGTGCTCAAACGCCAGGTCATGATGCTGATCTGTGAAATTCCGAATGGGGTTTGCTAACATTGATGTTCTTTTCTAAGTTTCATACACAGGATGCTGCAGTGTTTGTCACCTCCTAAGTAGGCTCTCCACCAATGGCACATGATGGTGGTGGAGCAACCCATCCAGCACATGACAGTGCTCAAGAGATTCTTTCATATATGCAATTAATTGTCAACTTATTCTTATAGCTTTCATAGTTTTTTAGGTTGAAGGTAGATTTAAAGGGGAATTCCCATCTCCAAGATCCTATCCCAATATGTAGTAGGTGTAATAATAATAACATTAGCAAATGCCTCCAATTTGAAAAATTTTGTATAATTTCCTCACGAGCAGGCATTGCAGGACCTTAGGTATCTATGGTTATGACCACTAGCAACTAGCTGTCACTATATCAGTGGCAGTAACCATGGATACCTAAGGTCCTGCAATGCCTGCACTTGAGGAAAGAGACATTGCGAATCAGTAAAATTATGCTACATTTCCAATATATACACATGTGTGTGTGTACATGAGGAGTGCCGAATCTTTGCCCCTAAATAGATAGATAGATAGTAATAGATAGATAAATAGATAGATAGATAGTAGATAAAAATAAAAAAAGATTGAGGCAGCACACCACTAGTGATGAGCGAGTGTACTCGTTGCTCGGGTTCTCCCGAGCACGCTCGAGTGACCTCCGAGTATTTGTTATTGCTCGGAGATATAGTTTTCATCGCCTCAGTTGCATGATTTACGGCTTCCAGATAAGCTGAGTACATGTGAGGAATGCCTGTTTGTTAGGGAATTCCCACATGTATTCAGCTTATCTGGAATCCGTAAATCATGCAACTGAGGCGATGAAAACTATATCACCGAGCAATAACAAATACTCGGAGGTCACCTGAGCGTGCTCTGGAAAACCCGAGCAACGAGTATACTCGCTCATCACTACACACCACATTACAGTTGAAAAAAGTGCTCTTTAACGGCCCATATGGCGACGTAGATAGATAGATAGATAGATATGAGATAGATAGATATGAGATAGATAGATAGATAGATAGATAATAGATAGATAGATAGATAATAGATAGATAGATAGATATGAGATAGATAGATAGATAGATAGATAGATAGATAGATAGATAGATAGATAGATAGATAGATAGATAATAGATAGATAGATAGATAGATAGATAGATAGATAATAGATAGATAGATAGATAGATAGATAGATAGATAGATAGATAGATAGATAGATAATAGATAATAGATAGATAGATATAAGATAGATAGATAATAGATAGATAGATAGATAGATAATAGATAGATAGATAGATAGATAGATAGATATGAGATAGATAGATAGATAGATAATAGATAGATAGATAGATAGATAGATAGATAGATAGATAGATAGATAATAGATAGATAGATAGATAGATAGATAATAGATAGATAGATAGATAATAGATAGATAGATATAAGATAGATAGATAATAGATAGATAGATAGATAGATAGATAGATAGATAGATATGGGATAGATAGATAGATACATAGATAGATATGAGATAGATAGATAGATAGATAGATAGATAGATAGATAGATGATAGATAGATAGATAGATAGATAGATAGATAGATAGATAGATAGATAGATAGATAGACAAAAATAGTTGGCAGCACTCAATAGATAATTTCATGCTAAAAAACTGGTGTATTTATTAGCCCAAAAGAAAAGTTGACTCAAGAGCAGGTGAGCCTTTGTAAAGCTTTTTTCATGGAAATTGCTATTGAATGTTGCTCACTTGTCTTGCTTTTTTATGTACCGTAGGCTGGGGGATAACAACTTGTGAACTAGCACCTATACTTTTCTTTGTGCTGCTTCATTTTTTCAATTAGACAGATGGATAAATTATGGGTAGATAGATAGATAGATAGATAGATAGATAGATAGATAGATAGATAGATAGATAGATAGATGTAATCCATTACATGCAGGATCATAGATGACTTTGCAGGTCCAAAGAATTTTGCTCCTCAGCTCAAGTTCCCATTTTGTCCCCTGGCATGATTGTCCGCATCCGAATGATTAGTTGGGATGTGATCACTTATGTAATACACTGATATTTCCCCCTTTAAAACAGTCACATCATAATATAATTGCAATTACAGACAATGATCCTACACATTTCGAGGTCTCGGCACCAACAATCTCACGCTGTGTACACACAGTCCTCCTTCTACAAACACCACATTTGCAGAGATTAGTGGCGTGTCAGTCTTTGTCCTAGGGCGGCATATTTCCATCTCTTAAATGCCATATTTAAAGTTCATAAAAATCACTCAGAAGAAATCATCACTGTACTAAGTATTTACTGGTGTGTCAGTGTAAATGTGAGCTTGCTAAATGCTAATGAATGTTGATGAGTTAAAAGAGGGCATAAGATCTCATTTCATCAGATGATAATATGCAGACGTGATTTAGAGTTTGATTTACAAGCAGTTTTTAATTAAGAAAGTGAGTGTAAAAGATGGCGGAGGAGCCCACGGTGCCAGAGGAGCCTGTTTGGATTTTAAATTTAGATTTAACTATTACAGTGCCGAGCCGCGTGTGCACAGATGCTGAGAAAAGATGGAGAGGATGTACAGCAGACTTCGGAACGTCATATTTTTTATGAAAGGGGGTTTTCTTTCCTATAAGTTTTTCATAAATTTACAAGAGACAAAAAAGTAAACATTAGTGATCTGCTTACGTGCGCGGATAAGGTGTTATCTGAGCATGCTCTTGTGCTAACCAAGTGTATTCCGCGTGCTCGAAAAATATGTTCGAGTCCCCGCAGCTGCATGTCTCTCGGCTGTTTGACAGCTGCAACGCATGCAGGGATTGTCTGTTAGGCAGCTGCTGGGAATCGAACATATTTTTTGAGTACGCCAAAGACTCTCGGTTAGCACACAAGCATGCTCAGATAACACCTTATCCATTAGCCCATCACTATTCAACTTCTTATAAATAGCATTTGTAGTTTTTGAAAACTCAAAATTATGGAATACTGAAGTTGTGAATGTGTTTTAAGGTGTTTTTTAGACTTTTGGATAGAAATATATATTTTTTTAATTTCACTAAAAAATGTAAAAAAAAATGTTTTTTCATTTGCCCAGACATGTCTATTCTAGTAAATATTTGTATTCCCAATTCTAGAGGCTCTTTAGTATTCCTCTGCTAGTACTCCTGGAAATGTATGAATAATGTGACAAGTGAGCGATACCATTCCTCTTGTCAATAGGGTACGTCACTATACGGATTCACATTTGCAGCAATCCTTGGACTATTCATATGTGTTAGATTTAGCCAGTTCTAGATTAACTCCCCCCTTCAACCCTAAAGGTCCTGAAAGTTTTGCGTAAAGGGTCATAATGTCATTGTTTAAGTTCACAATTGTGTGCGGAATAATTTGATAACATATTTTTATTTGTTAGACTGTAATGTCCATTTTTTCTACGTAGATTTAAAGGGAACCTGTTAGGTTGGATAAGGTTAAGGTCACATTAGCATTCAAGGGCTTTGCGGAGGGCTGCGTACGTCCTCCGTTAAGCCCTGCCTACTTCCGCATACTTCTGCATGCGTCCTGCGTACCTATCTTTAACATTGGGTACGCAGGACATGCGGATGTATGCAGAGGCATTGTTTTGACGCGCCCGCTGACTGCACGGGAACGCAACACGTTGCGTTTTGTGCAGACGTTGGGCACGTCAAAACGATGCATCCGCATACATCCGCATGTCCTGCGTACCCAATGTTAAAGATAGGTACGCAGGACGCATGCAGAAGTATGCGGAAGTAGGCAGGGCTTAACCAGGGTGGCAGGGAGGCAAATGCCCCCTGGGCCGCTCCCCCTGGCACACATGTCGACGCCGGGACCCATGAGCTTAGGCTGCCGTCACACTAGCAGTATTTGGTCAGTATTTTACATCAGTATTTGTAAGCCAAAACCAGGAGTGGGTGATAAATGCAGAAGTGGTGATATGTTTCTATTATACTTTTCCTCTATTTGTTCCACTCCTGGTTTTGGCTTACAAATACTGATGTAAAATACTGACCCAATACTGATAGTGTGACGGCAGCCTTACTCTGAGCTATGTGCATGGCCGTCTTTTACCATGACAGCTGTGCAGCTCCAACTCCCTCCACCGTCCACCCTCCCTGGACTTCTGGTCAGGTGACATGGTTGTAGCTAGAATGTATGGGCTCCCTGCAGGTCCTGGCTACAGCCCATACATTCTAGCCATCTCAGTAGTGAATGTGCTAGAATGTGTGGGCTCCTTTCAGGTCCTCTCAGCAGCCCATACATTCTAGTTGATTCACTGCTGAAAATGATGCAATGTATGGGCTCCTCCCAGGTATAGCATCTTCCGTGACAAGAAGAGGGATCGCTTGTGAGGTAAGTATGAAAATTTTTTTTTCTTTATAAAATGAATTAAATGGGTGAAGGGGGGCTGCAAATGATGAAAGGGGGGCTGCCAATCATGGAGGAGGGCTGAAAATGATGGAGGGGCTGCCAATGATGGAAGGGGGGCTGCAAATGAGGAAAGGGGGGATGCCAATGATGGAGGGGGTGCTGCAAATGATGGAGGGGGTGCAACAAATGATGGAGGCGGTGCTGCAAATGATGGAGGGAGGCTACAAATAATGGAGAGGGTGCTACAAATGATGGAGGGGGTGCAACAAATGATGGAGGGGGTGCTACAAATGATGGAGGGGTGCTGCAAATGATGGAGAGGGTGCTGCAAATGATGGAGGGGGTGCTGCAAATGATGGAGGGGGTGCTGCAAATGATGGAGGGAGGCTACAAATAATGGAGAGGGTGCTACAAATGATGGAGGGGGTGCAACAAATGATGGAGGGGGTGCTACAAATGATGGAGGGGTGCTGCAAATGATGGAGAGGGTGCTGCAAATGATGGAGGGGGTGCTGCAAATGATGGAGGGGGTGCAACAAATGATGGAGGGGGTGCAACAAATGATGGAGGGGGTGCTGCAAATGATGGAGAGGGTGCTGCAATTGATGGAGGCTACAAATAATGGAGGGGGTGCTACAAATGATTAAAGGGGGCTGCAAATGATGAAAGGGGGCTGCCAATGATGGAGGGGGTGCTGCAAATGCTGGAGGGAGGCTGAAAATGATGGAGGGAGGCTGCAAAAGATGGAGGGGGTGCTACAAATGATGAAAGGGGGGCTGCCAATGATGGAGGGGGGGTGCTGCAAATGATGGAGGGGGTGCAACAAATGATGGAGGGGGTGCAACAAATGATGGAGGGGGTGCTGCAAATGATGGAGAGGGTGCTGCAATTGATGGAGGGAGGCTACAAATAATGGAGGGGGTGCTACAAATGATTAAAGGGGGCTGCAAATGATGAAAGGGGGCTGCCAATGATGGAGGGGGGTGCTGCAAATGCTGGAGGGAGGCTGAAAATGATGGAGGGGGTGCTACAAATGATGGAGGGGGTGCTACAAATGATGGAGGGAGGCTGCAAATGATGGAGGGGGTGCTGCAAATGATGGAGAGGGTGCTGCAATTGATGGAGGCTACAAATAATGGAGGGGGTGCTACAAATGATTAAAGGGGGCTGCAAATGATGAAAGGGGGCTGCCAATGATGGAGGGGGGTGCTGCAAATGCAGGAGGGAGGCTGAAAATGATGGAGGGGTTGCTACAAATGATGGAGGGGGTGCTGCAAATGATTGAGGGAGGCTGCAAAAGATGGAGGGGGTGCTACAAATGATGAAAGGGGGGCTGCCAATGATGGAGGGGGGGTGCTGCAAATGATGGAGGGGGTGCTGCAAATGATGGAGGGACGCTGCAAATGATGGAGGGGGTGCTACAAATAATGGAGGGGGAGCTGCAAATGATGGAGGGGTGCTGCAAATGATGGAGGGGTGCTGCAAATGATGGAGGGGGTGCTGCAAATGGTGGAGGGGTGCTGCAAATGATGGAGGAGGGCTGCCAATGATGGAGGGAGGCTGCAAATGATGGAGGGGGTGTTGCAAATGATGGAGGGGTGCTGCAAATGATGGAGGAGGGCTGACAATGATGATGGGGGCGGCAAATTATAAAGGGGGCTGAAAATGATGGAAGGGGCTGCCAATGATGGAGGGTGCTGCGAATGATGGAAAGGTGGCTGTCAATGATGGAGGGGGTGCTGCCAGTGATGGAGGGGGTGCTTCCAATGATGGAGTGGGTGCTGCAAATGATGGAGGGGGCTGCCAATGAAGGAAGGGGGCTTCAAATGATGGAGGGGGTTCTGCAAATGATGAAGGGGGGGCTGCAAATGATAAAGGGGCTGCAAATGATGGAGGGGGTGCTGCAGTTTGCAAATCATGATGGAGTGGGGACTGCAAATGATGGAGGGGGGCTGCAAATGATGATGTGAGGGAGGGGACGGGCTGCACATGAATAAAAGGGGACTGCATGATGAAGTGGGGGAGAATGAGGGACTGCAAATGATGAAGTGAAGGGGAAGGGGGACAGCGAATGATGACGTGAGGGGGACTGCAATTGATAAAGTGAGGGACGGGGACAGCAATTGAATTGAAGGTGGGGGATGGGGAGAGCAAATGAGGACCTGGGGGAGGGCAAACAATGATGAATTTTCAGGGTGGTGGGAGTAAATGATGTATTGAATGTGGGGTGAGAGCAGATGATAATGAATAGAGGGTGTGGTGGAAGAGAGAGAAGACATGACAATGAATTGGGGCAGAAGGGGCATGTAAATTTAATGAATCGGGGAGAGGGAGGCACATAGAGGGGGACGTGGAGGATGCAGTGACTGGTAATGAATTGGGGAAGAGTAGAGGGGCTAATTAATGTATATATTTATTAGGTGGGGAAAATGGCTGTTTATAGTTGGTGGGGGCTCAGTGGTGAATTATAATTTATATTTGGAATGGTGGATTGCATAATAACCAATTACATATTAATGGTGGGTGCACATCTGTATTCAGATGTGTAGTGTAGAAGAAAGGGAAAAAGTGGAGAATATGCTCTGGAAACTGGACTCTAGGTAACTATGTGTTATTTTATGCAGAGACGAGTCCTGCCTGGAAGAAAAGCTGGCAGTCTGCTCTGGATGAAGAAGAAAAGAAAGATAAGGTACTTCAGCTAGAGATATCACTGGTGAGTCAGTGTGTTATCTGTACACTGACACTATACACTCTATTACCTGTTCACTGTACACTATATACAGAGCTCCTGTATATAATGTCACTGGTGATCACTGTATTACCTATACACTAACATATACAGAGCTCCTGTGTATATTGTCACTGGTAATCACTGTGTTACCTGTACAATGACAGTATAAACATACCTCCTATGTATAATATCACTGGTGATCTCCATATTACCTGTACACTGACACTATATACAGAGCTCCTGTGTATAATGTCACTGGTGATCACTGTATTATTTGTACATTGACACTATATACAGAGCTCCTGTGTATAATGTCACTGGTGATTACTGTATTACCTGCACACTGACACTGTATACAGAGCTCCTGTGTATAATGTCACTGGTGATCACTCTATTACCTGTACATTATACACTATATACAGAGCTCCTGTGTATAATGGCATTAGTGTTGTGTTCTTTTATTAATGATCAGTATTGTAGTATTCGTTCACTATGTGGTGTATATGACAGTGCCTACTGCATGTGTTGGGGGACACTCGCTTAGCAACAGGATTCAGTCACACAGGCACGATTTTCTCTTTTAAACAGTCCATGCGGTTTATTTTGCAGTCATAAACTACATCATACACAGTTCATTATATACTTCATGGAACAAAATAGGCACCAACAGAGGACATTAAGTTGCAGCTTTAACTTAGATACTTCATATACGGCTTTAGCTCACAGTTCAGACACTACACCCGCCTGTCCTCTTTGACTAGTTCCCGGGGGTGTCCGTACGCTGTATCAATGTTTCCCTTCATATAGGGCACACGATATTAGTTCGCAGTCTCTAAACACACCGGGCCTCACTTCGTCAAGTTACCGTGGGAGACCACACAGTTCGTTACTGACGCTCGTCAGTGCACACAGTTCCCCCACTCTGGGTTACCTTCCAGGAGCTCCTGCTCCACCCACTGACTCCTTGTCAGTCCTCTCTCTTCTGTTGTGAATTCTGCTCTTGAGCTCCCTCCGGTGGTTGTTGATGGTAATGCAGTTGTTCCTGAGCAGCAGTCTTGGACAGGTGTTTCTGCTAATTGCAGGTCTGACTGGGGTATTTAGCTTTGCAGGACTCATTAGTCCTTAGCTAGGTCAATGTTCCTTTGTTGGTCATCAGCCTGGCCTCTCCTGCTTGCTGTCAATTCAGCTAAGATAAGTGTTTGCTTCATTTTTTAGACACACTGCTGTGTGTTTATTTTCTGTGCTGATCTTGTTTCTATTTTGTTCCTGCTAGACTGTGCCTGATGTTTTTCTCAGTCTAGTTAGATTCGCTGGAGTCGCAGATATACTCTCCACATCTTTAGTTAGGTGGTGGAGTTTTTGTATTTTTCTGCTGTGGATATTTTGTAGTGTTTTGTGCTGACCGCATAGTATCCTGTACTATCCTTTCCTATCTAGGTAGAAGTGGCCTCCTTTGCTTATCCCTGTTTTCTGTCTGCTTGTGTCTTTTCCTCTCCTACTCACAGTCATTATTTGTGGGGGGCTACCTAGTCTTTGGGGGTCTACTCTGAGGCAAGAGAGTTTTCCTATTTCCATCTTTAGGAATATTTAGTTCTCAGGCTGTGTCGAGGTGTCTAGGTCTGGTTAGGCACACCCCACGGCTACTTCTAGTTGCTGATAGGATCAGGGTTTGCGGTCAGTAAAGTTACCACTGCTCCAGCGAAGGTCATTTCATGCTGCTCCAAGGCCACCTGATCATAACACTTTCCCAGGGAAGCTGCCGAACAATCCCGGACAATGCCTTGCTCATGAGGTCACCTGACAGTCCAGATCCTCAGACAGGCTGTAGCTCCCCCAATGCAGTGCCATTGCAGACTCTGCATACAAGGCCACTCCATGCGCTATTCAGGAAGTCCTACTCCCAGGATCTTCCAACACAGGATGTGCTATTCAGGAAGTCCTACTCCCAGGAACTTCCAACACAGGCCTTCAGATCCAAGGCCTCTCAGTGCGCTATTCAGGGATTCGATCCTACTCCCAGGATCTCCCACCACACAAGCCTTCAGGTCCACGGCCTCTCAGTGTGCTATTAAGGGATCTGATCCTACTCCCAGGATCTCCCAACACACAAGCCTTCAGGTCCACGGCCCCTCAGTACGCTATTCAGGGATCTGGTCCACACACACAGGACCTCCCAACACACAAGCCTTCAAGACCTACACACTCACCATCATGTGACCACCATGGTCACATTATATATCTGCAACCCCTCCCCTGGGTGGGAGGTGTGTGTGTGTTTAGTCAGACCCGCCCAGCTCTCCAACTAACCCTGCAAGCCTCCCTTTACAAACTATACAAATACTTGTGGGACCACAGGTCCCCGAACAACAACATTACTAGAAGAAGAGGGGACGGGAAGAAAAACATTAGACTCGAACAAAGACGACCCAGGAAAACATACTCAGAAGGGAGGTAAGAACATTTCTAAAACAATCCACAGTGAGGAGATTGGAACAAAACAAAATCCTCTAAACTGCATGCTCGCAAACGCCAGAAGCCTGACAAACAAGATGGAAGAACTAGAAGCAGAAATATCTACAGGTAACTTTGACATAGTGGGAATAACCGAGACATGGTTAGATGAAAGCTATGACTGGGCAGTTAACTTACAGGGTTACAGTCTGTTTAGAAAGGATCGTAAAAATCGGAGAGGAGGAGGGGTTTGTCTCTATGTAAAGTCTTGTCTAAAGTCCACTTTAAGGGAGGATATTAGCGAAGGGAATGAGGATGTCGAGTCCATATGGGTTGAAATTCATGGAGGGAAAAATGGTAACAAAATTCTCATTGGGGTCTGTTACAAACCCCCAAATATAACAGAAAGCATGGAAAGTCTACTTCTAGAGCAGATAGATGAAGCTGCAACCCATAATGAGGTCCTGGTTATGGGGGACTTTAACTACCCGGATATTAACTGGGAAACAGAAACCTGTGAAACCCATAAAGGCAACAGGTTTCTGCTAATAACCAAGAAAAATTATCTTTCACAATTGGTGCAGAATCCAACCAGAGGAGCAGCACTTTTAGACCTAATACTATCTAATAGACCTGACAGAATAACAAATCTGCAGGTGGTTGGGCATTTAGGAAATAGCGACCACAATATTGTGCAGTTTCACCTGTCTTTCACTAGGGGGACTTGTCAGGGAGTCACAAAAACATTGAACTTTAGGAAGGCAAAGTTTGAACAGCTTAGAGATGCCCTTAATCTGGTAGACTGGGACAATATCCTCAGAAATAAGAATACAGATAATAAATGGGAAATGTTTAAGAACATCCTAAATAGGCAGTGTAAGCGGTTTATACCTTGTGGGAATAAAAGGACTAGAAATAGGAAAAACCCAATGTGGCTAAACAAAGAAGTAAGACAGGCAATTAACAGTAAAAAGAAAGCATTTGCACTACTAAAGCAGGATGGCACCATTGAAGCTCTAAAAAACTATAGGGAGAAAAATACTTTATCTAAAAAACTAATTAAAGCTGCCAAAAAGGAAACAGAGAAGCACATTGCTAAGGAGAGTAAAACTAATCCCAAACTGTTCTTCAACTATATCAATAGTAAAAGAATAAAAACTGAAAATGTAGGCCCCTTAAAAAATAGTGAGGAAAGAATGGTTGTAAATGACGAGGAAAAAGCTAACATATTAAACACCTTCTTCTCCACGGTATTCACGGTGGAAAATGAAATGCTAGGTGAAATCCCAAGAAACAATGAAAACCCTATATTAAGGGTCACCAATCTAACCCAAGAAGAGGTGCGAAACCGGCTAAATAAGATTAAAATAGATAAATCTCCGGGTCCGGATGGCATACACCCACGAGTACTAAGAGAACTAAGTAATGTAATAGATAAACCATTATTTCTTATTTTTAGTGACTCTATAGCGACAGGGTCTGTTCCGCAGGACTGGCGCATAGCAAATGTGGTGCCAATATTCAAAAAGGGCTCTAAAAGTGAACCGGAAATTATAGGCCAGTAAGTCTAACCTCTATTGTTGGTAAAATATTTGAAGGGTTTCTGAGGGATGTTATTCTGGATTATCTCAATGAGAATAACTGTTTAACTCCATATCAGCATGGGTTTATGAGAAATCGCTCCTGTCAAACCAATCTAATCAGTTTTTATGAAGAGGTAAGCTATAGACTGGACCACGGTGAGTCATTGGACGTGGTATATCTCGATTTTTCCAAAGCGTTTGATACCGTGCCGCACAAGAGGTTGGTACACAAAATGAGAATGCTTGGTCTGGGGGAAAATGTGTGTAAATGGGTTAGTAACTGGCTTAGTGATAGAAAGCAGAGGGTGGTTATAAATGGTATAGTCTCTAACTGGGTCGCTGTGACCAGTGGGGTACCGCAGGGGTCAGTATTGGGACCTGTTCTCTTCAACATATTCATTAATGATCTGGTAGAAGGTTTACACAGTAAAATATCGATATTTGCAGATGATACAAAACTATGTAAAGCAGTTAATACAAGAGAAGATAGTATTCTGCTACAGATGGATCTGGATAAGTTGGAAACTTGGGCTGAAAGGTGGCAGATGAGGTTTAACAATGATAAATGTAAGGTTATACACATGGGAAGAGGGAATCAATATCACCATTACACACTGAACGGGAAACCACTGGGTAAATCTGACAGGGAGAAGGACTTGGGGATCCTAGTTAATGATAAACTTACCTGGAGCAGCCAGTGCCAGGCAGCAGCTGCCAAGGCAAACAGGATCATGGGGTGCATTAAAAGAGGTCTGGATACACATGATGAGAGCATTATACTGCCTCTGTACAAATCCCTAGTTAGACCGCACATGGAGTACTGTGTCCAGTTTTGGGCACCGGTGCTCAGGAAGGATATAATGGAACTAGAGAGAGTACAAAGGAGGGCAACAAAATTAATAAAGGGGATGGGAGAACTACAATACCCAGATAGATTAGCGAAATTAGGATTATTTAGTCTAGAAAAAAGACGACTGAGGGGCGATCTAATAACCATGTATAAGTATATAAGGGGACAATACAAATATCTCGCTGAGGATCTGTTTATACCAAGGAAGGTGACGGGCACAAGGGGGCATTCTTTGCGTCTGGAGGAGAGAAGGTTTTTCCACCAACATAGAAGAGGATTCTTTACTGTTAGGGCAGTGAGAATCTGGAATTGCTTGCCTGAGGAGGTGGTGATGGCGAACTCAGTCGAGGGGTTCAAGAGAGGCCTGGATGTCTTCCTGGAGCAGAACAATATTGTATCATACAATTATTAGGTTCTGTAGAAGGACGTAGATCTGGGTATTTATTATGATGGAATATAGGCTGAACTGGATGGACAAATGTCTTTTTTCGGCCTTACTATGTTACTATGTTACTATGTTACTGATTTACAGCGCAGACTCCCTCTGCGACACATACTGGCCATTTACAATAATGCCAGTCACTATCTCATTATCACCATTACAGTTACGCCTCCCTGCGTATCCTGAGGATTACACACAGCGCCCCCTAGCTGCAGCATGGGTCACTGCATCACAGGTGGTAGTATGTGATCTGTTTATGAAGTGGCGGTATTTCTCCCTGTATGTGGTATTATTTGGTCACTATGTGATGGTAATATGTGATCTGGTCATGGTATGGAGATATTTGTTCCTTGTATGTGGTATTATTATATGTGGAGGTGGAACTGGGGTGGAGCCTGGGTTAGTCTAAAGGGGGCCCCAAAATGTTGCCATTATGGGGCCCTGAAATTCCTTGATGAAGCCCTGACTGTAATCTTGTGTGTGTTCTGCAGGACTGGTATCTACCAATATACGGTTCCTGTAAGGTGGGAATATTGCTCTTTTTAGTAGCTTTTTTAAAAATTTATTTAGTAACAGTTTAATGTGTTTCTGTTAATATGTAGTAGAAGGTGTATGGTGGTGTCATTGGTCTTTGTATAGAGTGTTTTGTTATGTAGAGGTAATGGTCATATTATATTATGTATTCTCGGTGTGATGGTGATGGTAGTGGGTAGGGTTGAGCGAAACGGGTCGGTAATATTCAGAAGTCGCCGACTTTTGGCAAGGTCGGGTTTCATGAAACCCGACCCGACCCCAGTGTGGGGTCGGCCATGAAGTCGGCGATCTTCTGAATCTGGAATCGGAATTCCGATACCGATTCCCGATATGTTTAAGATATCGGGAATTGGTATCGGAATTCAGATTTAAGTGTAAAATAAAGAATTAAAATAAAAAATATCGCAATACTTACCCTCTGACGCGCCCTGGTACTAACCGGGAACCTTCCTCCTTCGAATCAGCGCTTCCAGGACCTTGCGGTGACGTCGCGGTGACGTCGCGGCTTGTGATTGGTCGCGCGACCGCCCATGTGACCGCTCGCGCGACCAATCAGAAGTCGTGACGTCACCGAAGGTCCTTCAAGCGCTGATTCTTAGGAAGGAAGGCTGCCGGAAAGAAGCAGGGCGCGTCCGAGGGTGAGTATATACCTAATAGGAATATGGATCCTATGGATGAAATAGGAGTTTCCTCTCCTTCAGACCCTGGGAACCATGGAAACCCAATGCACTGCATTGGGTTTCGGGTTTCGGCCGACCCCGACCCCGACTTTTTTATAGGATCGGCCGATTTCACTCGACCCGACTTTTGAAAAAGTCGGGTTTCGTGAAACCCGACCCGATCCTATAAAAGTAAAGGTCGCTCAACCCTAGTAGTGGGCATTGTGCAGCCATATTGTTTTGGCCTTTTATAGTAGTAATATTGATAATATTGGTCTTTGCATTGTGTGTTTTTGGTTAGCAACAGTGGTATACTGTAATTATATATAAAACCCCTTAATGACAGCCAATACGTCTTTTAACTGACCTGAGATATATGAGAATAGCCTCCCCATACAGGTGACAATCCAGCAGCTGTCGGCTGTGCACTATAGCTGACAACTTGCTGTATCAGCCACAATTAGTGTTTGCACCATCCAAATCTGTGTAACCCCTTAGATGCTGCTGTCAATAGTGACTACATCATTATAAATGGTTAACAGAGTGTGGGGGCTTCCTCTTTATCCAAACTGGTGCCCTCAGATCATTATTTTGCGGTCCTGATGTTTGCGATGGCAATTCGCGACCAAATAGCAGCCTTAGAGTCTGACGGCTGTAGTAATCTGTTCAGAAGTTAAGAGATATTTAGGTGGTAAAAATACACATTTTCATTTCTGTCATACCACTTTGCATTAATTCCTGTAAAGCACCTGAAGGGTTAATAAACTACCTAACAGCAGTTTTCAATATGTCAGGGGGTACTGTTTTTAAAATGGTATCACTTTTGTGGGTTTCCCAATATATGGGACCCCTAAAGTCACTTCAAACATGGATAAGTCCCGAAAAAAATAAATTTTGTAAATTTCCTTGAAAAAATGAAAAATTGCTGCTACATTTTTAAACCTCCTAAAATGCTAACAAAATAAAATAACATTTTTACAAATGGTGCTGATGTATAGCCGACATGTGGGAAATGTTATTTATTAATGGTTTGCTGTGGTATGACCATCTGGATTAAAGGGATAATCATTCAAATTTAGAAAATTGCTAATTTTTTAACATTTTTCCTCAAATTTTTGATACTTTTTATAAATAAACGCAAAACATATTGACCTAAATTTACCATTATCATAAAGTATAATGTGTCACAAAAAACAATCTCAAAATTGCTGGGATTTGTTGAAGCGTTGCAGTTATTACCACATAAAGTGATACTGGTCAGATTTAAAAAATTTGGCTCCGTCACTAAGGTGTTAAATGGCTAAATGTTTGTCGTATGGGGAGACATGCACTTTGAGGCCTGGGCCCTTGATCTTTAAGGACCCTAGCAATGCCCCTGCTGTACTGTGTGTTTACATGTCCGTGTTTCTGGAGTTGTGTGTATGTTTGTAACTAAGGTCAGTTATGGCACCATATCTAAGCAGTAACCTTGATTCTGGTACTGTATCGATGTAGTAATCTAGATTCTGGTACAATATGTATGCCGTAAGCTTGGTTCTGTTTCCGTATCTTGTAGTAGGGAATAGTAAGCTCTGTTCTGCTCCCTTATCTCTGCAGTAAGCTCGGTTCTGCTCCCATATGTCTGTAGTAAGCTCGGTCTACTCTCTTATCTCTGCAGTAAGCTCGGTTTTGCTTCCATAGCTCTGTAGTAAGCTCCGCCCTGCTCCCATATCTCTGTAGTAAGCTCGGTTCTGCTCCCATATCTCTGTAGTAAGCTCCATTCTGTTCCCATATCTCTGTAGTAAGCTCTGTTCTGCTCCCTTATCTCTGCAGTAAGCTCGGTTCTGCTCCTATATCTCTGTAGTAAGCTCGGTTCTGCTCCCATATCTCTGTAGTAAGCTCCATTCTGTTCCCATATCTCTGTAGTAAGTTCAGTTCTGCTCTTATATCTCCGTGGTAAGCGCAGTTCTGCTCCCATATCTCTATAGTAATCTCCGTTCTGTTCCCAAAACTCTGCAGTAAGCTCGGTTCTGCTCCCATATGTCTGTGGTAAGCTCAGTTCTGCTCCTATATCTCTGTGGTAAGCTCAGTTTTGCTCCCATATCTCTAGTAAGCTCCGTTCCGTTCCCATATGTCTGTAGTAAGCTCAGTTCTGCTCCTATATCACTGTGGAAAGCTCGGTTCTGCTTCCATATCTCTGTTGTAAGCTCCGTTCTGTTCCCATATCTCTGTAGTAGGCTCAGTTCTGCTCCCATATCTATGTAGTAAGCTCAGTTCTGTTCCCATATCTCTGTAGTTAGCTCAGTTCTGCTCCCATATCTCTGTAGTAAGCTCGGTTCTGCTCCCATAGCGCTATAGTAATCTCCATTCTGTTTTCCCATATCTCTGTAGTAAGCTCATTTCTGCTGCTATATCTCTGTGGTAAGCTCGGTTCTGCTCCCATATCTCTGTAGTAAGCTCCGTTCTGTTCCCATATCTCTGCGGTAAGCTCAGTTCTGCTCCAGTACCTCTGTAGTAAGCTCGGTTCTGCTCCCATAGCGCTATAGTAAGCTTCGTTCTGCTCCCATATCTCTGTAGTAAGCTCCATTCTGTTCCTATATCTCTGTAGTTAGCTCAGTTCTGCTCTTATATTACTGTAGTAAGCTCGGTTCTGCTTCCATAGCTCTGTAGTAAGCTCCGTTCTGTTCCCATATCTCTGTAGTGAGCTTGATTCTGCTCCCATATCTCTGTAGTAAGCTCCATTCTGTTCCCATATCTCTGTAGTAAGCTCAGTTCTGCTCCTATATCTTTGTGGTAAGCTCGGTTCTGCTCCCATATCTCTTTAGTAAGCTCCATTCTGTTCCCATATCTCTGCGGTAAGCTCAGTTCTGCTCAAATATCTCTGTAGTAAGCTCGGTTCTGCTCCAATAGTGCTATAGTAAGCTCCGTTCTGTTTCCATATCTCTGTAGTAAGCTCAGTTCTGCTCCTATATCTCTGTGGTAAGCTCAGTTGTGCTCCCATATCCCTGTGGTAAGCTCGGTTCTGCTCCCATATTTCTGTAATAAGTTCGGTTCTGCTTCCATAGTACTATAGTAAGCTCCGTTCTGTTTCCATATCTCTAGTAAGCTCGGTTCTGCTCCTATATCTCTGTGGTAAGCTCAGTTCTGCTCCCATATCTCTGTAGTAAGCTCTGTTCTGTTCCCATATCTCTGTAGTAAGCTTAGTTCTGCTCCTATATTTCTGTAGTAAGCTTGGTTCTGCTCCAATATCTCTGTAGTAAGCTCGGTTCTGCTCCCATAGCGCTACAGTAAGCTCCATTCTGTTCCCATATCTCTGTAGTAAGCTCAGTTCTGCTCCTGTATCTTTGTGGTAAGCTCAATTCTGCTCCCATATCTCTGTAGTAAGCTCCATTCTGTTCCTATATCTCTGTAGTAAGCTCAGTTCTGCTCTTATATTTCTGTAGTAAGCTCGGTTTTGCTTCCATAGCTCTGTAGTAAGCTCCATTCTGTTCCGATATCTCTGTAGTGAGCTTGGTTCTGCTCCCATATCTCTGTAGTAAACTCAGTTCTGCTCCTATATGTTTGTGGTAAGCTCGATTATGCTCCCATATCTCTGTAGTAAGCTTGGTTCTGGTCCCATATCTCTGTAGTAAGCTCCAGTCAGTTTCTTTTTCTACGTAGCAATCTTGGTTCTGGTCTCGTGTCTATGTAGTCAGCTTGCTTCTGTTACAGTATCTACGTAGGCCGCAAGCTTGGTTCTACATCCATATATATGCAGCTAGCTCCGTTCTGTTCCCATACCTATGTACCAGCCTGTTTTTAAAGCCTGTTATCTCTGCTGCTTTAATGCAGCGGCAAGAGATAAGCAGGGCAAAATGACTGCAACTGGAGGGCCACCGCCTTGTGATTGCCCCCCAGGCTGAAAAGTGCCAGCCAGCCCCTGGGCTTAACGGAGGACTACGCAGCCCTCCACAAAGCCCTGAACGCAAATGTGAACCCGGCATAACACTAACCTGCAAGTAAATAGCATTAAGAAGGTGCCCGGCTTCCTCATTGAAAGTGTGGCACCCAGGAGGAAATTAACTTTATTCCTCCCAGGAGCCGTTGGCTTTCAGTCATACAGGCAGGGCTGTATTTAGAGTTTCTGCTGCCCTAGGCACTTTTAGTACTGCCTCCCCCTTTGTTAAGTATGACACTATCGGCAGTGACTTTGGCAAAAATCGCTGATGTGAAAGTAGCCTTTTGCAGCAGATCGAGCAGTTTTTCCACATCTGCCACGTAACGGATCACTTACGGCAACACTGTGTTCGGCCTCATTCTTTTCCTATGGGATTTGTGGACATTTGCGGCACTTGCTGCGATCCGGGAAATGCGGTATCATACCTCCCAACTTTTGAAGAAGGGAAAGAGGGATAAAGTTTGCGGTGCCTCTGACCACACCCATTTAGTACTGCTGATCATACTGTTTCATAAACAATAATTATAAAAAAAGAACAAATATGGGCACAGTGCTCTATACTGTATAATGACCCCATACGATGCTCAATACTGTATAATGGCCACACATGATGCTCCATACTGTCTAATCGCCACACAGTGCTCCATACTGGATAATGGCCACACATGATGCTCAATACTGTATAATAGCCACACATGATGCTCCATACTGCATAATGGCCCCCTCCCTCCCATCTTGTATGCATGGCTCATTTCCCCGCTCCCATCTTGTATGCATGGCTCATCTCCCCCCCACCATCCTGTATGCATGACTCATCTCACCCCCTCCCTCCCATCCTGTATTCATGGCTTAGCTCCCCGCTCCCATCTTGCATGGCTCGGCTCCCCGTCCTCCTTCATCCTCCCCCCTCCTCCCTGGCTGTCATACTCACCTTTCTCACACTGCGCCGAACATCCCTCCATCTCTGTCCTGGCGCAGCAACTTCTTCCTGCGTGAGCAGTCATGTGGTACCGCTCATTAAGGTCATGAATATGCATCCATATTCATCACCTTAATGAGCGGTACCACGTAACCGCTCACACAGGACGAGCTGCCGTCGCTGAGACCAGGCATCGCTGGAGTAGGGTGAGTCTCTGGATTAGGGAGAGTATGACGTCTTCAAGCAGGCAGGCGGGCGGGCAGGGGGCGGTCGGTCGGGAGGTGACCCCAAACTTAAAAAACAAAACAGAAAAAAAACTTGCTCAGGTGCTGCCCCTCCGCATTGTCCCGCCCTAGGCACATGCCCTCAAGTGCCTAGTGGCAAATACGGCCCTGCATACAGGCATGACAGCACAGCTTCAGCCATTACTGACATCACTGAGAGCGGTGGCTGTAAGCATGCCCTGGCACTAACTGACAGCCATATTGGCAGTGCATTAGAGTAGAGGCAGCTGTCAGTCAAAGTACCTGGGTGTGGTTACATCTACCTCTCAATGTATGAAGCCATCTTGACACACCCGGATGACTATAACACAGTAGCTCCTAGGAGAAATACAGTTAATTTTCCCCTGGATGTCACACTTTCAGTACAGCTGAAACCTTCATAACCCCATATCTGCAGGTTAATAGTGTTATCCGACCAGACAGGTTACCTATAACTGCTAAAATTCTGGTTCCATACAGTCACCACTAGGGGGAGCTTGTAGGCTGACTGCATACTGTTTTATTACAGTATACTCCCTCTAGTGGTGGCAGAGTCAATGTCTCAGACTTCTGAAGCCCAGTGTACATCAGGCAGTCTGCGAAGTGTTGTGGACATTCTGTGACAACACAATAGAGTGAGGCCCTAAAAGGATGCATTTATGGCATAGGAGGACACCAGGTAATTTTATTATATATACTACATAAACGTTGTACCTGGACCAGAGTTTCCCATTTATACAGGCATCTAACCCCAATTTAATAGCACGAATGTCATGGGACTCATGCACAATCGCCACTAATGTATTGACCATAATTAGTATTTGGAAAGTTTTAGAGGAAGTAAAGTGTTTTTAAATTGTAATTTTCTCTGCATTTATGAAGCGCTATATCCTTTATAGTGACAGTAAATACAAGCATAAGGATTCATTAGCTTTAGATTAAATGATGAACTATAGACTCTCAGCCCACTATATCTTTTTGATGAGAGCCAGCTTTTGATTTTTATAGGCAAATTCTCCAAAATGCCGCTGCCCGAGTCTGAAAGTGGCGTTTTCCTCTCAGCGAGGAGAGAGCTTGTTAAATATGCTTTTATCACTCTCATTAAATAGGAAAGGCAGCAATGATTAGGCAAACAGAACATCAAAGACAAGGGGATAGTCATTCTTACTGATTGTACAGCTGTTTGCTAGAAAAAAGCTTCCCATTCTGTACTCAAGCGGAGGTGTTCCTGCAGGTTCCAGCAAGTATCAGCCGCTGGGACCAGCGTCCTTGTGTTAGAGATTACTGGACAGGGACTAACTTTAGACATCAGTGCTGAAACTGAAGACAGAAGTCATATACTATTCTTATATACTGTATCCTACTCTGTATGAAGTCAGCAAAAATGGCAGAAATGACAGCACATTTCACAAATGATGCACATGACGAGATAAACTTTGTGCGAGTTGTTAATCTTCATTGGGCTACATTCCCACAGTGAGCTTTTGGTGAGTTTTTTATGTTACAGATTTTCTGCACCTATTAAGTAAATCAGGTTGAATGTGTTTTGTTTGTTTTTTCTTTTTGTGCATTTTAACCGCGTTTTTGACATTGCATTTTTCGTCTCTGGTGTGTCATGTTTTAAATAAAGCTGCTTTGCTTTTGATACTTACTGGTATTTGGCTTTGACAAAACTTTATTGATATAGTCATAAGCGGAGTTCACGCATTTTTTAAGCATTTCTGCCTTGGAAATGCACTGAAAACTTGTGTTTTTCTGTATTTAATGCAAATCTGTGGGAAAAGTCTACACATAAAGCTCGGCGTACACGCAAAATTAATTGACATGTTGATAATTTCGAAAACGAACCGCAGGTCAGTTTACTCTGAGGATAGAAAAAAGCACAGTGGGCATGAGATTTCTATAACTCCCATCCACTTTGCTGGAACTGTAAGACGCTGCTTTGTTGATCTAGAGTAAAAATGCAGCGTCAAAAAAATCACCTAAAACTCATCATGGGCACACAGGCTTGATATATGATATCTTGCCTTGCGATGCTTGAATTTTCAAAAATTAGTTTTGGGTTTAATTTATCTGAATCTGTCCAAAATTTGATCCAGATAGAATTGATTCATCATGAATCAAAAGACATTTATTATAATTCTGAGGTCTCTCCAGACCCCCAAAACATAATAAACAGAGGGGGAAGGGTTAAAAATGAATAATAGATTCCAGTCATCTGTTTTATGCCTGCCTCTCACCTGTCCTGCCACAACAGCTCTTCATCTGCTCCTCTAGTCTTTGCTTCGGATCTTCCAGCCTTTCCTCTGTGGGTTGGTAATGCATCTGAGACCTTGTCAGCACCAGAACTCCTGAAGACCAGAGGTGTAAGATCCAAAAACTGGAGGAGTGGGTGGGGAACTTTGGTGGCAGGACAGGTAAGGTACAGTCCTGGGAAAGGTGAGGGACATTCCTAGGAAAAGTCCAGGAAAAGAAGAGAGACAATCCTGGGATGGGTTATGGACCGTCTTGGGAGAGGAGAGGGACACTCCTAGGACAGGTGAGGGACAGTTCTGGGAAAGGTGAGGAACAGCCGTAGGAGAAGAGACGACAGTCCTGGGAGAGGAGAGGAACAGTATTGGAACAGGTGGGGACAGTCCTGGCAAAGGACATGACAGGGACAGTCCTGGGACAGGTAAGGGACAGTCCTGGCAAAGGACAGGAGGACAGTCCTGGAACAAATGAGGGACAGTCCAGGGACAGGTACGGGACAGTCCTGGGAGAGGAGAGGGACAGTCCTGGAATAGGTGAGGGACAGTCCTAGGAGAGAAGAGGAACAGTCTTGGGACATGTGAGGGGCAGTCCAGGGACAGGTGAGGGACAGTCCTGGGAAAGGACAGAAGAGGGACAGTCCTGGGTCAAGTGAGGGACAGTCCTGGGACTAGTGAGGGACAGTCTCAGGAGAGGAGAGGGACAGTCCAGGGACAGGTGAGGGACACTCCTGGGAGAGGAGAAGGACATTCCAGTGACAGGTGAGGGACAGTCCTGAGAGAGGAGAGGGACAGTCTTGGGACAGGTGAGTATAATCTTTACTTTTATTTAATCCCTTCACCAGGCCGGCAGGCCAGAATTTTGCTGGAATTATCAAACTGGATTATGAAAATCTAGGATTCACCATAAATTCATGACAAATTCAGTTTGTTACCAAATGATTTGCTCAACTCTAATTATATCATCTTATGTCGGCATTACATTTACATTAATACCTTACGTCCAAAAACGGTGCACGTCTTTAATAAATGTGACACATGCTTCCAACCCTTTTAACCATCGCCACATTGAGTTTGCTGTAGGAAGTGTTTAAGGTTAAGGCTTTCCACTGTCACATGCAAGTGGCTGTTACATCACAGCATTCCTATGACTTTCCCTTTTTCGGTTACCCTATGGTAAAAATCCAGCAATCTTGCTATCATTGCAAAACCAATAAAGCTGGATTGTTGTGGTCAAAGTTTTTATTTCCATTGAGAAATATTGGCAGTATAATGTATAACAGATTTTGCAAATGCCATGTACTACATGTTTTGGCACAGTACGTGACAGAATTCTGCATATTTTGCTTTGTACAGTTCCCGTTTGTCGCTTCTTTTACAAATGTGAAGTAAAGAATTGTAAAAATAATCTAGGATGTCATTGTCTAAATTAGGATGTATAATTCAACAATTATTTTTTCAGCAGGTTAATAGCGTTATCGGACATGACTAGTGTTGAGCGATACCGTCCGATACTTGAAAGTATCAGTATCTGATAGTATCGGCCGATACCCGAAAAATATCGGATATCGCCGATACCGATATCCGATACCAATACAAGTCAATGGGACATCAAGTATCGGAAGGTATTCTCATGGTTCCCAGGGTCTGAAGGAGAGGAAACTCTCCTTCAGGCCCTGGGATCCATAGGGATGTGTACAATAAAGAATTAAAATAAAAAATATTGATATGCTCACCTCTCCGGGGGCCCCTGGACATCACGCTGCTAACCGGGAGGCTTCTTTGTTTAAAATGCGCGCCTTTAGGACCTGCGAATGACGTCCCGGCTTCTGATTGGTCGCGTGCCGCCCATGTGACCGGCACGCGACCAATCAGAAGCCGTGACGTCATTCGCAGGTCCTTAATTCCTAGAATTAGGAGTTTTTGTGAATGAGAATGACGTCGCGGCTTCTGATTGGTCGCGTGCCGGTCACATGGGCGGCACGCGACCAATCAGAAGCCGGGACGTCATTCGCAGGTCCTAAAGGCGCGCATTTTAAACAAAGAAGCCTCCCGGTTAGCAGCGTGATGTCCAGGGGCCGCCGGAGAGGTGAGCATATCAATATTTTTTATTTTAATTCTTTATTTTACACATCCCTATTGATCCGATACCGATACCCGATATCACAAAAGTATCGGATCTCGGTATCGGAATTCCGATACCGCAAGTATCGGCCGATACCCGATACTTGCGGTATCGGAATGCTCAACACTAGACATGACATGTTCCCTTTAAGCAGGACTTATCCAGTAGAGGACAACCCCTTTAAAGGGTCGGACATTGGCTTACAATGTAGCTACCGCCATAAAGTAGCACCAGAAGCCGCTTCCTTCCAGGAGAGAACCAGTTTGCATGTTTCCCCCATAGAGCATTGCCAAAAGACTCTATACTCAGCAGGTCTTATTAGGAAGAGCCAGTCCACGGCCAAGGCTGCATTTTAAAGTCACCCAAATCTCAAGTTAATAACATGTATTTAATGACTGACAAATCTGAGAAAACACTTGAGAAAAATTAATATTTCAGAAGCGATGTCGGCAATCCTACAAGCGCTGAACTGAATGCTTTTGTATTGACTGCAGTAAAAATTTTACCTTGTTTTGCCCATAAGAAAGTCAGAGCCTCACAATGGGACAAAACAATGAAATGTCATGAGACCGCGATGTCTGGATGCATTAATTTTAAAGCTGGTAAGCACTGGCTTCCATTAATTTATTCCCTCCTTAGATTATTTCCTGAATATTTAGAAGTTCAGCTAATCCCTTGAAATTCCGATAATCTTGTTTTCCAATATTAAAAACTGTGAGAAATTAATACAATTCTTGTGATTTCGAAAAAAGGCTAAAGAAAAAAAAATAAATGTGAAAAGTTTATCACTTTTACCAGAAATACATACCATAGTATTTAGTGATCTATATATTGTAGGAAGTGGATTCTTCTTTAAAACATATTAGACTTCTTGTGTAAGGTTTTTCTTTTACCTTACCTAAAAGGAGGAAATAAGATAAAATAACAGAATACCTATGACACCCTTGGAAAAAAAGGGATGCAAATTATCTCTCCTCCAGAAGGAAGAAAATGGTAAGTGGCCAAAAAAAGAGCCTTGAAACATTAGATGATGGTACTGATGAGAAGCAAAAATCCAGAAACACGTCTGGTTCTACACCAGACGTGTTTCTGGATTTTTGCTTCTCATCAGTGCAGATCCGGGCACTGGTTGTCTAGATGAAATGCCTTTAATACAGTTCTTGGTTTTACAGGTTCTTAGAACAGTTTTTTTCACAATGCTTTGCCATTTTTCATACAGCCCCCACTCAGTACTGGTCTATGGAAGCTATAAGAGGAGGTCATTATACTTTCAGACAGTGATCTTATTTGATATTTAATGTTTTGAATAGTCAATTTGATGACAAATTTTTCTGTAAATTAAGTTGTCTTACCCCTCAAAAAACCACTTTGAAGTTCCAGCCACTATGTGTTTTCCTTCCGGCCATCTTGTTATCTACTTCCTGTGTAATCAGTCCATGTGCAGTACGTATGCCAACAGGTATCATACGGACAGCATACTGAACAATGCATGTCACTGTTGTGAACATTGTTATACCGGTTCGGATGGTCTGTATATAATAAATTGCAGCATATGCTACTTTGATCCATATTTCGGATCAGACTCTTGCACTTAAAGTCAATGGATGCCTTAAAAACAGATCATAAATAGGTTACCATGTATATGTCATGTGTTTTTCATAGGTACGTTACAATTATTAAGATACAATTCTATATTCGGCTTTTTAATATTTATTTAATTGATCAATGATCATGCATACCTGGATGCCAAGAGTACAGGACAGACATACGGATGGCATACAGATGTAAAAAGTAGACATACAGATGAAAAATTATGTTTTTTCTTTGGAGGAAAAATTGACAATTTTGTATACACTCGTGTGAACCTGGCTTAAAGAGAATCTGTCCACAGGATTTTGCTGCCTCATCTGAGAGCAGCATGATGTAGGGGAAGAGACCCTGATTTCAGTGATCTGTCACTTAGTTTACTGGCTGCAGCAGTTGTGACACAATCAGAGTCCATAGTATGTAGCAGAGCTCAGAAATCTGCCCCGCCAAAACCAGGATCTCTATGTACATTGTCTATTGACAGTGAGCTGCTTATCACAGAAGGGGGTGTGGTCAAATCAGTGCTCACATGCACTGTGGTCAGGGCAATGATAGTCTCGTAGTGATAAAACTAAGTAAACAGCAGCACAAAGCTTATTAAGTGACACATCACTGAGTTTAGTGCTTAACCCCTAGTCCATCTTTGTCCCAATTCAACTGGTTTTCACCTTTTCAGACTGCACATAGCTATAACAGTGATGTGGACTTTCGCATCCAGTGACTGGACAGTAACAGAAGCAATGCATGCTCAGAAGTGAGAGAAAGGAAGTTCCAAATCCTATCGTGCTGGCAGAATGCTGATTAAAGTGAAATCATCTACTGAAAAACAGTAAATGGGAAGTTGTAGATCATGAGAATTGTGACAGTCCCTAAACAAATTTGATTGATACGTGCACCGAAACTGGTTTTGACTTTTTGTAGAGGTGTAGAGGATCAGGGCAGGACGACCATGACTTTCTACAGGTTACGGGTCTGTTTTATTGATGTTCTTATTTAAATTACTTCTTTGTCATGACAGAGTCTCTTTGAGCCTGAATTTTCAGTTTCTGATGGCCTCAGATTGATCTGGTCCTCCTGACTGTCATGGTCATAGTAGCAGCAAGCCTTGCATTTGATAAATAGATATAACATGGCGCTTGGGAAGGAAGGATCTTTCTGATGTGTAAATGAGGTCATCTTTACATTTTGACTGTATTTCAATTAAAAAGTGATGGGATCTAATTAAGATGAATGGGATAAATGATTTACTTTGTAGAGGGAAGTTACAGAAACTCTCACACGTTCTCCTTTCTTTCATGTAAATTCTGCTTGCATTATAATTTTCTCTTTCAGCCTCCATGGCAGTCACATTGAATACCCTCTATGGTACGTGCCCCTGATAGAGCGGATTACCGCCTCCGGCATCCTGATTCTGGACTTGTAGTTCACGATTGTTTGGTTACGAGGTGGAATCGATGAAGTATCCCTCTTCCCTGTACAATCTCAGGTGGCCGGTGCCAGCACAGAAGTGTCCCGCCAGCCAGCTGGCCAAGGAAAATCTTTACAGTCGGTCGCTGCACTTGATAAATAAGACCCAACGCTCGTTGTTATCCCCCAATGAAGAATATTGATATCACTCTGACGGGCAGTTTTTCATTTCGGAAACATGAAGGTGACCTTCGCTGGCTTTGACCAGCTTACAGATTGTTTCTCTAATCTCCTTCTAATATTAATCCATCTCACTCATCACAAGCAGAATTTCAATGGCTGCAGTGAGAAAGCATTAATTAATGCTCCCGGGCAAAGCAGAAAAATAAAGAAACTCCCAACTAAAAAAAAAAAAAAAATGGACGCAAACTACGACAGAACTTACTAGGTATAGACCATCTTTCTGATATACTCATCATTTAAGGGTCCATTTACACTGCTCAATGTTGAAGGCAGGTTGAATACACTGCATGATTGTCAAAAAATGAACACTTCTAAGAATTCTTGTTAAAAAAAAGCATTCCCATCAAAATTGTTATCACTTAATATAATGCAATCATCATATTATATAGCACTGTGTACTTACAATTGCTCATTTTACCTTTCTACCCAGTTAATTCCTCTCTTTTTTATTATGTTATTATTATTCATCACCATTATTTCTTTCACTTGCTTTTGAGTGCCTTTAGTGGCATAAACTGCATTGGTCTCTCCCATTAAACACCTTAAGATTCATTTACATTGCAAGATTATAGTTAAAGAAACCCTCCTCCTCCTTTTAAAGTTTTTATCCTCTTAATATACTGCAATCATATTATACAGAACTGTGTACTTACAATTGCTCATTTTGCCTTTCTACCCATCTAATTCTTCTCTTTTCCATTAGGTGTATGACATCATGTGATTAATAACTGACTAGCTGAATCCTTCTAAGCTCTATGTAGAAACAGGAGGTCAATTTTCCCTGCATGAGTGCCGTGATTTAGAATTGTAGTTCTAATAATGCCTCATGAAGGGTAAAGAGACTTGTTTCTACATAGAGCTTGGAAGGATTCAGCTAGTCAGTTATTAATCACGTGATGTCATAGACCTAATGGAAAAGAGAATAATTAACTGGGTAGAAAGATAAAATGAGCAATTGTAAGTACACAGTGCCTTACAATATGATGATTGCAATATATTAAGAGGATAAAAACTTTAATGGGAGGATGAGTGATTCTTTAACTATAATCTTGCAATGTAAATGAATCTTAAGGCATTTAATGGGAGAGACCAATGCAGTTTATGCTACTAAAGGCACTCAAAAACAAGTGGAAGAAACAATGATAATGGACAGAGCATTCTCAACGCTTTAGCTCTATAGAGAAAAAGAAAGTTTCACAATGATCACGTCACAATATAGTATTGTATAGAACTAGCAGCAAGAGACCTGCAATGGACCGCTGGAGAGGGAGGAGAATTAGAAAGTATATTATCTCTATATGAAGTGTGGTATTATGATTGTGTAGCAACTCACATGGGAGGGAACATTGGTAAGTCACTAGAAACTGCAACTGACCAAGCCGGCTCCTGGTCAGACTAGAGATTTTGACCCCGCAGTCCATAGTGGTTCCCACTTGGGTTGGATTGGCCCTAACAGACTAAATGATGGCAGTTTAGACTTTTGCTGCCTGAAAGTCCGTTGAGCGCTTCATGTTCCTCCTAAGGAACCAGAGGGTAGAGCAGAGTGCGAATTACCTACAGAAGGGAAAGAGTGCTGAAATAGAAAGAGATCCCAGAGTGAGTTAAAACAATCCACAAAATGAGAAGATAAGTTATGCGCTGATAGAGAGTATGCCACCTACTTCCTAAACAAAGAGCAGGTTAGGTGTAGGGTGAAAAGCATAATTAGCAGAGAGATAAAGCCTAGCTGGTCTTTCACTGACTGGCATAAACAACGGCAGTATGGCTGGGCATCCAAATGAGAATATCACCAGCAGGAAATATCAGCAGAGGGAAAGTATATATAGCTGCACCTGAAAGGTGATTGGGCAGATAAGCAAAAACACCTGTCAACCTAAAAAGACTAAAGTAAGAATAACATACAATAAACATCCAGATAAAAGGCGTAACTGCTGGGGCTCAGCAGACAGAGAAGCCAAACACAAAGCACAGTCTCAAGGGTTTGAACCCAGATGCATGACATTTATTGGTAAAATTATAATGCTTAATTGCAGCTGTAGGGGTGCTGGAGGGAAATGAAAGGGAATTTGGCGGCAGAATTTCTTACCCAAACTACTTATATGTGCATGTAGCTCTTCAAATACAAGTTCCACAACAACTTTACTTGGCCAGTTAATTCCTACATTACTGAGAAATCTGCGTTTGCGTTGATATACAAATGAGGGTGAAGAGCTATAGTAGATCTAAAGCTTCTGTCACTCCAGCTCTGTTCTCCACCTAGCAATCCTCTTCCAACTTGACTGACGGTCTTCATGCTGTGTGACTTCAGGCAATGGAGTCATCAGTCAAGCATGAGGAGGCGGCTCTGGATGGGGAATAGATCTGGAGTGACAGAAGCATTCAGATCTACCAAAGTACTTCAGGCTCATTTTCATATAAATTCTAAAATTGATTTCTCAGTAGATGAACGGACTGGCCATGTACATATATTGCTGGACTTGTCTGAGAGAGCTTCATGTCCATTTAAATAGATTGGGGTATGAAATTGTGCTGACAGATTCCCTTTAAATACTTGTTTTTCAGTATAAATATTCACTTTTTGCTACAAATCATAGGCTCTTATTGATACAGATAAGCAAATCTCTCAAAATTCATTTTGGGAGGATTCAATCAATTCAGACTGCAGATTGAATATCGGATGTGCCCAGATTCTCTGAGGTCTCTCCGGACCCTAAAACATAATAAACAGAGAAAGAGTTAAAAATGAAGCAAATTATACTCAGCTGTCCTTACCTGTCCGTACCGCTGCTGTCCTCCTCTCCAGACAATTCCTTCAGTATTTAGTTCCTCCATAACTGAAGACAGTGATTGGCATCATGCGGTCATGTGAGGAGAGACGCACACATCAATGATGTCAGTGATGTGCGTCGACCTTCTTTGGTATCATGTGAGGTCAGTCACTGGCCTCAGCGTGGGAATATCTGAATACCACAAAGGAAGAGCTGCAGTGGAAATAGCCCAAGGAAAGGTGAGGACTTAGGACAAGGCAGTATAATGTGTTTTATTATTTCATCCCCTTCCCGGCCGTCAAAAGAATCCAACAAAATGGTGGCTGTTACTTTGCTGGATTTGTGCAAATCGAACTCCAAAAATATTGGATTCGCCAGAATCTAAAACATTGTGGCCCGATTCTAACGCATCGGGTATTCTAGAATATGCATGTCCCCGTAGTATATGGACAATGATGATTCCAGAATTCATGGCAGACTGTGCCCGTCGCTGATTGGTCGAGGCAACCTTTATGACGTCATCGTCTCCATGGCAACCATTATGACATGTACGTCGATACTGTGCCCGTCGCTGATTGGTCGAGGCGAATTCGCGGCAGACTGTGCCCGTCGCTGATTGGTCGAGGCAACCTTTATGACATCATCGTCGCCATGCTGTGCCCGTCGCCTGGCGGCCTCGACCAATCAGAGACGTGGGATTTCCAGGACAGACAGACAGACAGTCAGAAAAACCCTTAGACAATTATATATATAGACTAGATTGTGGCCCGATTCTAACGCATCGGGTATTCTAGAATATGCATGTCCCCATAGTATATGGACAATGATGATTCCAGAATTTGCGGCAGACTGTGCCCGTCGCTGATTGGTCGAGGCAACCTTTATGACATCATCGTCGCCATGGCAACCATTATAACATCTACGTCGATAGTGTGCCCGTCGCTGAATCACAAACGTGGGATTTCTACGTCCTTTATGACATCATCGTCGCTGTGCCCGTTGCTGATTGGTCGAGGCCAATCCTGGCCTCGACCAATCAGACGCGGGATGTCTACGTCCTTTAGGACATCATCGTCGTTGTTCACGTCGCTGATTGGTCGACGAATCAGAGACGCGGGATTTCCAGGACAGACAGACAGACAGACAGAAAGACAGACAGACAGACATACGGAAAAACCCTTAGACAATTATATACAGTGGGGCAAAAAAGTATTTAGTCAGTCAGCAATAGTGCAAGTTCCACCACTTAAAAAGATGAGAGGCGTCTGTAATTTACATCATAGGTAGACCTCAACTATGGGAGACAAACTGAGAAAAAAAATCCAGAAAATCACATTGTCTGTTTTTTTAACATTTTATTTGCATATTATGGTGGAAAATAAGTATTTGGTCAGAAACAAACAATCAAGATTTCTGGCTCTCACAGACCTGTAACTTCTTCTTTAAGAGTCTCCTCTTTCCTACACTCATTACCTGTAGTAATGGCACCTGTTTAAACTTGTTATCAGTATAAAAAGACACCTGTGCACACCCTCAAACAGTCTGACTCCAAACTCCACTATGGTGAAGACCAAAGAGCTGTCGAAGGACACCAGAAACAAAATTGTAGCCCTGCACCAGGCTGGGAAGACTGAATCTGCAATAGCCAACCAGCTTGGAGTGAAGAAATCAACAGTGGGAGCAATAATTAGAAAATGGAAGACATACAAGACCACTGATAATCTCCCTCGATCTGGGGCTCCACGCAAAATCCCACCCCGTGGGGTCAGAATGATCACAAGAACGGTGAGCAAAAATCCCAGAACCACGCTGGGGGACCTAGTGAATGAACTGCAGAGAGCTGGGACCAATGTAACAAGGCCTACCATAAGTAACACACTACGCCACCATGGACTCAGATCCTGCAGTGCCAGACGTGTCCCACTTCTTAAGCCAGTACATGTCCGGGCCCGTCTGAAGTTTGCTAGAGAGCATTTGGATGATCCAGAGGAGTTTTGGGAGAATGTCCTATGGTCTGATGAAACCAAACTGGAACTGTTTGGTAGAAACACAACTTGTCGTGTTTGGAGGAAAAAGAATACTGAGTTGCATCCATCAAACACCATACCTACTGTAAAGCATGGTGGTGGAAACATCATGCTTTGGGGCTGTTTCTCTGCAAAGGGGCCAGGACAACTGATCCGGGTACATGAAAGAATGAATGGGGCCATGTATCGTGAGATTCTGAGTGCAAACCTCCTTCCATCAGCAAGGGCATTGAAGATGAAACGTGGCTGGGTCTTTCAACATGACAATGATCCAAAGCACACCGCCAGGGCAACGAAGGAGTGGCTTCGTAAGAAGCATTTCAAGGTCCTGGAGTGGCCTAGCCAGTCTCCAGATCTCAACCCTATAGAAAACCTTTGGAGGGAGTTGAAAGTTCGTGTTGCCAAGCGAAAAGCCAAAAACATCACTGCTCTAGAGGAGATCTGCATGGAGGAATGGGCCAACATGCCAACAACAGTGTGTGGCAACCTTGTGAAGACTTACAGAAAACGTTTGACCTCTGTCATTGCCAACAAAGGATATATTACAAAGTATTGAGATGAAATTTTGTTTCTGACCAAATACTTATTTTCCACCATAATATGCAAATAAAATGTTAAAAAAACAGACAATGTGATTTTCTGGATTTTTTTTTCTCAGTTTGTCTCCCCATAGTTGAGGTCTACCTATGATGTAAATTACAGATGCCTCTCATCTTTTTAAGTGGTGGAACTTGCACTATTGCTGACTGACTAAATACTTTTTTGCCCCACTGTATATAGATGAGTGCTAAAATCAGTATAACCGGGAAAGACATCCATGAGATGTTTTCTGGTCTTTGCTTTTTACAGATTAGTACAGCTTAGTTCCAGGTGTTTTCTTTTTGGCTTCAATGAAAAGAATTTGACATCATAGCTGGAAAGAACTAGGATCACTGAAGCGATGGGCAGTTACTTGAGTGTCCCCTATATATTCACATCCATCCATCGTTGTTGGTGATAGTTGGTGACTCATATTATATTAGGCAGTAAAGCCTTCTTTAGCTGCAGTTGTCTCTCTTGAATTACATTGTAACATCACATAATGGTGCATTTAATTATTCTGCACAATTGTATGGCTGTAACAGATGCATATACAACACATGGCCAACGAAACATGCACGATCTGATTATTCCTCTCTGACAGGGTTGCTACTGCCCTCATAGTTAAGGACTTGCCCAATTGGTAGTCTGAGTACTGTCATGGAGTCCTGTGTTGTGTGCAGCTTCTGATTGCTGCTTGTCAGATATTTTCAATCAGTTTACACAAGATTTTGTCCCACTTTTAAGAATATCCTGCCACAATTGCAGCTCTATCGGGAAGAATGAAGGGGTTAGTGGTTGACCGATCTGGATCATTTTGGGTTGTTTTGCTTAGATATACAGATATTGAGTCATGTAATGACGTATTGTGTCACATTGTCAAGATGCAATGTCCCTGTCTAGTGTGGGCACAGTACAAAGTACGGAATAAAGAAACCACCATCTCTTCTCTGCTTTACTATCCTGAAATGCCACCTGATTCTGATTTTTTAAATATCACTTAGATTTATGTCATACTAGAAATAGGCCCGATGCTATCGCATCGGGAGTGCGGTGAAATTAACATCTGTGTATGCTCAGTGGTGCTGACAGGAGCAGCGGACATGTCGCACACCGTTTGCGCTTTCCAACATATCTGTTCTATATCATCCCTCTGCATTTTTGTATTGTATGTGTTGGGTCATTTGACCACTTTCACCCCTTGTGCACTGTCTCTTCCTTGTTGTGTGCTGTACTTTGGTACCTGGTGTAGTGTTTCTTGAGCGGTGTTCGCTATGTGGTGTCTCCCCTGTGTGCTGTGAGTGAATCGCCTCCGTAGGGCAGTGGGATACTCGGAACCGGGCCCTTCGTCCGTTGTAAATGGGGGAAAGGTCTATAAAGGGATAATGTTCGTGACACCACCTGTGGTATTCGGTCAGGGTGACCGACGCTGCTTAGGGGTCCGCAGGGGTGATGTTATGGCAGCTGGATGGTATACCTTCCCACAGGTGAAGTATGTCCCCAGGGCTTCCCAGTATGTGGATGGTGGATGATGTGAGGCGCAGTGAAGAATGAGGACACAAGGTTGCAGTCTATTTACCTTTACTGAACAATTCAGCGTCCACAGTCCAGAGCACCAGATCACAGGGCAGGCAGAGTTTGGCCGGTTTGGAGGCAAATCCAGAGTCCCCTTGTCCAGGTGGAAAACAGTAGCCTTCCTCTAGCGCCTGGATGTTGTACTACCTTACTGCTAAGCTTCTCATAAGGTCCTTACAACTGATGTTGGTGTTCTAGATGTTATGTCTTTCTCTCTGTCCCCCAGATAGAAAGGAACAACCCTTATAACTGGTGGCTTGAGGCTTTTTACAGGAGCTCTAGGATACCCCGGCCTCCCATCGTTGCCACCGTGTCTCCTGGATAAAGGTCGGGCAACTAATATGGAATTAGCTGTCCTGCCGGTCTCTGGAGCCAGGCTTGGAGACGATGACTCCCTCGGTGTTCCGGCTACCAGATCCTGCGTCTCAGAAAGGAATCAGCCTTTTACAGGGCAGAACTCCTTCTGGTTTCCTCTCTTTTTGCTATGACTTCTTTTCTCACTCTCTGCAACACAATTCTCCTTCAATGTCTCTTTCTTAGGAATGATGCTGCTGTCGGGCTGACGCAGCTCTGTGGCCTTCTGTCTAGGCCTCTGACAGGATCCCACCCCTGTCAGGGACCTACTACCTGAGTGGAGCTCAGATAGAAGCTCACTGGGTGAAGTCCAGCTCGCTTCTGCCTAACTTCCTATCCAGACCACCAGTTTTACCTAATTGTGAAGAGTGCCCTACTAAATAGGAGCACAGCTCCCCCTGGTGGTCTGGAGTGTGAAGTGTGTTGTGTGGTTTGTGATACCTGGTAAAGAGATCTCCTTTATTGCCATCAGACGTAACATCACTCCCCCTGGTGGAAGAATGACATTACAGCAACGACCAGGACCCTGGGGCGCTGCATGTGTCTATTTCCCTTATGTGGTCTCTTGTAAGCTGTTGTGACTATAATTGAAGGTGGTACATTGTTTTGTGCAGTTTGTATACAGTAGTAGACAAAATTGATACACAGTATGGGACTGTGGAGAAGTTTGTGCTGCGAGAGGTAATCAAAAATCGTAAGTAAGCATACGCGGGTACACCGCGCAGTCATGGCTGTTACTGGGAATAGCGGTGACGTCTATCTGTCACTTGCGCAGGCGCAGTTCGTGGCCATAAGGCTGTTACTGCGGCTGCACAAATAAAACATAGACGTCACCGCTAGTCCCCACGCAGGCGCAGTAACAGCTGTGTCATTACCGTGCATGCGTTGGTAGAGCACGCAGTTGTGGCTGTTACTGCACATGCGCAGTAATAGCGGAGGTTTGTATTTCACTTGCGCAGGCGCAAGTTACACTGCTGCGGTGCCTTATGGGATTCGGGGACAGCAGCCGGAAGTCCTAACTGGCAATTATATATAGATGTGTAGATAGATAGATAGATAGATAGATACAGTCATGGCCAAAAGTATTGACACCCCTGCAATTCTGTCAGATAATACTCATTTTCTTCCTGAAAATGACTGCAAACACAAATTATTTGGTATTATTATCTTCATTTAATTTCTCTTAAATGAAAAAACACAAAAAGAATTGTCCTAAAGCCAAATTGGATATAATTCCACACCAAACACTGTTCGAAAAATCATGTGATGCTTCTCTAATTTGTGTAACTAACAGCACCTGTAACTTACCTGTGGCACCTAACAGGTGTTGGCAATAACTAAATCACACTTGCAGCCAGTTGACATGGATTAAAGTTGACTCAACCTCTGTCCTGTGTCCTTGTGTGTACCACATTGAGCATGGAGAAAAGAAAGAAGACCGAAGAACTGTCTGAGGACTTGAGAAACCAAATTGTGAGGAAGCATGAGCAATCTCAAGGCTACAAGTCCATTTCCAAAGACCTGAATGTTCCTTTGTCTACCGTGCGCAGTGTCATCAAGAAGTTTAAAACCCATGGCACTGTGGCTAACCTCCCTAGATGTGGACGGAAAAGAAAAATTGACAAGAGATTTCAACGCAAGATTGTGCGGATGTTGGATAAAGAACCTTGACTAACATCCAAACAAGATCAAGCTGCCCTGCAGTCCGAGGGTACTACAGTGTCAACCCGTACTATCCATCGGCGTCTGAATGAAAAGGGACTGTATGGTAGGAGACCCCTCTTCTTACCCCGAGACATAAAAAAGCCAGGGTGGAGTTTGCCAAAACTTACCTGAAAAAGCCTAAAACGTTTTGGAAGAATGTTCTCTGGTCAGATGAGACAAAAGTAGAGCTTTTTGGGCAAAGGCATCAACATAGAGTTTACAGGAGAAAAAAAGAGGCATTCAAAGAAAAGAACACGGTCCCTACAGCCAAACATGGTGGAGGTTCCCTGATGTTTTTGGGTTGCTTTGCTGCCTCTGACACTGGACTGCTTGACCGTGTGCATGGCATTATGAAGTCTGAAGACTACCAACAAATTTTGCAGCATAATGTAGGGCCCAGTGTGAAAAAGCTGGGTCTCCCTCAGAGGTCATGGTCTTCCAGCAGGACAATGACCCAAAACACACTTCAAAAAGCACTAGAAAATGGTTTGAGAGAAAGCACTGGAGACTTCTAAGGTGGCCAGCAATGAGTCCAGACCTGAATCCCATAGAACACCTGTGGAGAGATCTAAAAATGGCAGCTTGGAGAAGGCACCCTTCAAATATCAGGGACCTGGAGCAGTTTGCCAAAGAAGAATGGTCTAAAATTCCAGCAGAGCATTGTAAGAAACTCATTGATGGTTACCGGAAGCGGCTGGTCGCAGTTATTTTGGCTAAAGGTTGTGCAACCAAGTATTAGGCTGAGGGTGCCAATACTTTTGTCTGGCCCTTTTTTGGAGTTTTGTGTGAAATGATCAATGTTTTGATTTTTGCTTCATTCTCTTTTGTGTTTTTTCATTTAAGACAAATTAAATGAAGACAATAATACCAAATAATTTGTGATTGCAATCATTTTCAGGAAGAAACTGAGTATTATCTGACAGAATTGCGTGGGGTGTCAATACTTTTGCCCATGACTGTAGATAGAAGATAAAAAATGGAGGCATACGACCAGTTAAAAATGGAAAAGAGTGCTTTTTAATAGCCTTAAAATGGCGATGTTTCAGCTCAAAGCTGTGAGCCTTTTTCAAGCCTTTTGTTTGGTATTTTTTATTCTAGATTGATATATAGAAGGATAATAGATAGATAGATAGATAGATAGATAGATAGATAGATAGATAGATAGATAGATAGATAGGTATATAGAAGGATAATAGATAGATAGATAGATAGATAGATAGATAGATAGATAGATAGATAGATAGATAGAAGGATAATAGATGGATAGATGATAGATGAATAGATAGATGAATAAATAAATAGATAGATGGTCACTCACCACGCCACCAGGACTAATTAATTCCCTTTTGTATTTTTTAAAATACTGGAGTGCTGCCTCTTTTTTTCTGCATTTATATCCTTTTGCAAAGAGGTGACTCATTGCTGAGAGGCCCTGCACCCATAGTACTTTTATATGTGTGTTGTTCCAATTTGTTCTCTAGATAGATAGATAGATAGATAGATAGATAGATAGATAGACAGATAGATAGATAGATAGATAGATAATAGATAGATAGATATAAGATAGATAGATAATAGATAGACAATAGATAGATAGATAGATAGATAGATAGATAGATAGATAGATAGATAGATAGATAGATAGATAATAGATAGATAGATAATAGATAGATAGATAGACAATAGATAGATAGATAGATAGATAGATAGACAGATAATAGATAGATAGATAGATAGATAGATAGACAATAGATAGATAGATAGATAGATAGATAGATAGATAGATAGATAGATAGACAGATAGATAGATAGATAGATAGACAATAGATAGATAGATAGATAGATAGATAGACAGATAATAGATAGATAGATAGATAGACAATAGATAGATAGATAGATAGATAGATAGATAGATAGATAGATAGATAATAGATAGATAGATAGATAGATAGATAGAAGGAAAAAGGAGGCAGCACTCCATATGGGCTAATAAAGTCTGCTTTTTTCATCATTTATTGGAGTGCTGCCTCCTTTTTTCTTTTTTACTATTTATACAAATGGATATTTGTCTGGAGGTCCCTGTGCCCTGAATTAATCTATGCAGTGCTGTTCCATTTTTTATCTTCTAGATAGAAGATATGAGATAGACAGACAGATAACAGATGCAGACAGATGTAGACTGCCCCTCCTGTGTGTGCCATACGTTCTCCTCCTGATTTAATCCTGCATGTAGGAAGGTGCTATGTACAGACAGGTACACGGTGGTGTTCGGAGACGTAACGTGTGACTATTACGAGCTGCAGGCGTCAGGTCTCGGAATCACCAGACTTGGTCAGACAGGAGCTCGTGCTCTTTCCCGCACTTCTGTTGTGTTATTACGCTGAATGATGTTTTATAATTATCTGCTTAACACTACATATAATAATCCTGCTCTGCTGAGTACAGAGGGCAAGAGAGAGACGAATCAAGAGTCTGCCGGTCGTTAGCAGAGGATGTGTTACAGAAACGAGGTCTCGAGTATATTTGCCTTTCTGTGAACCCTTTCATAGATCTCTACTTGAAACATACTGTGCAAATTCACCAGAGCTGCATTTCTTCATTCGTTACCAGGGCTCGGCTCGTTATGAAGCCAGTAATTATTTAAATGGCCTTTCTGCTCGAACATCTAAGAGCTTTACATCTGTAACCAACGGCGCCCCCTAGTGGGCATGGAAAGCACAGCAGTAGCTTTTAAGTTAAAATTAGGCTTGAAACTTCCACTTCCTACCTATTAAAAGGACTTAATCAGGCTTCAAAAATGTTAGAATTTGCTATGCAGACATAAAAAAAACAGAACAATTAATCCAAGCAAGGTGATTTTAGATCATTCTGGATCCATAATCTTTATCCTCGCTTTATCATACTCCTTGTAGCTTTTTTTTAAGTAAAGGTTTGGTTTTATTCTTTTTTATTTTTGTAACAAATTCATTATGGCTTTTGTGCCATTTTTAAGCAATTGTTTTCAGTCCTTGTGTTTTTTTTTACAATATTGGTGCGGTTTTCATTATCCAGGAGTTTTCAACTAACTTACCATTTGAGACTTTTTATACAATTTTATTACAGTGCAAAATAATATGTCTTTTTTTTGTGCATTTGAAGACTAAACACACAAAAAGTTAAAACTTATCGTAAGGGTCATGCCATCGTTTCCTCCAAAAAGGCACAAATAAGGAGCAAAAATATTGCATCTTGAAATTCAAGCCAAATTCATCAAACATTCATCATATATCAGACATTTTGATACATTTTGGACAAATGCTGCAGGGTAAAAAGAAAGACCAACTACAAAATGCAAATGATGAATCAGCGCATATGAGTATTATCTCTAAATAAATATATATATATATACAGTACAGACCAAAAGTTTGGACACACCTTCTCATTTAAAGATTTTTCTGTATTTTCATGACTATGAAAATTGTACATTCACACTGAAGGCATCAAAACTATGAATTAACACATGTGGAATTATATACTTAACAAAAAAGTGTGAAACAACTGAAATTATGTCTTATATTCTAGGTTCTTCAAAGTAGCCACCTTTTCCTTTGATGACTGCTTTGCACACTCTTGGCATTCTCTTGATGAGCTTCAAGAGGTAGTCACTGGGAATGGTCTTCCAACAATCTTGAAGGAGTTCCCAGAGATGATTAGCACTTGTTGGCCTTTTGCCTTCACTCTGCGGTCCAGTTCACCCCAAACCATCTCGATTGGGTTCAGGTCTGGTGACTGTGGAGGCCAGGTCATCGGGCGTAGCACCCCATCACTCTCCTTCTTGGTCAAATAGCCCTTACACAGCCTGGAGGTGTGTTTGGGGTCATTGTCCTGTTGAAAAATAAATGATGGTCCAACTAAACGCAAACTGGATGGAATAGCATGCCGCTGCAAGATGCTGTTTTGGCCATGCTGGTTCAGTATGCCTTCAATTTTGAATAAATCCCCAACAGTGTCACCAGAAAAGCACCCACACCATCACACCTCCTCCTCCATGCTTCACGGTGGGAACCAGGCATGTAGAGTCCATCCGTTCACCTTTTCTGCGTCGCACAAAGACACGGTGGTTGGAAACAAAGATCTCAAATTTGGACTCATCAGACCAAAGCACAGATTTCCACTGGTCTAATGTCCATTCTTTGTGTTCTTTTGCCCAAACAAGTCTCTTCTGCTTGTTGCATGTCCTTAGCAGTGGTTTCCTAGCAGCTATTTTACCATGAAGGCCTGCTGCACAAAGTCTCCTCTTAACAGTTGTTGTAGAGATGTGTCTGCTGCTAGAACTCTGTGTGGCATTGACCTGGTCTCTAATCTGAGCTGCTGTTAACCTGCGATTTCTGAGGCTGGTGACTCGGATAAACTTATCCTCAGAAGCAGAGGTGACTCTTGGTCTTCCTTTCCTGGGGCGGTCCTCATGTGAGCCAGTTTCTTTGTAGCGCTTGATGGTTTTTGCAACTGCACTTGGGGACACTTTCAAAGTTTTCCAAATTTTTTGGGCTGACTGACCTTCATTTCTCATTTCTTAAAGTAATGATGGCCACTCGTTTTTCTTTACTTAGCTGCTTTTTTTCTTGCCATAATACGAATTCCAACAGTCTATTCAGTAGGACTATCAGCTGTGTATCCACCAGACTTCTGCACATCACAACTGATGGTCCCAACCCCATTTATAAGGCAAGAAATCCCACTTATTAAACCTGACAGGGCACACCTGTGAAGTGAAAACCATTCCCGGTGACTACCTCTTGAAGCTCATCAAGAGAATGCCAAGAGTGTGCAAAGCAGTCATCAAAGCAAAAGGTGGCTACGTTAAAGAACCTAGAATATAAGACATATTTTCAGTCGTTTCACACTTTTTTTGTTAAGTATATAATTCCACATGTGTTAATTCATAGTTTTGATGCCTTCAGTGTGAATTTACAATTTTCATAGTCATGAAAATACAGAAAAATCTTTAAATGAGAAGGTGTGTCCAAACTTTTGGTCTGTACTGTAAATATATATATATATATATATATATATATATATATATATATATATATACGTGTGGGCACAAAACCCCATTTCGGTAATTAGTCAGGGTCTCAGAGGGTCTTAGTGATTGGACCCCATCAATCTCGGAATTATTTCTTATTCTATGGAATATTGGAATATCCCTATAAAGCAAAGCATGAAAAAATGAGGATAACTAAATTAGACATACAAAATGAAATAATACCTGCTCCTATTACAGATAATCGTCAATCTGCTCTGCCAAAAAGTAACAACAAAATTAAAGTGTAACTGTTGTGTTCATCTATATTTCATAATTCAATAGTACACATGAAAATAAGAAAGTATGTAATATATCTTACCAGAGATATCCAATTCTTTCTCCTAATGGACTCATCATTCATTCTCAAAATTCTCAATTGACAGGTAAAATCTGTATTCAGTGAAGACAGTTGGTGCTGATAAGATTCTATGTAGAGGGGAGGGGTGGGAGAATAGAAGGGAGGAGCTAGAGGCAGAGCTCCTCCCTCTCCCCTCTCCATAGGATCTTGTCAGCACCATCTATCAGGTCCTAGCTTAATAATGTAATAGTCTTTCTTTACTGAATACTGAACTTAGAAAATGAAAGACCAGTCCAGGAGAAGAAAAAAGTGGCTTTCTCTCACAAGCTATATTATAAAGTTTATTTTTTGTGTGTGCTATTGATTTATGAAATCATCCCCTTTTTGTCCCATTAAAAAATAAAACAATAAAACACATATTTAGTATCACTGCATCTGTAAAAGTCCGATCTATTAAAATCTAGAATAAATGAATCCGATTGGTTAATGGCGTAACCAAAAACAAAATGCCAGAAATACAGTTTTTTTGGCGGCAGCAACAATGCAATAATAGGCAAATGGTATCAGTAAAAATGTCAGCCAAGGGCACAAAAAATAAGGCCTCACCCAGCCCCATATCCGAAAAATGGGTCTCGGAAAATGTCGACAAAGACAGAAACTTTTTTTCCTTACAAATTCCTAAACTTTTTTCCTAACCTAAATTTAAAAAAAAAAAATCACGTTTGGTATCTGCAGTATCGTACTGACCTGGAGAATCATATTATTTCCAGGTCAGATTTTCCGTATAGTGAACATGGCAAACACATTTTTTTTTTAAAAATTGTGAAACTGCGTTTTTTTTTTCAATTTCACTTGGAATTTTTGTTTCCCATTTTCCAGTACACTATGTGGTCGAATGAATGGTGTCATTCAAAAGCACAACTCATCCCGCTAAAAAACAGAACAATAAAATAGTAAGGGCTCTTGAGAGAAGGGAAGTAAATAAACGAAAGTGAAGAAATGCAAAATGGCCACGGTGTGAAGGGGTTAATTATGCAGCACTGTAAAAGGCAAAATGTATCTATGGACTAGGAGACCCAAAGGGTTACGGTAATCCCTACAAGTGGCACTGTAATGACCACCTCTGGCATTGCTTATAACAAGGGAAACCTGTGATGTGTTTTTCCCTGCAAATGTGACACCTGAGGGCCTGAGATATTTTACATTATTTTTTCCCAAAATGTAAAGAATTTTTTTTTTTTTTCTATTTACCAATTTGGTGTCCAACTGCTTCACCAATTTGATAGCAGATTTTACACCATGACCTTGGCTTCTGAACTCAAGTAATTTAATCCTCAAGGCCCCGGAGGCCTCACAAGGCCCCAGAGCAATAAAAAATATAAGCTGTGAACTTGTGCCATATGATCTATAGTCGACCTCTTGCCTAAAGAGCCTGGAAATATATTGTGACCTTGACTTTTACTGAGTTCACAAATCTTTTCCTACATTCTAGACTTTTACTCAGCTACTTTTATGATACAAATCTCTTCCTTTTTCCAAAGGCTTTTGTACATTTTTTTTACACTAGTCATGATTGAAATTTATTGTATTCTTTACATGAATGCACTGGGTAAAAAATACCTGAAATGGTTTTCCCAGGGGACCGACCCCAGCTGATTGAAAAGTGGTCGAATATATTAACAATAAGACATTCCTTAATAAGATGTACCGTAAATTCCCTTTTACCTCATTTTATACTTTCATGTCTGTAGGTTTTATTTCTTATATTTATTTATTGGACTGCTATTAATTGTAATATTTTATACCAAACCTGGTTAATATGATCAATAGTGCTGTAGAGTTGTGCACCAGAAAATTATTATTGTAATTATTATTGTTATTATTAATTATTATATTATTAATTGTAAAGTGCTGCGGAAAGTGTTAGCGCTATATAAATAAAAATTATTATTATATAGTATTATGTTTTTGTTTTTACAGCACAATTAATTCAATGCTGCTGTATATGTGAAAATGGGTTACATAAAATAATATATATGTAAATTACAGTTGAGACAGTCGAACATGTTGGGAAATTGAATTCCAGAGGATGGGGGATTCTCAAGAAAAATCATGGAGGCGATTGAGTGAGAAACGTGCGAGAGCGGAAGAAAAGAGGAGGTATTGTGTGTATTGGAGATTACATGTGGGGAGATATTGGGAGATCTCGTATATATGGAAGAGACATTCTATGGACAGCTTTGTAGGTCAGTGTTAGAAGTTTACACTGGACTCGTTGGGAAATTGGAGATCAGTGAAGGGATGGCGGAGGGCAGAGGTGGAGGGAATAGCGAGGGGAGATGTGGATTAATCTGGTACCAAAGTTTAGGATGGACTGAAAAAGTGCGTGACTGTTAGCAGGGAGGTCACAGAGCAGGACATTGCAGTAGTCAAGGTTGGAGATGTTGAAGGAAAGCACCAACATTTTGACATATTCAGGGTTGAGGAAAGGACGAATTCTGGAATTATTTATGGGTTGGTGGCAGCAGGAGGTAGTAAGGACTTGGTCCTGTGGTGTGAAGGACAGAGCAGAGTCATGACTTAGACCAAGCAGCAGACTAGTAGTGATACAGGGGAAAGCATGATGTCATTTATTGTGATAGATGGATCTGGTAGCGGAGTTCAGTGAAATGAGGGAAACATTATAAGTTCCATCTTGTAGGGTAGCACTATGTATGCTTAAAAGGATGCTTTCATATTCTGAAATGGTTAAAAAATTGAAAAGTGCAATCTACTTCTTTATAAATTTTCTCTCCTTTCTCGAGAATAGAGGGATTTTTAATTCTATAGTTTACAGATCGTTGCCATGGTTTGAGTTGCCGGTTTCCTAGGCAAGGAACTTGTGTCTGTAAGCTGTTGCTATACTGCTCTGAAGCTGGTCAAATCACCGAACCCAGCCAGTTTCAGTGCCCTGTGCTCCACCGATCCTACAGAAATAAAGATGCCTCACATATTCGCACCGGATAGCACACACTTCAAGCCAGCGGTTTAGCCAGGCACCGGATGAAACTGAAAACCATCAGGAGCTCATCATATCCAGGCAAGCAGAAAGCAGGGAGGATGGGAAGCGGTCCACCATGGAGGATTAACATGAGGAACCCTTTTAAAGGGATTCTCTTCCTAGATTTATTTATTTTTTAACCTCATTAAGAGCTGAACTCATAACCTACATTGGGGAAAGTACTTGGCATTACTACCTATATTCCTCGATATTAAAGGGGTTGTCCACTACTAGGACAACCCCTTCTTGAACAAAATATTCAGCTCCAATAAAATAAATAAACCTATACTCTCTTCCCTTGCTGGCACGGTTCCCGCGGTGTCGGCACTCTCGGTCCCAGGACTGTGATATGGTGCAATGACAAGTGATGGCATCATTGTCTCCGCCTCGTATGAACTGAACATGAACTGGAAGTCCAGGCTGCTGCTGCTAATCCTTGGCTTTCTCTTCATGTTCATTTTGACAGAAGGTGGAGACAGTGATGCCAGTGCTGATTGGGGGCCGGGCATCACGTGTCCTTTCACTGCATCACAGACCTGGGACCTCGAGTGTCAACACCGCGGGAACGCAGCTGTCACAGGAGGTGAGTATAGGCTTTATTGTTTTATCGGGGCCAAACATTTAGTTTAAGAAGGGGAGGTCCAAGTAGTGGACACCTTTAATATCTAGAAATATAGGTAGTTTGCCAAATGTCAAGTTACTTTCCCCAGTGTAGATTATGAGTTCAGCTCTCACACAGCTTTGAACATGTAATGTGTTTTAGACTGATACTGATATTCTGCCTAACAATTATATTCTTTTATATGGGGTTGTCAGAAAGCGCATCCCAAACAATTATAGTGTCTCAAGTTAGTGAAGTCTTCAACGGAAGGTAGAATTGGCACTGAGCTCGGTACCGAATGATGCCAAGAAGCTTGACATTACCGTACTTTTCTCTGTCTCTGCCAAATATTCAGATTTTTGTAAGAAACAATTTAGATAAAGGCATGGCTTAAAGAAAAAAATTCAGGGTTGAGGAAAGGACGAATTCTGGAATTATTAATGGGGGAGAAGGTGGTGGCACATTTTGTTCTAATATTTTGTGCATTTGTTTCAAAAGTCACATTGCAAAAGTTTGTGAGACAATATCACAGTATAGACCAAGAAATCTAGCTTGGCACTGCTCATAATTTTTAATTACTAGACCCCGGGGCTTACATATCAAAAAGGCGTGGAAAAAATAGCTATGGGACTCATAAAGGAAACAGACCCAAGTCAGGTTGCTTCATCCTCTCTATGGCAAGAAAAGGAAGAAAACACAGTGATGGGTAAGAGGATTAACACGGACTGGACTGTCATGTAAGTATGAGATGGTAGCAAGACATAAAAGAGGGTTGCACATTCCTCTTGATATGAAGCCCACTCTTCTTAATATAAAGTCCACTCTCTTCTTGACATAAAGCCCACTCTCACTAAAGAATTTTGATGCAACATTTTAAGCAAAGCCCCATCATTTAGTAATATAAATTTGTGAACCCAACATGTGGACAGTTTCCCATTTCGGAAACCATCCAGAGCTCTGGTCCAATGAATATTATTTTGGCACGTCTTTTGATAAAAATGTTAGTGACCAAGTTGGCACCTCAGCTGAGGACAATGCAGGCTTCTTACAATCACCAATCAAATGTTTATTAATTTTCTAGATTGCGCTCCAGTAATGATGCCTACAAGACACACGGATACTATGGTAACATCACAGTTTTCTGTCCATTATTTGCTATAAACGCTTCCATTTGTAGGAACAGAGGAAGAGATTTTACCAACTCAGACTAACTGCTGTGCGAGACACAATGCCGGCTCACAGGCAATGATTCCAAATCAATACAGCCAAGTAAAAATGTAATCCTGCTATTTTCAATGCTGTGATATATCTTTGTCTGGCCCAGCAGCTGCGTTATAGTGGAGATTGTAACCTCTGGGAGTTATATTGTTATCAACATATCGACAGATTATGCTTAAAAATATACATCGTGATTTACTGTCCATTGTGTGTTATAATCTGCTGGAATTGTAACACAAAGACTGACTAGGCGGAAATGTTAATGTCATAGCGCAATATTCTGCTCATGTCAGACTTATGTAATACACAGTTTGCAATTTTTAATTGTATATATGTGCCTATATCTCAATCATTGATGAATGCAGAGAAACAAAAAAAAATGATAAAACATGTCAAACTGCATTATACTAATGATGTAAAAAATACTTGGCATCTTTTGGATATGGTTTTCAGGGGGACTTATGAGATTTTTTTTTTACATACTGTACACTATTCCTTTTACAAGTCACATCTCTGTTTGCAGGCCCTTCTCACCCCAATTTTGGCTTAAAATTTAGGTTAAACAAAAAAGAATAAAAGGGAGGGATGTAGCTCACCAGTCTATCAGTTTCTGCATTGGAGGGTCAGGAGTAATGATCCCAATATCAAATGCATAGAAGCTCCTGGACCACAAAGTAGTAGTAATGAATCCAAAAGTTAAAAAAAAAATTGAGCACTTGATGTCAAAATGTTATTTTTTTATTCAATCATAGTTAAAAACAGATATACCCCCAATCATGAGCAGAACCTTTCATTTTGGGTATGTCCACCTTAAAGAAGCACTGCTCCCATCAAAGTTTTTATCCTCTTAATCTATTGCAATCATCATATTATACAGCACTGTGTACTTACAATTGCACACTTTGCATTTCTACTCAGCTAATTATTCTCTTTGCACTACGTAGAAACAGGACGTCTCTTTCCCTGCATGAGCCATCCTCCTCTGCACATCCCGATCCAGCTGCTCCCTCCTTTCCCCGCCAGGAACTTTTGCAGTAACAACTCATGCAGGGAAAATTGACCTCCTGTTTTCACATAGAGCTTAGAAGGATTCAGCTAGTCAGTTTTTAATCACATGATGTCATAGGTCTAATGGAAAAGAGAAGAATTAGCTGGGTAGAAAGGCAAAATGAGCAATTGTAAGTACACAGTGCTATATAATATGATAATTGCAATATATTAAGAGGGTAAAAACTTTGATGGGAGGAGTGTTTCTTTAATAATTAAACAGCTGTGGTTACATGTGTTTTTAACTATAATTGAATAAAGGAATGACATATTTGCACCAGGTGCTGGAATTTTATCAACTTTTCTTTTATACGTTGCCTGTTGTCCTCCTGCTCTTTTTATGGTATTTTATGATATCATATAAGTTGCTCTATTGTTCAATATTTTGAATTTGTGATTTATGCATATAGGTTATCTCCATGTGGAGAATGCACACCCATTAATTAGCTGCGACCTGATTTGAAAAAGGTTAAAGAGGAGGGATGCGATATAATGGTGATGGTAACATGTTAAGAACAGCTATGACTACGGTAATGCATTTCATTCCGAAAAGCGTAAGATGTTCTGATACATATTTTTTTATACGTTGTCTATGCACGTCATTTTTTGAATAAAGAAAATAGTTCATCCTGGAGTTATGGAATGACAACTTTTTGTTCAGTGACAATAAAGAAAACCCATGTACCATAAACAAACTCATACTTAGATACAAGCCATCAATATGCCATTATTTGATCTCATGGTCTACATTTCATTGGCAGTAATCAGTGCCACCTATAGCATACACTCCCTGACAGAAATTATGTTGCTTATCCATGTAAATAAAAGCTTATAACCTGACGTTAAATTCATCCATTATTCTTTTGAAACCTGAAACCTGAAACCCTCCGAAATGTGGCTTAGGTTAAGAAAATAAATTGGCATCAATGCAGAAATATTGATCAGTTAATGGACACAGAATGATCAGATTTTGACAAGACAAAAGTTTTGTCGCCCACAGAAAGTAATGTGATATTCAAACAAATAATTAACTTAAAATACAAATATATGTTGCACAACATTGGTGAATGAAGTTGTGGTGCTATTAGAGTCATATTTAATATTTTGTGCGACTTTCATGAGCCTGAAGGACTGCATCCATGCGGTTCAACAATGATTCCTACAATGTATTAATAAAGTCATCAGGAATAGCAAAGAATGCAGTGTTACATGCCTCCCAGAGTTCATCTAGATTCTTTGGTTTTGTTTTCCAAGCTTCCTCTTTCATCCTACCCCAAACATGCTCAATGATGTTCATTAGCACTTTTAGACCTAATACTATCTAATAGACCTGACAGAATAACAAATCTGCAGGTGGTCGGGCATTTAGGAAATAGCGACCACAATATTGTGCAGTTTCACCTGTCTTTCACTAGGGGGACTTGTCAGGGAGTCACAAAAACATTGAACTTTAGGAAGGCAAAGTTTGAACAGCTTAGAGATGCCCTTAATCTGGTAGACTGGGACAATATCCTCAGAAATAAGAATACAGATAATAAATGGGAAATGTTTAAGAACATCCTAAATAGGCAGTGTAAGCGGTTTATACCTTGTGGGAATAAAAGGACTAGAAATAGGAAAAACCCAATGTGGCTAAACAAAGAAGTAAGACAGGCAATTAACAGTAAAAAGAAAGCATTTGCACTACTAAAGCAGGATGGCACCATTGAAGCTCTAAAAAACTATAGGGAGAAAAATACTTTATCTAAAAAACTAATTAAAGCTGCCAAAAAGGAAACAGAGAAGCACATTGCTAAGGAGAGTAAAACTAATCCTAAACTGTTCTTCAACTATATCAATAGTAAAAGAATAAAAACTGAAAATGTAGGCCCCTTAAAAAATAGTGAGGAAAGAATGGTTGTAGATGACGAGGAAAAAGCTAACATATTAAACACCTTCTTCTCCACGGTATTCACGGTGGAAAATGAAATGCTAGGTGAAATCCCAAGAAACAATGAAAACCCTATATTAAGGGTCACCAATCTAACCCAAGAAGAGGTGCGAAACCGGCTAAATAAGATTAAAATAGATAAATCTCCGGGTCCGGATGGCATACACCCACGAGTACTAAGAGAACTAAGTAATGTAATAGATAAACCATTATTTCTTATTTTTAGTGACTCTATAGCGACAGGGTCTGTTCCGCAGGACTGGCGCATAGCAAATGTGGTGCCAATATTCAAAAAGGGCTCTAAAAGTGAACCTGGAAATTATAGGCCAGTAAGTCTAACCTCTATTGTTGGTAAAATATTTGAAGGGTTTCTGAGGGATGTTATTCTGGATTATCTCAATGAGAATAACTGTTTAACTCCATATCAGCATGGGTTTATGAGAAATCGCTCCTGTCAAACCAATCTAATCAGTTTTTATGAAGAGGTAAGCTATAGGCTGGACCACGGTGAGTCATTGGACGTGGTATATCTCGATTTTTCCAAAGCGTTTGATACCGTGCCGCACAAGAGGTTGGTACACAAAATGAGAATGCTTGGTCTGGGGGAACATGTGTGTAAATGGGTTAGTAACTGGCTTAGTGATAGAAAGCAGAGGGTGGTTATAAATGGTATAGTCTCTAACTGGGTCGCTGTGACCAGTGGGGTACCGCAGGGGTCAGTATTGGGACCTGTTCTCTTCAACATATTCATTAATGATCTGGTAAAAGGTTTACACAGTAAAATATCGATATTTGCAGATGATACAAAACTATGTAAAGCAGTTAATACAAGAGAAGATAGTATTCTGCTACAGATGGATCTGGATAAGTTGGAAACTTGGGCTGAAAGGTGGCAGATGAGGTTTAACAATGATAAATGTAAGGTTATACACATGGGAAGAGGGAATCAATATCACCATTACACACTGAACGGGAAACCACTGGGTAAATCTGACAGGGAGAAGGACTTGGGGATCCTAGTTAATGATAAACTTACCTGGAGCAGCCAGTGCCAGGCAGCAGCTGCCAAGGCAAACAGGATCATGGGGTGCATTAAAAGAGGTCTGGATACACATGATGAGAGCATTATACTGCCTCTGTACAAATCCCTAGTTAGACCGCACATGGAGTACTGTGTCCAGTTTTGGGCACCGGTGCTCAGGAAGGATATAATGGAACTAGAGAGAGTACAAAGGAGGGCAACAAAATTAATAAAGGGGATGGGAGAACTACAATACCCAGATAGATTAGCGAAATTAGGATTATTTAGTCTAGAAAAAAGACGACTGAGGGGCGATCTAATAACCATGTATAAGTATATAAGGGGACAATACAAATATCTCGCTGAGGATCTGTTTATACCAAGGAAGGTGACGGGCACAAGGGGGCATTCTTTGCGTCTGGAGGAGAGAAAGTTTTTCCACCAACATAGAAGAGGATTCTTTACTGTTAGGGCAGTGAGAATCTGGAATTGCTTGCCTGAGGAGGTGGTGATGGCGAACTCAGTCGAGGGGTTCAAGAGATGCCTGGATGTCTTCCTGGAGCAGAACAATATTGTATCATACAATTATTAGGTTCTGTAGAAGGACGTAGATCTGGGTATTTATTATGATGGAATATAGGCTGAACTGGATGGACAAATGTCTTTTTTCGGCCTTACTAACTATGTTACTATGTTACTATGTTAGTGATGAGCAAATATACTCGTTACTCGATATTTCTCGAGCACGCTCGGGGGTCCTCCGAGTATTTTTTAGTGCTCAGAGATTTAGTTTTTCTTGCTGCAGCTGAATGATTTACATCTGCTAGCCAGCATAAGTACATGTGGGGGTTGCCTGGCTGCTAGGGAATCCCCACATGTACTTTTGCTGGTTAACAGATGTAAATCATTCAGCTGCGGCAAGAAAAATTAAATCTCCGAGTACTAAAAAATACTCTGAGGACCCCCGAGCGTGCTCAAGAAATCTCGAGTAACGAGTATATTCGCTCATCACTAATGTTCATGTCTGGTGACTGGGCTAGCAAGTCCTTGAACACCTTGATCTTTTTTGCCTGGAGGAACTTTGCTGTAGAGATGGATGTATGAGATGGAGCACCATCCTGCTGCAGAGTTTGACCCCTTTTATGATTTGGAATATAAGAGGTAGCTAATACTTCTTGATATTTCAGGCTATTGATTTGCCTTCCACCTTGCAAATGTTTTGCACACCCCCATACTGATTGTAACCCCAGACCATGATCTTTCCACCACCAAATGTAACTGTTTTCTGGGTGTATTTTGGGTCCATACGGGTTCCAGTATGTCTCCTGCAGTATTTGCGGCGGCTGTGGTGTAATTCTACTGAAGATTCATCAGAGAAATCAACCTTCTGCCGCTTTTCCAGGGTCCATCTGTTTAGCCTGGCTGTGGGACTTTGCAAATGCCACACGGTTTTTTATTTGCCTTTTGTTTAGTGCTGGCTTCTGGGCACTGATTCGACCATGGAGGCCACTTCGAGACAGAATCCTACAAACTGTTCTAGTTGACACAGGGACTTGAAGTGACCAGGCCTGTTGGAGCTCTGCTGCAGTGGAAGAGGGACTTGCTTTGGATTTTCTAACCAACAAACGTTCCTCCTGAGCAGTTGTGTTGCGGGGTCTGCCGGACCTGGGCTTGTCAAACACATCTCCAATCTCATCAAATCTTTTTTTAATTCTTTGTACTTGATGCTGAGACACATTAAAGGTGCCAGCCACCTCTGCAGTGGATCTGGTCTTCAGCCTCTTGATAATCCAGGTTTTGGTTGCAGGGTGGATTTTTGGCATGTTGTCAGAGCTCAAGTTACAGTTCAAGTGAAGGTCTGGGGTGCTGGGCTCCTTTTTATACACACACACTGATTAACTGATCATTTACTGAGCAGAGTTGAGGATGCATACTAGGATTGGATGCATTATATGAACAGGTGACAAAACTTTTGTCTTACCATTCTGTGTCCATTAACTGATCAATATATCTGCATTGATGCAAATTTATTTTCTTAACCTAAACCACATTTCGGAGGGTTTCTGCTTTCAAAATAATAATTTATACAGCCAATGGATGAATTTAACGTCAGGTTATAAGCTTTTATTTACATAACATGGATAAGCGACATAACTCCTGTCAGGGAGTGTAGGGAGTTTGATACAGTATAAACAAAAAACCATCAAAGCCACCACAGGGTTCATCCAGTATATGCTCATTTGTAAATATTTGGGCTAAGTAAGGAGTTAAATGGTACTGCTGTGCCTCTCCGCACAGCATTTACCGGTGAGGAGCAGTGGTCTGTGCTCTGTGCTCTCCGAGAGCAATCTGCGGCCGTCACAAAACACTTATTTTTGATTTGGTTGAAAGATCACTAACAGTAAACAGCAGTGAGGTGTTACATGAAGTCTTATCACACAAATAGGACCTAAGCCAATGTATTCCCAAACTGCTTCTTCTGATTGTAAAGTCCTGCAGCTCTGACTTCATAATGGAAATATTAAATCACCTGATGAATCGGATAAAGGGGATAGTTTTTACCTTTTTCTAAAATTCCAAATGTCGGTGATTTTAAATAGTATATTTAATTATGAGCAATTTCAAGATGTTTATTTTATTATTTACATTACGATAAACTGTGTTTTACTTTTATGTGAAACTTAAAGAGTAACCATCATTTTTGTTTTTTTCATAAATCAATAGTATACATGAAAAAAACATTGTAATATGTTACAAGATAAAACAAATCATTTATTCACAAAATTCTCTATACCTGGGTAAAATCTGTCTTCAGTGAATACAGACTTTATTATTCATGAGATAGGGGATGACAGTTTGTGCTCAAAGTTTTAAGAAAAAGTTTTAAAAGGATAATAATAATCTTTCTTTTTATATAGCGCTAACATATTCCACAGCACTTTACAGTTTTCACACATTATCATCGCTGGGGCTCACAATCTAAATTCCCTATCAATATGCCTTTGGAATGTGGGAGGAAACCAGAGGAAATCCACGCAAACACAGGGATTGATGGTAGGGTTTGAACCCAGGACTCCAGCGCTGGAAGGCTGCAGTGCTATCCACTGAGCCACCATGCTGTCATAGAATGTCAATATCTACCTCTAACTCCTCCTTCTTACTCCACCTCTGGCTCCTACTTTATACAAACTCCTTGCAGATGTTGTCCTTGGTGGGGTTTGAACCCAGGACTCCAGCGCTGGAAGGATGCAGTGCTATGCACTGAGCCACCATGCTGTCATAGAATGTCAATATCTACCTCTAACTCCTCCTTCTTACTCCACCTCTGGCTCCTACTTTATCCTCCACCTCTATCTCATCCTTCCTCCGTTACCCCCAGTTCTTCCTTCTTCTTCCATCTCTAACTCCTTTTTCCTCCTCCACTTGTAACTTTTCCTTCACTTCTAACTCTATCTTCCACCTTCACCTGTGCCTGCTCCTTCCTCTTCCACCTCTAGCTCCTCCTTCTTCCACTAACTCTAACTCCTTCTTCCTCCACTTATAGCCCCTCCTTCACTTCAAACTTCACCTTTTTCTTCTACCTATAACTCCTCCTTCCTCACTATCTCCTCCGTCCTCTTTCATCTCTAGTTCCTTCATCCTCTTTCACCTATACCTCCTTCTTCCTCCTTCACTTTTAGCTCCTCCTTCACCTCTGGCTCCTCCTTCCTTCTTCACCTCTATCTCCTCTTTCCCCTTCATGTTTAGCTCCTCCTTCTGCTTTTATCTCTAGCTCCTCCCTCCTGTTTCACCTTTGCCCCTTCTTCCTCTTTCACCTCTAGTTCCTCCTTCAGCTATAACTCCTCTTTCCTCCTTCACCTCTAATTCCTCCTTCCTCCTCCAACCCTTAGCTCCTTCTTCCTCCTCCACCTCTTCTCTCCATAGAATTTTAAAAGTACCAACTTCCAAATCCTATCTCAGTAATGAGAACATCTGTCTTGACTGAATACAGATTTTACAAATTTTAGAATTTAGAATCTCATAAACTAAGAATGACTGATTGGGTTTCTGATCCTCACTGTGGTTGGAATTGTGTAGAGCATCATGCACATGCATTACCACTGCCCCTATATTCAGCAAATTAATTATCTCTGTAAGTCCCGTACCACAGGGAAGAAACCAATGTGGATGGCCTCCTGGACTACTCAACGGGGTTGCATAGTCCCTGATCTTTTTTTATCCCCTTAATGACTATCAATACGTCTTTTTACTGACCTGAGATATAAGAGAATAGCATCCCCATACAGGTGATATTTAGCAGCTGTTGGCTGCACAATATAGCTGACAATTTGCTGTATCAGCCACCACCAGTGTTGGCATCATCTATATCTGTTTAACCCCTTAGATGCTGCTTTCAATAGTGACTACATCATATAAATAGTTAACAGAGTGCGGAGGCTTCCTCTTTAACCCCATCGGCACTCTGAGATAATGATTCTGTGATCTTGATGTTTGCCGGGGCAACTCACGGCCAAATAGTGGCCTTAGAGTCCGCTGGCTATAGCGGCCTGTTCAAAAGTCAGCAACATTTAACCCTTTAACACTAGAAGTCTCAGAAATTTCGAGCTCCCCCTGAAGTCCGGGAAGAGGGTCAAATGACTCTTAAGGTACCATCACACATAACGATATCGTTAACGATATCGTTGCAACGTCACGCTTTTGGTGACATAGCAACGATCCCACTAACGATCTCGTTATGTATGACAGCGACCAACGATCAGGCCCCTGCTGGGAGATCGTTGGTCGTTGGGGAATGATCAGGACCATTTTTTGGTCGCTGATCACCCACTGTCATCGCTGGATCGGTGTGTGTGACAGCGATGTGTTCACTTGTAACCAGGGTAAATATCGGGTTACTAAGCACAGGGCTGCGCTTAGTAACCCGATATGTACCCTGGTTACCATTGTAAAATGAAAAAAAAAAAAGAGTACATACTCACATTCCGATGTCTGTCACGTCCCCCACCGTCAGCTTCCCTGCACTGACTGTCAACGCTGGCCGTAAAGCAGAGCACAGCGGTGACGTCACCACTGTGCTCTGCTTTATGGCCGGTGCTGACACAGTCAGTGCGGGAAGCTGACAGCCGGGGATGTGACAGACATTGAAATGTGAGTATGTACTCTTTTTTTTTTTTTTACTTTTACAATGGTAACCAGGGTAAATATCGGGTTACTAAGCGCGGCTCTGCACTTAGTAACCCGATGTTTACCCTGGTTACCCGGGGACTTCGGCATCGTTGAAGACAGTTTCAACGATGCCGAAGTCGTTCCCCTGATCGTTGGTCACTGGAGAGAGCTGTCTGTGTGACAGCTCCCCAGCGACCACACAACGACTTACCAACGATCATGGCCAGGTCGTATCGCTGGTCGTGATCGTTGGTAAGTCGTTTAGTGTAACGGTACCTTAAGGTGGCTCTCATGTGACTGAAAAGAAGACATGCAAGGAGAAACTCCTTCGGCAACAACCTTCCACACCCAGCCCTGGCAAAATGGCGAAGTGTCAGGTCAACCATCGATGCACGAACAATTGTGCAACTGAGAAATGTGTTGACTGCTAAAAATACACGTGTGGCAAATGTACCAGGGACATACCCAGGCAGTGCCAGGTATGTTCCGACAGTGCAGACAGACTGCTGAGTGACTGTTGAAATGCAAGTTGCACAAGAAGGGCATGCCACTCACACACAAGCACGCAGCCCCCCACTGCAGCCTATTGTAAATATGTGTGGAATTGTTTTATTCCTTGTATTTTTTTATTATTTTTATAACAAAAATAAAAAGCATGGAAACAAATAACAGTTGTTCTTTTGTATATTTTTCACACTGAAATTTCAATCCTCTTGTGCGATTTTCACGCGATTTTTTGTCGCTAGTGTGCTCTAGGCCTTAGACACAAATGCTTCTGATCATTACTCACAGCTGTACCTTGCTCTAAAATTTCTAATTCTCTATTTAAAATATATAAAAAATCATTCATTGTTTCAGTGCTTTTTTGCTCAAATAAAACTAAACTAAATACATTATGTATAGTCTTTATATTATCAAATACAATAAACTGAATAGAACTAATTAGAAACTAAATGGCTAAACTCAATGGAAAACAACAACCTCCTGTGGTGTGACAGTAATGGCCTTAATTAGGTTAGGTTCACATTGCGTTAGTGGCAGTACGCTAACGGAGTCCGTTACATAGTGCCACTAACACATTGTAACGGGTCCGTTAGCGCACCCATTGCCCGCAATGTAACTAACGCATCGCTAACGTATGCCATTTTTGACATGCGCTAGCGATGTCCCGTTAGTTTCTGATGGACCTCGAACGCTGCTTGCAGCGTTTTTGGGTCCGTTCTCGCTAGCGCAGATCGAGCATCTGCGCTAGCGGGATCGCTAAACGCAATCCCTTTTTGGACATTGCGTTAGCGCATTCCGGTAGTGTATGCGCTAAATGGATTGCACTAACGCAATGTGAACCTAGCCTTACTGAACAAAAGACGGTGATTAGAGGATGTTAGCTAAAATCCTTCAGGTCGTTCGTCCTGTCTCTGGGTTCCAAAGGTAGAAATATTAAATGACCCCTCTCTGGGACTTCTAGTGTTAACCCCCAAGGGTGGTTTGCATGTTAATGACTGGGCCAATTTTTACAACTCAGACCACTGTCCCTTTATGAGGTAATAACTCTGGAACGCTTCCATAGATCCCAGTGATTCTGACATGGTTTTCTCGTGACATATTGTACTTCACGTGAGTAGTAAAATTTGTTTGATATGATTTGCATTTATTTGTGAAAAAAACAAAAATTTGGCCAAAATTTTAAAAATTTTGCAATTTTCCAAATTTGAATTTTCATGCTCTTAAATCACAGAGATATGTCACACAAAATACTTAATAAGTAACATTTTCCACATGTCTACTTTACATCAGCACAATTTTGGAACCAAAATTTTTTTTGTTAGGAATTTACTGTATAAGGGTTAAAAGTTGACCAGCAATTTCTAATTTTTACAACACCATTTTTTTAGGCACCACATCACATTTGAAGTCACTTTGAGGATCTATATGTTGGGGGTTGAGTTCCCACCTCTGCACAAGGGGAGTCTCGAACCATCTTCGCTGCTGTCTCCCATTCTTCTCCAGCCGCGGTGAAGCCTGCTCAGCGGAGATGTCGGTGTCAGCGTCTGGCTCAGCCTGATACTGTGCGGATGGTTACTGATGCCTTTCCAGGCTCAGCCATTGTAGCCTGTACTGGTCAGTGGTGAGCCGACATCTCTGGGACTAAGTCCTGCTTTTCCCCTTCTGAGCATGCCCAAGGTAAGACCTCTCATTGGAGGTCAGGGGTCACATGCTCAAGTACTGCACCAGCTCCCATTGGTCCTCTAGGAAGGTCCTGAAGTTGCTCAGGTACTGTGGCAGCTCCCATTGGTCCTCTAGGAAGGTCCTGAAGTTGCTGCAGCTATAAAAGGTTTGCATGGCCGCCCGGCCATGCGCTAGGATCAGCTTATGTCATGAGCTTTTGCTATTCAGTGGTCTTGTCTGCTTGTGGTCAGGGTCCGGCTGAAATAAGCCACTAGAATACCGGCACCTCCGGTGAGGAGTTTTGTATGGTGAATTCAGGGCTGGCGTAAAGCCATTAGAATTCCGGCTCCACTGGAGAGGTGTTTGTGTGCTTGCTACTCCCTGACCACTGATTACTTTTGCTCTGTTAGGCAGCTGTGTTCCCCTGTGACGCTAACAGGGCACAGCGTTTTCCCTTCTGTGCGACTCTGAGAAGCAACAGAGTTCGCTTATACCGCCATATTGTGCTGCCATTTGCCAGCAGCAGGTTCGTCTCCTGCACAGTGGACCCCGGGCTGCAAACGCACCAATAATTATATGTAAATATACTCGGTGCTTTCCGCCAGCCCTAGCACTATATGATAGAAAATTCCCAAAAGTGACACCATTCTAAAAACTGCACCCCTCAAGGTGCTCAAAACCACATTCAAGAAGCTTATTAACCCTTCAGGTGCTTCACAGGAATTTTTGGAATGTTTAGAAAAAAATTAACATTCGACTTTTTTTCGCAAAAAATTTACTTCAGATCCAATTTATTTTATTTTACCAAGGGTAACAGGAAAAATTGGACCCCAAAAATTGTTTTACAATTTGTCCTGAGTACGCTGATACTCCATATGTGGGAGTAAATCACTGTTTGGGCACATGCCCGAGCTTGGAAGAGAAGGAGCACCATTTGACTTTCAATGCAAAATTGGCTGGAATTGAGATCGGACACCATGTTGCGTTTGGAGAGCCCCTGATGTGCCTAAACAGTGGAAACCCCCCACAAGTGACACCATTTTGGAAAGTAGACCCCCTATGGAACTTATCTAGATGGTGGTGAGCACTTTGAACCCCCAAGTGCTTCACAGAAGTTTAGAATGTAGAGACGTAAAAATAAAAAAGTTAATAAAATACCTGACGGCAGTTTTCAATATGTCGAGGGGTGCAGTTTTTAAAATGGTATCACTTTTGAAGGTTTCCAAAATCTAGGACCCCAAAAGTCACTTCAAACCTGAATAGGTCCTTCAAAAAATAAGTTTTGTAAATTTCCTTGAAAAAATTATAAATTACTGCTACATTTTTAAACCTCCAAAAATACTAACAAAATAAAATAACATTTTACAAATGGTGCTGATATAAAGCAGACATGAGGGAAAATTTATTTATGAATGTTTTTGTGTGGTATAACTATCTGGATTAAAGGGACAATTATTCAAAGTTTGAAAATTGCATCTCAAAATCATTGGGATCTGTTGAAGCATTCCAGAGTTATTCCACTGGTCAGATTTCAAAAATTTGACCCCGTCACTAAGGGGTTAAAAATATGGGGGGTTTTTTCTTGAAACTCCACAGTATTTCAGAGTAAAACATACCCGTTTTAAAGGGAACGTGATGTAGGATTCATGCTCATGAGTCACAGGCAGCACAAATCAGAGTCTGGCTCAATTTTTTCAAAGGTGCAGAATAATTCTTAATTTTTCCTGTAATAGAAATGAACACTCTCCAACACATTACATCCCAGCCGTGTAAACCTCTGTGATAAGATTATTACAAAACATGCTCATTTAGTATTATTTCATTAAACCAACTTTTGCCTTTTTTCAAAAATAGACATTCTTGTGTTACGTTACTTTTTCAGTTTTAACTGTAAGAGGGATTAAATATTCTTACTTATAGCACCCTGTGACTTGCATATGTCCTTCTTTCCCGTCTGCTATATTTATTGCTTATGTCATTGTTATGATAGTGACTTACATTTCCTCTATATGTGCATACTATACTTTCGCTGAGATCTAGGCAGTGACTTTATTGCAGCCGAAGCCAAAGGATTTTCATAATATCTATGATAAGCTTCATGAATTTAGAAAGCAATTCCATTAGTCGCTGAAATTAAATAAGGCAGGCATTCAAAGCCTGTTTATTTATGTAATATTCTCATAAACTCTTCAAAGGATCTGATAGAAATGACTTTGGTGTTTGAACTTGAATTTAAAATCACTGTTACTTTAAAACAACCTCGTTACACAATTACAGTTCAATACAGTTATCAACACAATCCGGAAAAAATTGGAAATAATAATGCTATACAGTGACAACATAAGCGTGCAATATACTTTTAGGGTTATCCACTAATGGACAACCCCCTTAATAAAGGCACCTAATTTTGCCATGAAAAACTGGGTAAACTTATTGACTGGAGTATAAGCCAGGTATGCACTGACGATGCTCCCCATCCCATCCTTCCATGCATGGCTCCCCTGTCCCTGTCCTTGTATGCATGGCTCCCCCATCTCTGCCCTTGTATGCATGGCTCCCCCATCCCTGTCCTTGTATGCATGGCTCCCCCATCTCTGCCCTTGTATGCATGGCTCCCCCATCCCTGTCCTTGTATGCATGGCTCCCCCATCTCTGTCCTTGTATGCATGGCTCTCCCATCCCTGTCCTTGTATGCATGGCTCCCCCATCTCTGTCCTTGTATGCATGGCTCCCCCGTCCCTGTCCTTGTATGCATGGCTCCCCCGTCCCTGTCCTTGTATGCATGGCTCCCCGGTCCCTGTCCTTGTATGCATGGCTCCCCCGTCCCTGTCCTGGTATACATGGCTCCCCCATCTCTGTCTTTGTATGCATGGCTCCCCCATCCCTATTCTTCTATGCATGGCTCCCCGTCCCTGTATGCATGGTTCCTTATCCACTATCCATGTATGTAACATAGTAACATAGTTAGCAAAGCCAAAAAAAGACATTTGTCCATCCAGTTCAGCCTATATTCCATCAGAATAAATCCCAGATCTACGTCCATCTAAAGAACCTAATAACTGTAAGATACAATATTGTTCTGCTCCAGGAAGACATCCAGGCCTCTCTTGAACCCCTCGACTAAGTTCGCCATCACCACCTCCTCAGGCAAGGAATTCCAGATTCTCATTGCCCTAGCAGTAAAGAATCCTTTTCTATGTTGGTGGAGAAACCTTCTCTCCTCCAGATGCAGAGAATGCCCCCTTGTGACTATCACCTTCCATGGTATAAGCAGATCCTCGGAGAAATATTTGTATTGTCCCCTTACATACTTGGACATGGTTATTAGATCGCCCCTCAGTCATCTTTTTTCTAGACTAAATAATCCTAATTTTTCTAATCTCTCTGGGTATTGTAGTTCCCAATCCCCTATATTAATTTTGTTGCTCTCCTTTGTACTCGCTCTAGTTACATTATATTATATGGGCACCGGTGCCCAAAACTGCACACAGCACTCCATGTGCAGTCTAAACAGGGATTTGTACAGAGGCAGTATAATGCTCTCATCATGTGTATCTAGACCTCTTTTAATGCATCCCATAATCCTGTTTGCCTTGGCAGCTGCTGCCTGGCACTGGCTGCTCCAGGTAAGTTTAACATTAACTAGGATACCCAAGTCCTTCTCCTTGTCAGATTTACCCAGTGGTTTCCCGTTCAGTGTGTAATGGTGATATTGATTCCTTCTTCCCATGTGTATAACCTTACATTTATCATTGTTAACCCACATTTGCCACCTTTCAGCCCAAGTTTCCAACTTATCCAGATCCATCTGTAGCAGAATACGATCTTCTCTTGTATTAACTGCTTTACATAGATTTGTATCATCTGCAAATATCGATATTTTACTGTGTAAACCTTCTACCAGATCGTTAATATATATATGTTGAAGAGAATAGGTCCCAACACAAACCCCTGTGGTACCCTACTGGTCACAGCGACCCAGTTAGAGACTATACCATTTATAACCACCCTCTGCTTTCTATCACTAAGCCAGTTACTTACCCAATTACACACATTTTCCCCCAGACCAAGCATTCTCATTTTGTGTACAAACCTCTTGTGTGGCACGGTATCAAACGCTTTGGAAAAATCAAGATATACCACGTCCAATGACTCACCAGTCTATATTTTACGTCATCATAAAAACTGATTAGATTGGTTGGCATGAGCCAATTTTTGTATGCATGGCACCTACAGCTAAGTCCATATATATTTGGACAGAGACAACATTTTTCTGATTTTGGTTATAGACATTACCACAATGAATTTTAAACAAAACAATTCAGATGCAGTTGAAGTTCAGACTTTCAGCTTCCATTTGAGGGTATCCACATTAAAATTGGATGAAGGGTTTAGGAGTTTCAGCTCCTTAACATGTGCCACCCTTTTTTTAAAGGTACCAAAAGTAATTGGACAGATTCAATAATTTAATATAAAATGTTCATTTCTAGTACTTGGTTGAAAACCCTTTGTTGGCAATGACTGTCTGAAGTCTTGAACTCATGGACATCACCAAACCCTGTGTTTCCTCCTTTTTGATGCTCTGCCAGGCCTTCACTGCGGTGGTTTTCAGTTGCTGTTTGTTTGTGGGCCTTTCTGTCTGAAGTTTAGTTTTTAACAAGTGAAATGCATGCTCAATTGGGCTGCGATCAGGTGACTGATTTGGCCATTCAAGAATATTCCACTTCTTTGCTTTAATAAACTCCTGGGTTGCTTTGGCTTTATGTTTTGGGTCATTGTCCATCTGTAGTATGAAATGATGACCAATCAGTTTGGCTGCATTTGGCTGGATGTGAGCACACAGTATGGCGGCTCTGAATACCTCAGAATTCATTCGGCTGCTTCTGTCTTGTGTCACATTATCAATAAACACTAGTGACCCAGTGCCACTGGCAGCCATGCATGCCCAAGCCATCACACTGGCCCAGCCGTGTTTTACAGATGATGTGGTATGCTTTGGATCGTGAGCTGTACCACGCCTTCGCCATACTTTTCTCTTTCCATCATCCTGGTTGATCTTGGTTTCATCTGTCCAAAGAATGTTGTTCCAGAACTGTGCTGGCTTTTTTAGATGTTTTTTAGCAAAGTCCAGTCTAGCCTTTTTATTCTTGATGCTTATGAGTGGCTGCACTGTGCAGTGAACCCTCTGTATTTACTTTCATGCAGTCTTCTCTTTATGGTAGATTTGGATATTGATACACCGACCTCCTGGAGATTGTTGTTCACTTGGTCGGCTGTTGTGAAGGGGTTTCTCTTCACCATGGAGATTATTCTGCGATCATCCACCACTGTTGTCTTCCGTGGGCGCCCAGGTCTTTTTGCATTGATGAATTCACCAGTGCTTTCTTTCTTTCGCAGGATGTACCAAACTGTAGATTTTGCCACTCCTAATATTGTAGCAATTTCTCAGATGGGTTTTTTCTGTTTTCGCAGCTTAAGGATGGCTTGTTTCACCTGCATGGAGAGCTCCTTTGACCGTATGTTTACTTCACAGCAAAACCTTCCAAATGCAAGCACCACACCTCAAATCAACTCCAGGCCTTTTAACTGCTTAATTGAGAATGACATAATGAAGGGATTGCCCACACCTGTCCATGAAATAGCCTTGGAGTCAATTGTCCAATTACTTTTGGTCCCTTTAAAAACAGGGTGGCACATGTTCAGGAGCTGAAACCCCTAAACCCATCATCCAATTTTAATGTGGATACCCTCAAATGAAAGCTGAAAGTCGGAACTTCAACTGCATCTGAAATGTTTTGTTTAAAATTCATTGTGGTAATTTCTATAACCAAAATTAGAAAAATGTTGTCTCTGTCCAAATATATATGGACTTAACTGTATAAAAAAAAACAAACAAACACATCCTACTTACCTTCTCTGCGCGCCCTCGCTGAATCTCATTCTGGTGCCAGCAGGTCCTCTTGCCGAGCGATCACATGGCCCTGCTCATTAAGGTAATGAATATTCACTCCACGCCTATGGGAGTGGAGAGGCCTGAATATTCAATACCTTAATGAGTTGGGACACGTGATCGCTCTGCCAGAAGAGCTGCTGTTTCCGGAACTAATGACATGCAGCGAGAGCGCGCAGGGAAGGTAAGTAGGATGTGTGCTGGAAGCCAGCGGCTGCAGCTGTAACTGTGCACGCTATAAGAGAAATGATATTCCCTGCCAGTGCAGTAAATATTAATTTCTCTTTAGCAGCGGGCACAGTTACAACCGTAGCCCCAGGCTCCTGCCCCTGTGACCCGCTGCTCCACCTCTTCCCCTCCCTCGCCGTCTTTCTGGGAGAATAACTCGTGTATAAGCTGAGGGGGGCATTTTCAGCACAAAAAAAGGAATGAAAAACTTGGCTTATACACGAGTATATATGGTATGTTTTTTTTTCAACCCATATAACTATGTAACTATTAAAGAAATACCAAAGATAAAAATATGCAAATAATTCCCCAAATCATAATTGTTCATGTTGGCCCTAAAATGTAAGATTACCAGAGGGCAATATTTAATCGTAATAATGTTTTATTGCTGAAATGGATGTTAACAAGAGAATTGAATTTCCATTAATAGAATATAAATTAGTGTGATTTGTGCTTAGAAATGGTTTAAAAACAAGGAAAAGGATTTTTTTTACAGTAATGCTGTGAAAGTGATATGATATGTTGGTGTATTAAAAACAGCTACGGATGTAAAAGAGATTTAGTCAGATAGATTGATAGAGTGTATTGCAGGGAGTTCACGACAAATCATTTTTGCATAATGCATTGCTCAAAGGACATCTTAGCCGTCATTATAAAATGAACACTTAGTGCTGACAGATTAATGACCAGTCCCGGATTAAATTGTTCAACCTCTTTGTTGCATTTGCACTGAAGCCAAAATATATATTGCAAATTGAGTGTCTTGGCGGCATGCAAGGGCTTAGGTTATTTTATTCTCTTTATTTAAAGGGTTAATTTACTTCTAAAAAATAAGAGAACAATTTGAAACTTATATGCCACAAGCAATGCAGAGAGATGAAATTGCTGCATAGTAAGTCTGTTATTAAAGAGGTTGTCCGGTGAAAACTAGTTATCACTAATACACAGAATAGGTGATAACTTATTGCTCTCTGGCGGTCCGACCACTGGGAGAGCGGGCGCATTCATTCCTGTTAGAATGGAGCAGCAGTGTGTATGCCCGACCGCCACGGAATTCATTCTCTAGGGGGCTACTGGAAAAAACTCTTGGCAGCCCCGATACAGAATAAATGGAGTAGTGTTTGGGCATATACATTGCTGCTCCTCTGTAAGAAGGATAAAAACTTCCCGTTCTGCTGATCGGTATGCGAGCGGTCCAAACTCCACCAATTAATAATTTAGCACCGATTTTAATCCAGCTAATAACAGAAAAATTCTCAAAAAAGTATGACCACCCTAAAAATAAAGCCAGCAGACCCAAGTATAGTGTATGGGGATATTTGCCCCTATTGTGCCATACAGTTACTATAATTTGTGCAATCACTCAGTAATTATACTCCTTTATGCCCCCGATATAATAATGTCCTCTTTGTGCATCCACACAGTAATAAAACTTCTTTATGCCCTCAAAGTAATGACTCCCCCTTTGTAATAGTGTCCTGTATATGCTTTCAAAACGTGACAATTAACACTTTCACCCCTGCAGGGCAGGTGTCATTTACCCACAATAAACCAGATCTAATGGGGTACCATTTCAAACAATAGCATCAAAAAGGGAAATTACATGTCTTGCGGCCTGCTGACTTGCTTAAGAGCCATATAGAAAAAAATTGAATATTTTTAATCAAGACGAAATGAAAATAAATGGGGCATGTGGATGAGATTTGTTAAATACATTCACTTGCCTCTTACTTTTTCCGTTGCAAATCTTACCTGCAGGTAAACTCTGAAGCAATTCCATCTTGTGGATCTAGTCTTGAGACCAGGGGCGAAACTATAGTGGGTGCAGGACTTGTAGTCGCACCAGCGCCCTGGAACCAATGGCGGGCGCAAAAGTTCCCTTTGGCTTATTTGAGAAGACTAATACTATTAAAAACTCATGTTAGTCCTGTTGGAGATTTTGCACTCATGTCCTTGAGCTTCAAGTTACGTTACTGCTTGAAATATATTCTATGGGATTGGTGTGTACCAGAGGTCTCCTTTCTTTCCTTCATGTTGAACTCTACTCGAAATCCAATATAACTGGAGTTACCTCTATAAAAGACTTTTGGCCACATCACAACCTATGTAATTGCTGAAAACTGGCATGTAGGAGGTCTGAATTGCTGGTATTTGCTAGGACTAAACATCCCCCATAAATTAATACTGTGGGTTATGCTTTCTTTTCAATGTTGCAGCACCCATTATTTTATCGTGAACAATCCTTTGGAGTCTTCCTGGCCTATAAATGGTTCACTTCCCTTAAAATATACCGTAACTCATGACCGATGTTCGTATGATAAATCATGGCGACAATTCATCATTACTTTTGTGCCTTTTTGCTCTAATAAATGTGGTTTTAACAGTGATTTTATTACTTGCGTCTTATTCATTATTTACCTATAAATTACGGAAGCTGATGCCCAAATCCAAGTATTTTAAACAAAAATATCTTTATTCAATACATTTAATAAAAGCATATCACACTGGAGATACATATGCATACAAAATAGTACCGCCATATAGAGGTGAATAATAACAGGAATGTGTACACAATTCCACATATATATAGTGGTTGTTAAATCAGACTGACAAAAAGGCTTATACAAAGAGTCCTTATAACCAGAGACAGAAGTGTCACAATTAAGCGAGATATATTATAGTACAAAAGGGATATAGAAAATATTTAGTGCCATATTCATAGCTACATGACTAGTCTGAATCCCCCCCAGAGTAGGGGGTCCCCTACGAAGAAACGGAACGCGAAACGCGCGTCGGGGAAGGTGCCGCATATACAGGTTATGTATTAACCCTTGTTTACCTATTTGGTCTGGCATTGAGGCTTATATGAGGCATTTGTATGTTTCCTTGAGATAGCTCTGCATATTAGTCCTACTATGGTGTTATACCTCTAACCTTGCTACTCTGAAGGGGATTCACACTAGTCATGTAGCTATGAATATGGCACTAAATATTTTCTATATCCCTTTTGTACTATAATATATCTCGCTTAATTGTGACACTTCTGTCTCTGGTTATAAGGACTCTTTGTATACGCCTTTTTGTCAGTCTGATTTAACAACCACTATATATATGTGGAATTGTGTACACATTCCTGTTATTATTCACCTCTATATGGCGGTACTATTTTGTATGCATATGTATCTCCAGTGTGATATGCTTTTATTAAATGTATTGAATAAAGATATTTTTGTTTAAAATACTTGGATTTGGGCATCAGCTTCCGTAATTTATAGGTGAACTTGAATTTGGTAAGTGCCATATGTGTAGCCAGTCCTTCTATAGGATATTTATTCATTATTTAATTTGCATCATTTTTAAGCTAACTTTTCCTTAGTTTGGATTTAAGGACTTAGATTCGGTTATCCAGGATGTTTAACATTATTTCATCATTTGCAACTTATCAAAATGTTTGCGCAATTGTACTCCAGAAGTCTAATGGAGTCCAAAATATCAACAAAAATACACCCACAGAAATAACATGGGACACACACACTCGGTGTGTTATAGGAAAAAGACGTTTGTCAACACCCATGTATCTATCAGGACAATAACGTATACTCCGAATATGCGAACAATATTTATTAAAGAATCATTTTAAAAATTGTAACAGTAACAAAATACAAAAAAAGGGAAGACCCTAGAACATACACATCCAAGTCATAAGTACCCAAAAAGCGTATATAACATCATGGTATATCGTGGTATATATAACCATCAGTAATAGCACGCAGTACTACGATGTATTTGCTGGCTCTCATATGGACAAGTGTCCTTCATGCATGTAATTCGCAGAGAGACCAGTATATATTACATATCAAGAATCAGATTTCTTACCCATGATGAAGTAAATGGTGCTTAATGACTCCGGAGAGCCCCCTGACGCGCGTTTCGCGTTGCTTTCTCGAAGAGGGAGTAAAGTAATTGCCCCTGATACCGGCGTTTTTATAAAACGTTTTTCGTATAGAACTCCATTTTCTCTTTGTATTCACGGAGTCCAAAATATGTCTATTTTGTGGGGGAGGGGGAGGGGATCTAAAATGAGAGACTAAGGGTACCGTCACACTATACGATTTACCTACAATCACGACCAGCGATATGACCTGGCCGTGATCGTAGGTAAATCGTAGTGTGGTCGCTGGGGAGCTGTCACACAGACAGCTCTCCAGCGACCAACAATGCCGAGGTCCCTGGGTAACCAGGGTAAACATCGGGTAACTAAGCGCAGGACCGCGCTTAGTAACCCGATGTTTACCCTGGTTACAAGCGTAAAACTAAAAAAAAACAAACAGCACATACTTACATTCTGGTGTCCGTCAGGTCCCTTGCCGTCTGCTTCCCGCACTCACTGACTGCCGGCCGTAAAGCGAAAGTGAAAGCACAGCCGCTGTGCTCTGCTTTCACTTTACGGCCGGCAGTCACAGTGCGGGAAGCAGACGGCAAGGGACCTGACGGACACCAGAATGTAAGTATGTGCTGTTTGTTTTTTTTTAGTTTTACGCTTGTAACCAGGGTAAACATCGGGTTACTAAGCGCGGTCCTGCGCTTAGTTACCCGATGTTTACCCTGGTTACAAGCGAACGCATCGCTGGATCGCATCGCTAGATCGCTAGATCGGTGTCACACACACCGATCTAGCGATGACAGCGGGAGATCCAGCGATGAAAGTAAGTTCTAAACGATCTGCTACGACGTACGATTCTCAGCAGGATCCCTGATCGCTGCTGCGTGTCAGACACAGCAATATCGTAACGATATCGCTGGAACGTCACGAATCGTACCGTCGTAGCGATCGAAATGGTATAGTGTGACGGTACCCTAACATGAGCCAATTTAAAAAAAAATTGTAAAAAGGAGCAAAAATGCAAAATGGCCAAAAAGTGCAAAAAGATAAGAAAAAAAAGGCATTTGTTCAGTTTGATGACTCAGTCAAAAAACTTTTTATGTCTAAGCTTAGTGATATTTGATATGTGTTACAGTGTTGGGTGGATTTTGGGCTCAGCTGAAGACTCTTGTAAACTTTTAGGTTCAATGATAAAAAGTTTCTCTGTTAATAATAATCTTTATTTTTATATAGCGCTAACATATTCCACAGCGCTTTACATTTTTGCACACATTATCATCACTGTCCCCGATGGGGCTCACAATCTAAATTCCCTATCAGTATGTCTTTGGAATGTGGGAGGAAACCGGAGTACCCGGAGGAAACCCATGCAAACACGGAGAGAACATACAAACTCTTTGCAGATGTTGTCCTTGGTGGGGTTTGAACCCAGACTCCAGCGCTGCAAGGCTGCAGTGCTAACTACTGCGCCACCGTGCTGCCCTGTTATATTAAGCCCACCGATACGGCTATTTGCTATTATCAATACTTAGAAAACTCAACAGACATCTCTTACCATCATTGTCGGTTGCAAATGCCCACCAGTAAGGCTAGGTTCCCATTGTGTTAAGGCAATCCGTTAAGCGCATAGCGCTAGCGGATTGCGCTAACGCAATGCTTCTATAGGGTCGGCGTTCTCCCTCCCCACTAGCGCAGATCCCCGATCTGCGCTAGCAAGGAACGGGCCTTGGACGCACCTCAGACGCTGCAAGCAGTGTCCGAGGTCCATCACAAAAGAAAGGCACATCGCTAGCGCGTGCCGAAAATGGCATGCGCTAGCGATGCGCTTCAGGAAAAAATAACATTGCTGTCAATGGGTGCGCTAACGGACCCGTTGCACAGCGTTAATTGCGACATTTTCGCCGTGCAACGCAGTCCGTTAGCATGCACACATTAACGCAATGGGAACCTAGCCTAACATTGATTCTTACTGCCCATTATTCAGCTACATACAGAAATAACCTGACCCCAGTACATAAATTTACTTTTGCATCTATTTAATATTAAATTGGCTAGCTTGTTTATTACTGATTAAAATATATTTTTGTCAGCAAATTGTGAATCCATTGTAATAGCACTACTCATTAGCACTTCCTGACAGGGGCCTACCGGAGGATTCTCTTGTTCCCCGGTGGGCCAGTCCGAGCCTGCTTACAATGTAAGAACTTGATAAATAAAAAAATATTGCCAAATATGAACATAAGACAGCAGTTATTTTTTACAGATAAGGAAAAAGCTTCCCACTGTATATTAACATGGAAAGAGGATGCAGCACACATATGCCACATTAAACTTAAATTTGCACACCTCTACAGTGGGGAAAACAAGTATTTGATTTACTGCCAATTTTGCAAGTTTTCTTACCTACAAAGAATGGAGAGGTCTGTAATTTTTATTAGGAACTTTTCAACTGTAAGAGACAGAATCTTTAAAAATTATGAAGAAAATCCCATTGTATGATTTTTATGTAACTGATTTGTATTTTATTGCATGAGATAAAATTTTATGCAATAGAAAAACAGAAATTAACATTTGGAACAGAAACCTTTGTTTGCAATTATAGAGGTCAGATGTTTCCTGTAGTTGTTGACAAAGTTTGCACACACTGCAGCAGGGATTTTGGGGCTGTCGCATTGAGTGTCAGCTCCCTTTAAAGATTTTCTATTGGGTTCAGGTCTGGAGACTGGCTAGGCTACACCAGGACACTGAAATGCTTCTTACGGAGCCACTCTTTAGTTGCCTTGGCTGTATTTTTCAGGTCATTGTCATGCTGAAAGACCCAGCAACAATCCATCTTCAATGTTCTTACTAAGGGAAGGAGGTTGTTGGCCAAAATCTCGCGATACATGACCCCATCCATTCTGCCTTCAGTGTTGTGCAGTCATCCTGTCCCCTTTGCAGAAATGCACCCCCAAAGTATGACATTTTCCACTTCCTGGTTCATGGTTGAGATGGTGTTCTTAAGGTTATTCTCATCATTATGCTTCCTTCAAACATGGCGAATGGAGTTGATACCAAAAAGTTCTATTTTGGTCTCATCTGACCACATTAATGCCTCTTCTGGATCATCCAGATAGTCATTGGCAAAATTAAAATGGGCCTGGACATGTGCTGGTGTGAGCAGGGGGACCTTGCGTGCCCTCCGGGAATTTAATCCATGACTGCGTAGTGTTATTAGTGATGAGCGAATATACTCGTTACTCGAGATTTCCCGAGCACGCTCGGGTGACCTCTGAGTATTTTTTAGTGCTCGGAGATTTAGTTTTCAGCGCCTCAGCTGAATGATTTACATCTCTTAGCCAGCATAAGTACATGTGGGGGTTGCCTGGTTGCTAGGGAACCCCCACATGTACTTATGCTGGCTAACAGATGTAAATCATTCAGCTGCAACAATAAAAACTAAATCTCTGAGCACTAAAAAATACTCGGAGGTCACCCAAACGTGCTTGGGAAATCTCGAGTAATGAGTATATTCGCTCATCACTATTAGTTATGTTAAAAATCATACGACTGTGATTTTCTGGATTTTATATTTAGATTCTGTCTCTCACAGTTGAAGTGTACCTACGATAAAAATTACAGATCTCTCCATTCTTTGTCGGTGGGGAAACTTGCAAAATCAGCAGTGTATCAAATACTTATTTTCCCCACTGTAGAGGTGTGCAAATTTAGGTCTAATGTAGCATATAATGTCTTGTGCGCTGTATTCTCTTTTCATGTTAATACACAGCGGGAAGCTTTATCCTTGTCTGTCTAAAATATCTGCTGTCTTTTTTTTCACACATTCCTTTGATCATTCTGGCCAAAGAGTTCTATTTTAACCTCATTGGTCCACGGGACTTGTTTCCAAAACACATCAGGCTTGTTTAGATGTTCTTTTGCATACTTCTGATGCTGACTTTTATGATGAGGACGCAGGAGAGGTTTTTTTCTGATGACTTTTCCATAAAGGCCATATTTGTGCAGGGGTCTCTGAACAATAGAACAATGTACAACAATTCCAGAATCTGCTAAATCTTTCTGAAGGCCTTTTGCAGTCAAGCAGGGGTTCTGATTTGCCTTTCCAGCAATCCTAGGGGCAGCTCTCACTGTAATTTACTTGGTCTTCCAGATCTCGTCTTGACTTCCACTGTTCCTGTTAACTGCTATTTCTTAATTACATTTCAAACTGAGGAAAGGTCAACTTGGAAATGCTTTCCTATTTTCTTATAGCTGTCTCCTGCTGTGTGAGTCTCCACCGTTTTCACTTTCAGAGCTCTAGGGAGCTGCTTAAAAGAACCTATGGCTGCTATTTTTTGACACAAGGAGGCTGGGTTTTTATAAAGCTGGGAAATTTGCATCACCTGGAATTTCCTAACAATAATAGTGAACAAGCCATAATCCTTATAGGCTAATTAATGTCTGAAATCTTGATCAAAGTTATCTGATCACACAAATCTCCATGGGTGCCCAAAGTTTTGCATCGGCCCATTTTTCTTTTTTGCAATTTTTAAAATGTATAAAATGAAAATATATATATTGACATATATATTTTGCCTAAAATACAAAGGAAATGTGTCATCTTTAACTTTAGACCTTTTAGAGATCATTTCATCTTCAACTTGCTTACTGCTAACTATAACATTAATTTTGACCAGAGGTTCCCAAACTTTTACATGCCACTGTATACAATGTTTGTTCTTTCTATGGTTCATAGCTGAATCGATTTCTGTATAACTAACCTGTCACTTTTAAAACACACTTCAATCTGCTGATTGAAAATTGCAGAGCAGGTGAAGCTATGCCGATTAATTCACAGAAAAAAGATAGATTCGGTCTAATTTGTAATTTTCTCCTTTACATTTTTGCTAATTTTGGGCTTATTTTAGGCTTAGGAGTCCAATGGGCGGTCCTACTCCCTGATTGGTAGCTGTTATCTCTTTGTGTACACATACTGTAAACAAGGAAGGCTAATTAGGACCGCCCTCTTGACTCCTAAGCCCGGAATGAACAGGAATTTAAACTAATAGCATACAATTAATTCTGAATCTTGTTGAACAAAACTATATATACAGTTAATTTTTCTCAGCTCTTCCTGCTCTATAACATGCCGCCCACAAATCAGAGTTCATGTTTGGTATGACGGGCTCTCTTTAAAAAGTGCAGAAGTAATACCGATCTGTGAGTCGTATAAAACACCATTACTAGTTTGACTTTGGATACTGAATGTTTTCCAATAAATGTTGTTTTTCTCCAAAAATAACTAAACTTTGTGAAATGACATAGGATTATAGACTATCCAATCCTAGCGACATGTTGCATAAGAATGAACATTATCATATACTTTATATGTCACTCGCCTTTACCACTAAGCCAAAGAGAATAATTTGACAAAGCCGCACTCGCTTCTGTTCCCCGCTGTGCTCTGGCAATGATTTCTTTCAAGTGGTAATTCAAAAACAACCTTTCTGGGAATATCTGACACAGGAAAGAAAAAGTAGCCAAGTCTCTGTCCCAAGGTGCCGCAGCGCAGATGAAAACTGTGAAATCCGCTTGTAATTATTTTGACAAGAGAAGAAGCGTCTAAACAATCTGCTAGTGACCCCGGCAAAACAAAAAATCTCCTGGGCCAGTGTTAGCTTGGAAGAATCTAACACCAAACCGAGCCTGACATGAGTCAGTAATACATATTTCACATAGAGGTCAAGTCTTCTCGTGTAATGTCAGTGACTCTGATGCTCAGGTTAGACCTCTGCGTACCTGGATATGAAAACAAAATGACGGCCATTGTCTAAGGGATTTCATGTGGAGAGCAGAACGACACAATGTGGAAGAACGTTATGAGACAATTATATAAAAACATAACTGGAAGACGGCAAACAAGCCAAGATCAGCCTCCATTGTCTTACGAAAGTGAGACATCGGTAGAACATATTTCATCAGTTCACACATACAGTATTAAAGTAGTTGTGTTCTAGTTATTCAATACTGATGTGGTATTTATTTTTATTTGCTTCAGACCCGATGATTTAACTGAACCAGGATGCAAAACACTACAGAAAACGGTAACTTGTGACTTAATTCAGTCATTGACCGTGTCAGCTTAGTTGTTGGGTTACCGTCTTCTGCAGCCAGATGTTTTGCTACATGGTGTTATAGGGCTTAGTTTAAAAAAAGCTACATCTGTATTTGCTATGTATCGTAAAAATTGCCTATCTAAGTACAGTGGTAAAAGTTTGGGCACCCCGGGTCAAAGTTACTGTTATACTCAACAGTTGAGTAAGTTGAAGATGAAATGATCTCTAAACGAGCTAAAGTTAAAGATCACACATTTCCTTTGCATTTTAGGCAAAAAAAAAATTGTATCGTCATTTTTTACATTTTAAAACTTACAAAAAGGAAAAATTTTGGTTTTGAAGGACTGTGTGAACATACCCTACAGAGGATCACATTACATTCTTGGTAGGAAGATGTCCAACTGCTGCGCTGAATATCTACAACCTCTTTTATAGAGGCACATATCATTGTACATGACATTGTGGTCAGGGGCGGACATAGCATTGGTGTAACTTATTCAATTTGCACATGGACCCGAGAGGTAAGGAGGCTCATTTCCACCTGCAAAGCAGCTTCTGTTATGAACACATAAAGGGAGGCTTTAAGATGAGCTCTGGGACTGCAAGGGGCCCTTAGACTGTTCTTGCCCAGGGTCCCTCTTCTGTAAATGTACATCCTTGTTTATGGTGCTGATCTACATATCACAACATCATGTCGCAACACACTTCTCCGGCAATATGGCAATAGGGTTGACTTTCCCAGCACCATGGGTTCTACAGGGTTGGCCATTTATATGGATACACCTGTTATGGACCTGGTGGTTAGGAGCACCCGGAACGACCTGATGGTTAAACTCACACAGGACAAGCTCTGGGAAGTGGAAGCTCTGCTGACCGCAACCCCTAATCCTATCACACAACTAGAAATAGCCGTGGAGCGTACCTAACTCGGCCTAGACGCCTCTTCACAGCCTAAGAGCTAACCCGCCCTAGAGACAGAAAATAAAGCCTACCTTGCCTCAGAGAAATTTCCCAAAGGAAAAGGCAGCCCCCCACATTTATTGACTGTGAGTAGAGATGAAAGTCACAAACACAGAAATGAAACAGGTTTCAGCAAAGGGAGGCCAGACTTACTAAACAGACTGAGGATAGGAAAGGTATCTTTGCGATCAGCACAAAAAACTACAAAAAGACCATGCAGAGTGTGCAAAAAGACCTCCGCACCGACTCACGGTGCGGAGGTGCCACTCTGCATCCCAGAGCTTCCAGCTAGCAAGACAAAATCATGATAGCAAGCTGGACAAGGAAACAATGAACAAATAATTAACTAGCAGGGACTTAGCTTCTGCTGGAGTAGACAGGTCACCAGAAAGATCCAAGAGCGAACTGAACCAGTACAAGAACATTGACAGCTGGCATGGAGTAACGATCTGAGTGGAGTTAAATAGAGCAGCCAGCCAAAGAATAAACTACGTCACCTGTGGAAGGAACCTCAGAAGCAGCAGCTCCACTCACAGCCACCAGAGGGAGTCCATGGACAGAACTCGCCGAAGTACCATTCATGACCACAGGAGGGAGTTCGATAACAGAATTCACAACATACACCTAAATAAAATGGGAATGGTTGGTGATATCAACTTCCCGTTTGTGGCACATTAGTATATGGAAGGGGGAAAACTTTTCAAGTTGGGTGGTGACCATAGTGGCCATTTTGAAGTCGACCATTTTGGATCCAACTTTATTTTTTTCAATGGGAAGAGAGTCATGTGACACATCAAGCTTACTGAGAATTTCACAAGAAAAACAATGGTGTTCTTAGTTTTAACGTACTGTAACTTTATTTTTTCATGAGATATTTACAAGTTTATGACCACTTGTAAAATGTGTTCAAAGTGCTGCCCATTGTGGTGGATTGTCAGTGCAACCCTCTTCTCCCACTCTTGACACACTAATAGCAATATAACAGCAGAAATGCTAGCACAGGCTTCCAGTATCCATTGTTTCAGATGCTGCACATCTCTTCATAACATAGACATTTGCTTTCAGATGACCCCAAAGATAAAAGTCTAAGGGGGTCAGATCGGGAGACCTTGGTGGCCATTCAACTGGCCCACGATGACCAATCCACTTTCCAAGAAACTGTTCATGTAGGAATGCTCGGACCTGACACGCATAATGTGGGGGTGCACCATCTTGGGTGTCGGGTCTGAGCATTCCTACATGAACAGTTTCCTGTAAAGTGAAAAAGAAAGAGAAAGCCTCACCTGCTCCACACAATATGAAAGTATCAATGTACATCGCTGTAGAATGCACATGTATGACAATAATAATGCAATAATAAAAAATGTTAACCCCCAGGGTTATTGGAAATTGGATTTGGGAAATTGGAAAACAATGCACATTCTTACAAGGTCTTGATAGTATTATAACTGTGATATGGTGCACGTGATTATTATTTCCAATTTTACCAGTTGGTTGCATAAAATCATGTTGTAAAAAACAAAATCCGGAAATATTAACTTCTAAAATTTCTGAAAATAATATTTCTGGCATGTACTTCATATTATTACTGGGTTTTTTTTCAAACATGGGCATTTTCTACTGGATCTAGTTCAGTATTAGACTCATCTGTTTAGCAATGGACTGTTCATGGAGTTTTATTAAATATTATTGATCACACTGCAGATCCGAGCGTTAACACGTGTAATAGCAGAGTCCTCCCACTAACAGCTGGAACCAGTAATCCAAACATAATTTTGTTTAAGTGATACATTACACTGGGGTATATTATAGTCATTTACTCATTAAGATCTTCTTTACTATTTCCTATCCCTGTATATGTCCCCCCAATACAGCATAAATCATTTTCAATAATTTTTACAGAAAAATCCTTAGCAAGATCCAGTATAAAACGTCCCTTTGACCTGATGAGCTGCACTACTCAGCTGGAACAGACAGTATTATTAGATAGCGGGGAAAAGCTTGATGTGCACTGCATTAAATTGAAAACCTAAATCTCAGCCTGAAAATGCTGATCTCATTGAATTTCATCATCTCAACCAATCATATGGAAATGGATGATTTCGCACAGGTTGGACACGCAAAACATACTTAAGGAACTACAATGAGATGTAAATCCTGGCAATAATGGATTTGAATCACTGCAGTAAGAAGTCTGCTTTTTCAGAACTTTATGGATTTAACCCCATATTTCTTAACTAGTGTTGGGCCACGTATATATGTATTTACTCGTATTCCTATATGTGTTTGCATACCAACAGACTGGGGAGACCTACTGGGTCATATGTATTGTCCTTTCTCAGGCAAGTGGTGGTGGTTCTGTGAGTGACGCGGTGGTTGGGGAATACTCCAGCTGTTGCTTCTTCCACTCAAACAACACTATCTGCCTGAGGCATTGCAATACATACACCGTGAAATGGTGCTAATTATCTGTATATGGTGTGATGATAGGAAACTTCTGATTTGCATAATGAGCGCTGTTTCCATCTCTTCTAAAATAAGATTGCAGCGCCCCAGAGATCTGGTCGTTGCAGTATGACACTCTGCCGCTAAGGGGAGTGATGGTACGTCTGATGGCACTAAAGGAGTTCTACTGACCAGGTATCACCAGCACACATTACACTTCACAATCCGGCCATTAGGGGGAGAAAAAGGCTTTATTTATTGGCCACTCCTCACACTGGTAAAACTAGGGGTTGGATAGGAAGTTAGTCAGAAGCTGACTGGGTTGGATTCAGGCAACATCCCGTGGCAGGGGGTGTTGCAGGGAGAAGGCACAGGGGGGTCCCTGTCGGGCGTGGGAACCTGGCAGGTACCTAGTGAACAGAGCAGAACGTTACGGAACCCCGCCTGCACTACCTTGCGGTGGTATCCTAAGGAAGAGATACGAAGCAAAGGATATTGTGGTACAGTGAGAAACGAGATCAAGCACAAAGGAGAGCCAATAGGAGTCGTGCCGTGAGACCAAGGCAACATCCTACTGAGGAATGTAGCCGGTGGCCGGAACACCGCGGAAGTAACTGACTCTATGCCTTACTTCGAACTCCGCAGGACAGTTAATTATAGGTTGGCTGTCTACCTTAAATTTCCTATGAAGACATAGGGGGCAACGCGTGGAAAGGGGCGTCTCTAGGGTCACGGAAGAGCTCCGAGCCTTCCCGTCTTACGGGTGCATCCTAGCCATAACATATCTGGGGGACGAGAAACTAGTAACATCTGGAACAAGAGAGAGAGAAAGAATTAGAAAGAACTAGAAAGAACGAACGAACGAGAACAGAAGTTGTGAGGACTATTCCGAATGCTCAGCAGGGTAGCACTACAACACACAGGCGCTAGTGGTAGGCAACGATTTCCACCTGCAAAGGGATCTCTGGATGTGCCCATCGGACCGGCCAGTCTCAGAAAGCCCTGTTAAGCGTGCTCTGGATTGAGGATCCTGAAGTCTTCAGTAAAGAGGTAAAGAGACTGCAACCTTGTGTCCTCGTTATTGCCTGCACCTCACACCATCACCATCCACCTTACTGGGAAGCCCTGGGGACACACTTCACCTGTGGGAAGATATACCATCCAGCTGCCATTCCATCACCCCAGCGGACCCCACAGCAGCGTCGGTCATCCTGACCGAATACCACAGGTGGCGTCACGAATCCCTGGCAAACTGTACCACCTTTATTGGACGCCCCTTAGCAGGGTCACGGACTGGGTCTAGCCACCGTGACAGTCTTAGAACCGAACCAGAGAGGCCCGGTACCGAGAACTCGTGGCCCTGTGTCTGGGGGCGATCCAAGATCATAGGCAGAGTGGTCAATAAATGGGAACAGTACCTTCAACAGACTTTGCATAAATCAATAGTACAGATGAACAGAAGTAAGTTTATAAAATATCTTTGCAAATAAATCTGTTTTCTTCCCTACTTATAAGACATTTTTCCCATCCCCTCGTCTCCTGAACTCACCATCCACACGGTCCGACTACCAACTCACTGTGGTGTCATATGACACAGCCTGTTATATTCTTTGGAGAAGAGAAAGGGAGGAGGAGTGAGGAGAAGAGTAAGGGAATAGGAAAAGGGAAACACAGTAACATGGTTCTCAGCTTTCTAATAAGTATTTTACCTCACTCCAGAGCTGGATTCACATCTAGACAGCTCAGTACTGCAGCATAATGTATTCTGCTGCTTCTCTCTGTGTGCTAAAATAGTAAAAAAGAGCAGGATAATACCTCTGTGTGCAAAATGCTACATTTTGCCCTCATGCAGGTATTTATCAGTCTTGTTAAACACCTGCATGAGGTCGAAAAGTTGCATTCTGTGTATGGCATAATAAACTTTTGTTTCAACTTCTACACCCGCCTTGGACGTTGTTTGTTTGTCTGTGACTGAAGAATGCTGTTGTACTTCCCTTGGATATTGGAGACCTACTGGGTACCTAAAATTGGGTATATGATTAATCATGCCTATAAACATGACCAACAAATTAAAGCTGCACTCTGAAACATTGTAAACATTATAATATGTAAATGTTGAATATTTGAAATTGGAGCTGCATTACTGCTGTAAAAAACATGTTAAAAAATGAAGTTACTTAGCGCACAAATTGGCCAATTTGTGAGAGCCCAACACCCAGCGACAAGGCGTACCCCTTTGTTGGGACCTTAAGCCTAACATGATGTCTCTCCCAGGCTAAAAGCCTACAATTATACGGGTAGGTAGGGTCAAGATCTATTTAAGAACGCCTTAGGGTGATGGGAGGAGTGCCGAGTCAGAAGGCGTGTACTACAAATATCAAAAAACTGACCTGCACTTCCAAATAGAAAAAGACAAGTGTGAACAGGTGCAAGTTAAAAAAGCCACTCTATATAACTACTACAGTTTATATTTTTTATATTTATAAACATGACCAAGCAGTTCACAAAATCACAAACAGAAAGTCTTCATCAAACTACAAGGTCACAAATGTAACCATAAATGTAATAATGTCCCCAGAGGAAAATATTGGTACTGTAAGGCCATGTGCATTGGAGATGAGAGAAGCAATTAATTGGTGCATGTTCCATTGTTTGTTTTGCAGGGTGACTCACTCACTTCTTTACCTGGAAAAATTGCTGTAACTTTTAAAAAAGATGGTCAACCGTGCGGAAATTTGGACTGTACATACTTTGGTTCATGAGAAGTAAGAGTGCAATGAACATGTCATGATCCGTTCCAGGGTTTATTAGTGTCTGCCCTTTTTTGGATGGATCATGTCAAGGGTTAACTTTGCTCTGCCTCATTCTGGGTTCAGGTTTGCTATTTAGCTCCCATGAATCTTGCTGGCAGTGTCAGCTATAGTTTTGTCTTCGGCTTGTGAACCTGACTCTGGAAGCCCTTGGTTTGTCCTGCTGTGAACCCTGACTTGTCCTGTGTCTGTTATCTCCATCTGTCTGCCCTTTCCCTGCGATTGTTTGTTCTGCTTGATTCTCTGATTCTGACCTCCTGGCTTGGCTATTGACTCTGTTTTGATTTGTCCCTATTGTACCATATTTTGCTCGTCTTGGTTTACTGATCTCTTGCTACGTCCTGACTATCCTTTCTGTTTAAATCCTTTTTGTACTGACGTGTTATCTTGTGCTCTGACTCGGCTTATCTGACTATTCTCTTGCCACTAGGTGGCATCTGTTCAGCTGCTCAGTGTGTGCAGTCTCGCTTCCCTATAAAGCTCCCCCTGGTGAAGGTTGCACTGTACTGCACTGCAGCTGCATGACAGAACATCAGTGATAGGAAACATCCACGTGCTGAGTGGTCTCGCCGACTTGTTGCCCCGCCAGCCATCTCAACTATGAGATAGACTTGCTGCATGCTTTTCTGCATGTCAGTAGTTTATGTAGTTCCCGCATTTCACTCCCGTCAAATTATTTCTTCATGTGTTAATGTACAGACATAGTTTTTATGAGTATTCATTTTGAAAACTTATTGGAAAACTGAGTCCTTAAAAAAGGGGCCAAAGTGAGTTTCTAAAGAAGTCGGGAGGTCAAACTTGGAGATCAAAATCCGCTGTCCAAACCGTATTGAAGCCTTCTTTGATGACAGAGTAATCTCCAAGGGACTGTGGCCACCAAGTTCACCTGATTTAACACCACCAGATTTTTTCCTTTGGGGCCATTTGAAAGGGCGGGTGTACAGTAACATGCCACGAACATTACAGGCACGCCGAGAGAACATACAGTGAGAAATTCAAGCTATGACCTCAGACATCCAATAGTATGGACCGGCACATGCAGGCGTGCTTGGATGCGAACGGTGGACATTTTCAACACTTTCTTTAAAACATCAGTTTTCTCATGAACCAATGTAATTACTGTCCAAGTTTCAGTATGATAGATCGTCTCTTATAGAATCTACAGCAAATTTTCCAGGTAAAGTAGCGATTGAATCACCCTGTATTATTTCCATAGAAGTATTGCTTCTATGGGGGAACGCCTCCATAATATAGTAATGTGCGGTGACAATCTATGGTGACATATGGAGTGCCTAGGACTCCATTGTATATGCCATGCTCGCTCTGTGACAAAGGCATTGGATTTTATAAGAAATTGCTAATATTATGTTAGTAAAAAAGGGAATTGGTTACAGGAAGTATGTCACAACTTGTATATGAATTCCTATTTGCACAGTTGTATTATGCTTATAGAGAATTTCTCCTAAATGCTGAAGAAAATAAACATTCTGAAATCTGATGAATTGGGGAAACAAGTCAGAGAGACATTATCTAGATAATACCGGCACCCAAGTCCATCTCTGCATTGGAACATGTGGAAAATCAATTATATCACTTCATGAATATTACTTTACACTTTCCAGTCATGCTGACAGAACTCATGTTGTGATGGCTGATGAGATCCAAGTACGAAGGGTTCATTTCATCAAATTAGGCACAGTGTAGCTCTTAATATATTTCTGGTCCCCCGATCATTAAAAACCATCTCTATATGGAAAATGCTGAAGATATCTTCTCTATGTATGTAACTAGTTCTTTCCGGGTTGATGCACAATCCCCGTACAGTAAGGGATGGCTGATGGTATTCTGTCAATGGCAACATACCTAAATACAAGTGGTCAAAAATCAGAATGTAATCAAACCTACAACCCCCTAGAACTGTATGCTCTGATCTGGGTATCCCCAATTTTTATATTTATTAATTTTACTTATACAGCTCCATCATATTCCACAGCAATTTACAAACATCATCATCAGTGTCCCCATTGGGGCTCACAATCTAAATTCCCTATTAGTATGTCGGTAGATACTGTAAATCTATTGTTTTAAGGCAAATTTGACTCATGGAAAACATTTTCCTTCAACAACATTTTGATTTCACAATATTATTTGTTGACTACAAATTTCTATTTGCCACAAGATATGGAGTCAATAAATGTTTAAAAAGGGAATTGAGTACAAGAATTTGAGCCATTAAAAAGGTTGTCCACTACTTTAACCTTTATGACATAGCTTTAGGATGCATTTCAAAAACCTGACCTGCACATCCAAACATAGACTAAGTGTGAACAGGTGCTGAACCTAGAGTCGACAACTCGTATATAGTTAAGTAAATAGGGCAGCACACTGCAGCGCCAAAACATGCAAACTTGAAAAAACGAAATTTGAACTGCATTACTGCACTAGAAATATGAAAAATGAGAGCTTTTAGCGCATAAAAATGGCCAATTTTATGTGTACCTCGTAGCCACTTTACGGCATCTCTCTTATACGAGGTCCTACGCTTGACCTACCTCGCTGAGAATAAACGTCTCCATCTGAATGGGTACATGTGAAACCTCTTCTTGGACTCAAATTCTCTCTCTCTGTGGAGGGGTATTGGGCCTGCTGTAATTAAAACACCTGAAGCTAGGAGGCGGAGTGCAAGATCAGAAGGCTTTAGGATGCATCATCAACGTCTGATTGGTAGTGGTGTAACATCCGGCACCTCCGCCGATCAACTGGTCTTGGTGTCGACGGCGGCCGGAACTGCTTATTTGCAAAGCTAAACAGCACAGTGCTGTCTACTGTATAGTGTCTGCGGTCTAGTGCTTCACATTAACCCGATATTGATCTAAATAGGGGGCAGATGTGCAGTACCTGGCCGCGACCACTATACAATAAATGGAGCTGTGCAGCTCAGTAACTGACCAGTTACCGCCACCTACACCAAGTACAGGTGATAAGCGGAGGTGGTTGGTGTCGCACCCCCACCAATCAGACATTGATGACCTATCCTAAGAATAAGTCATCAATGTTAAAGTAGTGGACAACCTCTTTAATGTACTACACTTCATTATACTAAAACCTTTCTCTGAAAGTATCCCTTGGTCAACACTCTAATCCTAAGTAGTTTTAAGCCTCTTCATAGTAGAACCCTGCTGGGACCCTGTAAAGTGGAAGACAGAATGCCTTCTGGTCCATTTTACAGTCATAAGCACTCAGCAATGGCAGACGCAGACTGAAAGGGGCCACTGTGCAAGAGCAATATATAGGTCCTCTACAGTCCAATAACTCATATTAATGCACAATTCCACCTGCTTTGGGGGTAAGTGGGCCCTCTTACTGCTTGGGTCAATGGTAGCACCAATGATATGTCCACCCTTGGAAACCAGTGTGCTGCCATATAGTGTCTTTGTATATAGTGTATTGTGGTGGTTTTTTCCCCTAGAATAAATGATTCAAGGAAAATTACTTCCATAATGAAGCATCTGATAGAGCATACCAATGTGGATGAAACTGGATGTGGATAAAATTGGGGACATATGAAGGTACAATATGCCATACAAACCTTCAAATTTTATCAAATTGTGTAAGCGCATCTGCCAATGACAAGGCAACCTTTTTAGATAGGAACCCAAACTAACAGACTTATCTCTAATACATGTAGGGCCAAAATTAAAGGGCAGTTAGGATCCAGATGTAATTAAAAATGGCCTTGGATAGACAGAATGAGTGTTCTGTCAAATGTGGAGACAGTCACCAATCCGCAAATCTACATGATAAAAATTAAAATTTGCAAGAACCTCCTAGTAAAATGAAATAAATGTGCATGTGCAGGTTACACCTGCTCCAACTGTGCCCTAACCTCAATTGTAGACGTATAGTCTTCATTTTGCCAGTGGACACTTAGCAATTTTTTTTTTTGCATCATAAAATCGCAGACTTCATTGGGTTCTGATTGACTCTGAAGTGCTCAGAAGTTGTTCAAAAGTGAAGTGTAAGACATAATTAGTATATATTTCTAATTAACGTGCCCAATCAGTAGTATTTTATGAATTAAAAATATCAGGGCCAATTCATTGACTTCTTTCCTCCAGACTTCTGGCATAAAACACCTTCAAAAGTCGTGCAAAACTCAGAAGTTGTGCAAAAAGTACTGCGACTTTTGCCATCTTCACCCAAGTCCTGGCCAGCTAGACCAATATGGGTGGAGCAGGGCCAGAATGGGATTTGGCTACATCCACATGTCAAATTCATGAAAAGTTACTCTACTTTAGTGGTGTAACATACTTCAGAAATGTACTCCAGTCTGACTGGAGTAGATTTCTGGCTGAGGCGCACATCGGCTAACAGATGTGCCTAAGTTCATGCGTTTCTCAATGAATTTGTCGCATCGTACTCCAGCGAACCCGTTCAATAAGACTGGCATGTGAAAACGCCACTCTTAATTAATTAGCCCCCTAACGTAAAAGTTCCAATACTAACAACTTTTATCATCAAGTACTGCAATAGAGATGACCGGTCCTCACTTCCATTACTGTGAGTAAAGTAAGGATCAACCACCAGAGGCTGCATGTTCTCAAAACTCCACCTACATAGTTCTGTTCTGATCTTTGTACTTAGCGGATAAAAGAACCACATTTCTACAGTATGTTCACTACAATAATGGATGAACAAGTCAGAAAGATCGTTAGCATTCATCAACATGCACTTTATTGGCAATTTTTATCAACCACCGCTTTTACCATTTTCCCCAGTATTGTTGGGTGGATTATTAGCCGTGTATGCCAAGTGTTTTCTATTATGATCATGTTACTTGTATTTTGTGAATTCATCCACGTGCACATATTGACTCAACGCACAACATAATAGACATAATACATGGAATTGATGTATTTTAAAGGAACACTTTTCTAGATATGAATATTTAAAGAGGTTGTTTCCTTAACAAAGTTCATTTTAATCAATAGATCTTAGAATAGTAATAAATTCCACAATAAGTGATGAGCGAGTGTGCTCGTTACTCGAGTTTTCCGAGCATGCTCTGGTATTCTCCGAGTATCTTGGGCGTGCTCGTAGATTATACCTGAGTCCCCGCAGCTGCATGATTTGCGGCTGTTAGGCAGCCTGAACACATGCAGGGATTGCCTATTTGTTAGGGAATCAGCACATGTATTCAGGCTGTCTAGCAGCTGCAAATCATGTAGCTGCATTGACTCAAACATAATCTCCGAGCACGGCCAAAATACTCGGAGAACACCAGAGCATGCTCGGAAAACTCGAATAACGAGCACACTCGCTCATCACTAGGGCTTTTCCATTTCAGCTAATATTTGACCCCAGGTGCAGTTTGTTGAAAAACAACAAACCCCTATATACTCACTTTCCCCGAATCCTCTGGTGAGTCTCCGCCGCTGCTCCGAGTGTCTGGCATTGGCTGACGTCACTTAGTCGGTGCAGCAGCCAATCAATGAGGTCAATTGCACTAAATGGGGGCGTTCCTCCTACAGTTAGGTCCATATATATTTGGACAGAGACAACATTTTTCTAATTTTGGTTATAGACATTACCACAATGAATTTTAAACAAAACAATTCAGATACAGTTGAAGTTCAGACTTTCAGCTTCCATTTGAGGGTATCCACATTAAAATTGGATGAAGGGTTTAGGAGTTTCAGCCCCTTAACATGTGCCACCCTGTTTTTAAAGGGATCAAAAGTAATTGGACAGATTCAATAATTTTAAATAAAATGTTCATTTTTAGTACTTGGTTGAAAACCCTTTGTTGGCAATGACTGCCTGAAGTCTTGAACGCATGGACATCACCAGACGCTGTGTTTCCTCCTTTTTGAAGCTCTGCCAGACCTTCACTGCAGTGGTTTTCAGTTGCTGTTTGTTTGTGGGCCTTTCTGTCTGAAGTTTAGTCTTTAATAAGTAAAATGCTGCTCAATTGGGTCTAGATTAGGTGACTGACTTGGCCATTCAAGAATATTCCACTTCTTTGCTTTAATAAACTCCTGGGTTGCTTTGACTTTATGTTTTGGGTCATTGTCCATCTGTAGTATGAAGCGACGACCAATCAGTTTGCTGCATTTGGCTGGATCTGAGCGCACAGTATGGCGGCTCTGAATACCTCAGAATTAATTTGGCTGCTTCTGTCCTGTGTCACATCATCAGTAAACACTAGTGACCCAGTGCCACTGGCAGCCATGCATGCCCAAGCCATCACACTACCTCCGCCGTGTTTTACAGATGATGTGGTATGCTTTGGATCATGAGCTGTACCACGCCTTCGCCATACTTTTCTCTTTCCATCATTCTGGTAGAGGTTGATCTTGGTTTCATCTGTCCAAAGAATGTTCTTCCAGAACTGTGCTGGCTTTTTTAGATGTTTTTTTGTAAAGTCCAGTCTAGCCTTTTTATTCTTGATGCTTATGAGTGGCTTGTACTGTGCAGTGAACCCTCTGTATTTACTTTCATGCAGTCTTCTCTTTATGGTAGATTTGGATATTGATACGCCGACCTCCTGGAGAGTGTTGGTCACTTGGTTGGCTGTTGTGAAGGGGTTTCTCTTCACCATGGAGATTATTCTGCGATCATCCACCACTGTTGTCTTCCGTGGGCGCTCAGGTCTTTTTGCATTGATGAGTTCACCAGTGCTTGCTTTCCTTCTCAGGATGTACCAAACTGTAGATTTTGCCACTCCTATTATTGTAGCAATTTCTCGGATGGGTTTTTTCTGTTTTCACAGCTTAAGGATGGCTTGTTTCACCTGCATGGAGAGCTCTTTTGACGGCATGTTTACTTCACAGCAAAACCTTCCAAATGCAAGCACCACACCTCAAATCAACTCCAGGCCTTTTATCTGCTTAATTGAGAATGACATAACGAAGGGATTGCCCACACCTGTCCATGAAATAGCCTTGGAGTCAATTGTCCAATTACTTTTGGTCCCTTTAAAAACAGGGTTGCACATGTTAAGGAGCTGAAACTCTTAAACCCTTCATCGAATTTTAATGTGGATACCCTCAAATGAAAGCTGAAAGTCTGAACTTCAACTGCATCTGAATTGTTTTGTTTAAATTTCATTGTGGTAATGTCTATAACCAAAATTAGAAAAATGTTGTCTCTGTCCAAATATATATGGACCTAACTGTACATGGGCAGAGTGGCTGAGCTCAGTGATTGGCTGCCATGATGTCGATGTGAGGTCAGCACTGCAGCCAATGCCAGGCACCGGGAGCAGCGGCGACGGCGACTCACCCGTCGACCCGGAAAAGTTGAGCGTTTCAGAATATTGTCTGCAAAGGGACCAGCTCTTTATATCATTCCATGGGATACTATCTGATGGGTGTCATGAACTCTATTCAGATAACTGGATGATGACTGAATGGTGGTCATTATGGCCTGTCAATATAATATCTGCCTTTCTGATTACGCATAGAAATCTTCCAAGGCCTATAAACCCTTTCTTCTTAATTGCTCGGTAATATTTTTTCTTTTACTCTTGGTACCAAAAAAATCATAACATAAAAAGCTTTTAATTTCTATGCAAAATAGATTTGATGATTGAGGTATAATTAAAATGGTAATTATAGGCTTAATGCTCCATATTTGACTTTAAAAAAAAAAAAATATGTTACGTTGGGAGAAAAGCTATTTAAGGAAACTGTTTGAAATGAATGTATTCAAGGCATATTAAATCCTTTCAGAATCCAGTTATTGATTTTTACATGCTTTCATGTGTAGTCTAAAACATTTTCTTCATTTATTTCAGTCGATGGGAATAATTCAAAATCATTGAGACGTGAAACGTCCAAATGAATGCAATATTCTGGATGGTGATATTTAATGCGATAAATATTTGTAATGTGTGGGTAGAAATCGTTATGAGATGACTAATTATGAGGCCCTCCGAGCTCCGAGAGATCACAGAATGCCGGGTATGGTTGGCACATGGATGATATTTTAGGAACATGTCACCACCTCACTCTGCAAGTGTAAAAAATGACATTTTGCTTTTGATCCTTCACTGACTGTTTAGACTCGGAAAGAAAAAAAAAAAAAACGAATCACCTACAGCCATACATCAAATGTCATGTGCAGCAGTGTAGTGGAACCGTATCAATATTTCATGATGTATGGCTTGCTCGGAGGTTTTAGAAACAGTGACCGTGCCAAAAATGACACCAAGTATGCTTTGCGCTTACTCAACCATGATGTCAGCCTAGAGCAGCAGAAAATGGATGAGGATATTGTGTACATTTGCAAAAGTATTATTAGTAGACCGCTGAGACTGCATTGTGACGGCGCCTCCGTTGCTAGAATGTCATTTTCCGTGGCTGCTTGGTTCATTTAGATTTTTTCTCCAAAAATCGACCTTTTGATTGCACATTATAGTAGGGAAATGGTTCAGATATTACACGTCACCGCCAGCATTTTACACAAGAGCGAGCAAATTCGCCATCAAGGCTGCAGTCAATGGCCGGGGCTATTGGATAATTTTTGGACATGGGTGGCGCACTGATTTTCACCTGTCTTAAAGGTTTCCCACCCCGAGGACTCCAGCACTGAAGAGTAACCAGCCATTTCTATCCAGGCACAGTGCCATATGTATGGGTATGGAGGCGTCTAGTACTACACCCCAGCCCTGTTCATCTAAGTAGATCACCAGATTGAAATCCTAAAATACTTTTTTTAAAAGGAACCTGTCACCAGGTTTTTGCCATCTATTCTGGGAGCAGAAAGATATAGAGACAGCGCCTCTCCTTCCCTATATGGAAATCTATTTTTGTTAGCCGACTGGGCGTGGTCAACAAAAAGACTCCGACAGAGTTGAAGAGTTGATGGCCATATCCTCATGACTGTCAAAACTAGATTTACACACAGAAACCAGGGAGCCGTATTTCATTAATGAAAAAGCAAAGGAACCAAAGAAACGGTTATTTTTTTTTTAAAGAGAATCCCTCTCCAGATTTTTGATACCCCATCTGAGAGCACCATGATGTAGAGGCAAAGACACTGATTCCAGTGATGCGTCACTTGCGGGGCTGCTTGCTGTAGGTTTGATTAAATCGCCGTTTTATTAGCAGGAGATTATCAATAGAGGACTAGTAAACTCACTGCCAGGTAGTCCTCAATATTCATGAGCTATGTTTAACCCTGCCCCCAACACCGATTGGCAGCTTTCTGCCTGTGCATACTGTACATAAAAAGCTGCCAATCGGTGATGTGGGCAGGTAATACGAGAGCTCAGCGTTTAGAGAAGTGTTGGATCAGCAGCAGATAAAGCAGGGATTTTATCAGTTCCCAATAAGTGATACATCGCTGGAATCAGGGTCTCTGCCTCTACATTATGTTGATCTCAGATGGGGTAGAAAAAGCTGGTGGTGACAAATTCTCTTTAAAAAGAACTGATCCTTTGGTCCTTGTCCTTTTTCATTCCCGTAAGTATGTAAATCTAGTTTTGTGAGCCACGTGGGTACGGTCATTAGTTCTTCTCTGCTGGAGTCTATTTGAAGACCATGCCCAGAAATGGAATAAAATGTTAGATTCAGGAAAACAGTAGAAAAAATATCCCTATTTATGGGAAGTGACAGGTCCTCTTTAAGTATGGACAGCGCTGAATCCTTCTCCCCTGCTCCTTAGAACATAAGGCTACAAGAGGTATTTTGATGGCGCAGTTCGGATTTCTAGACTACCGTTTTTTTTTCTTAAGTCAGGATAAGAATGGATTCTTGATCGCATACATAAATGTCTTGTCTGGCAATTCCGCAGAGCACAGCCACTTAGAATGTGACAATCTTAAAATAATGTCGAAAACTTTTTCAGCTCTGTCCTTAATGCCGTACACGGAAACGCTAAAAGTCCTGTGTTTGCAAGAAGTCTCCTCTAATGCTTCTTACGCTGTGAGCAGCTTCCGACCAACAGGTATAATTTGCTTTTTCTTGAGTCTTTGCTCCTGAGGTCTTTTAATGTGAGCCATTTCCAAGCGCCGCTTTCTTTGTGCATTTTCCACAACTGGGAAACAAAGATGCTCTGTCACTTAGAAAGGCTTCGGCGGGTAAAGTCTGTTCTACGGGCTGTAAAGCCATCTGGACTTACTGCCGAAAAGGTTGGACATGGTTACCGGCAAGATTTTATCGCATCGAAGAAAAATAAAAAAATAAAACCTTGCACACGGTTTTTATCTTCCGAGCCCGATGGCAGGATTAGTATTTTTTTTTTTTTTTTTACTTTCTGTTTTGCTCTTGGGAAAAAAAAAAAAAGGCAAGTGATGGAAAAAGCTGCAAGAAGCGAGATATATATCTGAGGTGAAGGCTCACGCAGTAATAGCGAAACACAAAATAAATGACTTACGGTTTAATCGGAAACGAGTGGCGGTCCTGCATCCTGGATAGGTCATGGAATAGTGCGTCATGGCTGTATAATCCTCCTTTATTAGCTTGAAAAATCAATAATAAGGTGCTTAAAAAAAATAAAAACTCACCTTTCGTTTATTTTTTTGTTTGTTTTCTAAATAGTTCCCTGCATAATTCACGCATACTATAGTCACCGTTAGAGAAAATTAAGGTGCTTATTCCATACGTTTTATATATTAAATTCAATATTTAAAAAAAAAAATTGTTCGGCATGTTCCCTCCCGTGGCACATGCGATTTGGTTGAATTGTATCATATAGAGGGTTCATCCAGGAAAAATACAACTTTATCCAGGAGATAGGGTATATGCGGAATATATTAGCGCTATATAAACATAAAGATTAAAGATTAAAGGTAGTCCTGGAAAACACCTTAAAGGGGTATTCCCATCTTCAAGATCCTATCTCAATATGTAGTAGGTATATTAATAATAAAATGAGCAAATACCTCCAATTAGAAATTTAGTATAGTTCTTCTGATTCACTATGTTGCTTACCCCAGGACATTGCAGTAGCTAAGGTATCCATAGTTACGACTACTCAAATATTGACAGCTAACTGTTAGCGATCATAACCATGGATACCTAAGCTACTGCAATGCCCTGTACATGGGGTAAGTGACATAAGATATCAGAAGAACTATACTACATTTCTAACTGGAGGTATTTGCTACTATTATAATTATTGTGCCTATATTGGGGATAGGATGTTGGAGATGGGAATACCCCTTTAAGGCGATGTGAACAGACCTTTGTTGTAGGATTTCAAATCTATATTTATATTTAGTGATCATCTCATAGAGATTTCACTGTATTTATAAATGTACAACATATGCAAATTGATAAATTAATATAAATAAAGAGAGAGGAAAAAGTTGGAAAATTATTTTCTTAGTTTAACAGATGGTTTGTGGGACGTTTCCTGTATGGATTGTGTTGGACTATTATAAGAAATGGTGTGAGATTGCTGCAGCAATACATTGATTACTGTTCAGCTTCTTTTCCATCTAATATATAATTGCCTAGAATACTACTTCCTGCAATTTGTGCCAACTTCCTGTCCGGAGCTAATGTCCGGAGCTAATGTCCGGAGCTAATGTCCGGAGATAATGTCCGGAGCTAATGTCCGGAGCTAATGTCCGGAGCTAATGTCCGGAGATAAGTGACGTCAACAGTGTCCAGTGTCTGATTGGTTGTCGCCTGCTGCGAGCGACCAATCAGAAACGTGCCGTACTGTGACACACTCCGCCCGCCATTTTGGTGTGATTTTTGAATTTTTACCTCACAGCAAGTTTCTACTGCGTGGAGGCGGGCCCAGTGACGTTGCTCTTCAAGCTCCTGCCGAATTTCGTCAAAAAAATGATAATACCATTTACCAAAACTATATATATTTAGTTGTGAAGTGGTTCAGTGACATTTTCACACCAATTTTGAACTTTTGTTTGGTGTTTTCTCCATATACTGCCTATTATTCACTGACTGTTATACTGAGAGACTGCCGTTTATTAACCTCTTCTTTGCCACATTGGGTATATTGCTCTATTATTTGCCACATAAGGACAAATTTGTCCATTATTGCCCAGCAATTTCTCTGCAATATAAACTGCCTATTTATTAATATCTGCATTCCTGCAAAGAACTATTGCCTATTATTAACTGGCTATTTTCCTACTACCTGACACTGCCTCTTATTAACCTGTTGTTTGCCACCACCACGCTTAAAGCTGTTTAGCTTAGCCAACATGAGCTCTAATAGTAAGGATACTAATGACACAGAGCCCAAAGCTGCTGATGGCGCACGTAAGATTAGGTCTGATAGAAAGTATACTAATAATGCAGAGCAAAAAGACGCCGCTGCCGCACGTAAGCGCAAACAGCGTGCTAACAAGAGTACAGAGGATAGATGCAAGCGCATGGACACTGTTAAGTATACTAATGACACAGAGTCCAAAGCTTATGATGGCGCACGTAAGATCAGGTCTGATATAAAGTATGGTAATGATGCAGAGCGAAAAGCCGCCGATGCCGCATGTAAGCGCAAACAGCGTGCTAAATCTGATGTCTTTCATCCCTCCCCTCATAAGCATGTTCATGGATCCTGTGTAACTGTACCTTAAATAACAAGAATTGTCAAGAGCTGGTGAGTGCAGCCATTTTTTGTTCTTTCTTACTATTATTTATTAATTGTATTATTCTTACATTTGAATAAATAAAGTATATATGGATTCTAGACTCCCGATTCTTTAGAATCAGGCTGCCATCTAGTAATATAATATTTAATACAATGTGAGCGGAAAAACAGGGTAAATTAGATGTGGACATCGGTCATACTCCAGCAGAAAATTTCAGCATATTTAGTTTGGTTTTTATTTTATTTTATTTTAGCTATTTTTGAAAGCGGATCTGTCACTATGATATGCTGATCTTCATTGGAAGCGTATTAAGTCCAGGTGGTTTAATGGAAAAATATGGAGGCCTTGAGATCGCCGTCTCAAGTCTCTCTATCAGTTGAGTGAATATGGTTTTTCTAATAAGTTTTTTTTTGTATTGGTGCTCATTCACTTACTTTTGGCCGGTTCATGGGTGCGCACGACGTGCATGCGCTATGGCGTTGCGGTGGGGAAGTGCTGTTGAGTTGCTAAGCGTCGCCCTGGTTACCTGTCCGGTCATGTGACCAGGTGATGAGCATACTGAGCGCTGTCCCTTGTGTGACTGCGCATCATGGCAAATGTGCGCCGCCACACATGCCTGGCAAATTACGCATTAGTACACCATATTTAAAGATACTGATGGCAACAATACTCTACCTCCTGATGAAACTGCAGAGGCGGTGAAACGCGCGTCAAGGTGCGCTCAAGCAGGTCATCCTTTCCCAATTCAACATGATGGCAGGTATTTATTGTTGGTCATTTGTTGTGGCCCTGTTGAATGTGCTATGATTGAGGATTGATAGAACTGAACAGTGAACTTCTATTACGCCCACTGAGCATGTTGTACATCTGGTCATGTAGAACTTATTTATATTTTGTGCCAATCTTAATATATATTTAAATAAGTGATTTAGTATTGGCAATTATTTGCTCATTTAGTGTGGATGTTTCTAATTTAATCTCTTTCTCCATTAGCACAGGTATTAGGAAATCAGCCAGATATATGGGTGGTTCAACATTTATAATGGACATAACTATTCCATATCTGGGCATTCCTACCTGCTTCCAGCTTTGTTGTAACTGTACCCCAATATGCGGAATCCTATTGAGTGCTACTTTGTTATGAGTTTTTTAATTATTGTAATAAGTAATAACATATATATTTTTACTTCAATATTTGTGATTCTACTCCTTCATTTTCTCTATTGGTGAGTATGTATCTGCTTATGAAGGGGTCAATTTACTTTTGTGAGGAGCTTCATTGGTTCTAAGTTTCTTTTTTGCTGTTGGTACTGCGGATCAATGTGTCCTGGCAACACTCGCAGGCTTGGTTATCTTATAATGCTCTAGGCTTGGATATACTATTGTTTGTATGCAGTAAATTAATATTGCCTCTGATACCATGATGCAGTAATCACATCTATGCAATTATGAGGGGCCATGGCTTAGGGCAGCACCCCACTCCTTCAGTATAACTGCAGGCAGTCCCTTATTTGCCAGGATTGTCCTGGTTTTTTTTATCAGGTCCCGGTAAAGAGTATTATATTTCTATAAACTTGCCCAAAAAAGGGTATTCACAGGAGAGTCAGGGTATTACCCACAAGGAAGTTGTGGGAGCCAACAATTATGTCTCTATCTCCCCAACACTAATGTTGGTAAGCATATATATGGCATACCCTAACTAATAGCTATGTTAAAGTGAATCGGTCAGCAGGATTTTGCTAAGTTAACTGCATTGACACGTTGTCAGTTTTAAACTGATTAAAATGATACATGGGGTGAAGAAATCAGTCAGGTGGTTCTTGTGTAATCAGTGTTAGAAGTTTTCAGTAAATGATATGCCCATGCTCCGAGACAGGACTGTAGGCAGAGGCTTATGTTCCTGCTCTAAGCCAGAGAAACAAGGAAAGACCTGAACACAGACCGACCCGAAGCACAAACATCTTATCTGATCAGCTGTCATATGCATCTAACAGCCGTGGATGGATTCACAATCCACCTGCGGCTGTTATCAATTTAAATACCTCTGTCAATCTCTGACAACAGCATTTAACATGCGCTGTCCGGATGCATGTCACAAGAACCACTCATTGGTGCCCCTGTCGCGTGATCGTGGGGCGCGGATGATTTGTCATGACTGCCTGGGATCTGCGTTCATAGGAGATCATGATTTATGCTAGCTGAAGCCCTGCTATGTGTAGCACAGATGATCAAGAGATCACAGCTTCAAGTCTTTCAAGGGGTCTACTGAAGCCAGTAAAAAGTAAATAAAAAAGATTTTTTTAAATATAAAAAAATAAAAAAGCACAAAAGTTCAAATCACCCCCCTTTTTGCCCCATTCAAAACAAAACAATGAAAAAAATACACATATTTGGTATCGCTGCTTTCAAAAATGTCCGATCTATCAAAACATTAAGTTAATTAATCCGATCGATAAACGGTGTCAACAACAAAAAAAATCAAAAAGCCAGAATTAATATTTTTTTGGCCACTGCAACATTGCACTAAAATGCAATAACAGGCGATCAAAACATCTACACCAAAATGGTATCAATAAAACATCAGCTCAGGGTGCAAAAACTAACCCGTCACCCAGCCCCAGACAGTGAAAAATGGAGACGCTACGGATCTCAGAAAATGGCGACTTTTTTTCCATGCTAACTTTTTTTTTTTTTCACCGCTTAAATAAAAAATAACTTCTACATGTTTGGTATCTAAATACTCATACTGACCAGGAGAATTATATTACCGGGGTCAGTTTTAGCATTTAGTGAACATGAGAAATAAAAAATCCAAAATCTAATTATGGAATTGAATTGCACTTTTTTGCAATTACAACCGCAGTTTGAATTTTTTTCCCATTTTTCAGTACACTATATGGTAAAATCAATGGAGTCATTCAAAAGTGCAATTCGTCCTGCAAAACTAATAAACCATCATATGTCTATAGTGACAACAAAAATTAAAAAAAGTTATGACTGTGTGAAGAAGGAGAGCTAAAAGCAAAACGGAAAATCGCCCAGTGGTGAAGGGGCTAATATGTCCCATGCTCCTCAGAGTCAATGATGTATTCGGATATCTGCAGACGTTAGAACTCCGGTTACTTCATCTGGGTTTGGTTTCTCTTTCTTCGGAGCTGCAGGCTCCCTAAATTTGCTTGAGATGATGACCTTGTAACGTAATCTTTGCTCATCCAGAATTATTAGCACAGATAGATGGCTTTTCTGCAGCTTTCCAAATAACTGACCCCTCCTCATCAGTTATCATTGCTCTTCCTTAGCACACTCATAAATCCTCATTGGTTCGGTTCATTGCTTAGAGGAAATGCTCTCGCTTTTGTCTATCGGCCAAGAGAAAGAAGGGCTAGAATTAAACCCTTTACCAAGACGCTTTGCTTTTATTTTTTCACAATGAGTTTTTTATTATATGCTCTCCTATTAAGATGAAGTATACGACACCATTGTTTGTAATGCCGAACACCTAACTATTGCCGATATCCAAAAAGGAGATTGCTTGCAAAGTGGTACAGAGGATTTTGAGGTCACCTGGTCACCTTCCCTTTCCCAGTATTGGGCTTCCATGTTTTATATATAACACATTGCAGACAATGGACTCACCATTTTAAGGGGTGGCACTGCCGCAAATGCTGTATTATCGTCATACAAACCTGGCCAACATTCGTCCAGCAGTCAGCTGTCTCCCCTGACTTCACCGTGCACATGAGCACTCGGCTCAGCAAAGCATACATAGAATGATAGAATGTTAAAGTTGGAAGGAACCTCCAGGGTCATCGTATCCAACCCCCAGCTCAATGCAGGATTCACTAAACCATCTCAGACAGATGTCTGTCCAGCCTCTCAAATATCTGTCCATTCATGTGGTTTCAACGTGGAGACATGACATCCAAATGCAGACTGATGTTTTGCACGCACCCATTGACTTGAATGGACTCCCGCCGTGTGAGATATCCTCCCAATTACACCATGCTGCAATTTTACTCTGATGTCAAATCAGCACCTGAAAAAAAATTGCAGATCTCCTCTGCCTCATTGAATAACACCGGTCGAAGTGCAATGCGAGATTTACACTACTTCATATTATTCGTCAGTGTGAATGAATGCTTAGCCTGCATATATTGAGGCTAATCTGCAGGTAAATGAAGTTCTAAATCTGCCTGGCGCTCGCACTGAGAGTCGCGCTTCCGGCTGTCAGTCAATGCCGGGGGTGTGGTTACATCAGCCAATCACTATGCACTGAGCACTGACTGAAGCCGCCCCGGCGCTGCCTCTATGACTGAAAGCCCGAGGCTGCCAGGAGGAATAAAGTTAATTCCTCCATGTAGCCGGGCTCTCAGTGCTTCAGCTGCAAAGCATCAGAACACTATTTACCTGCAGATTAACCCCATATTTGCAGATACATAGCCTTTATTTTACATGTCAGGTTCCCTTTAACAGTACAAACAAAGTAGAAGCGATTTCATGAAAACTCATGCCCTCTGTGGCTTTAGAGATTCTTTTGAGCTCTTTATATTTTTGGTTCATTTTTTTTCCAATAGGTTTCGAGGGTGACACTGAAAAAATACATTGAAAAAATACAATTGTGTTTTAAGTGTAAAAACGCAGCATTTCCACACTAAAATATAGCATAAAAATGTTGATCAAATCCACACAAAAAATGCAGCTTAAATGTAATAATCATAATAGATTGCAGAAAAGTCACAGTGGGGAAAAAATGCAGCAATTTCACCCATGGGAACATGGCCTTATACAGTCTAGGCTATGATATTGGAAGGTTCATCTAGTTCAGCCTAATATATTGTAATTTTGATTCAGAGAAATCCAAAATCCCTCATGAGGCAGAAGCAAATTTTCATCATGTTAGGGGCAAAAATCTTTCCATATTCCAAATACAGCAATCAGAAAAAAAAAAGCTCCAAATCAACAACAAATCTCCAGTAGCTTATAATAAATATTTTATGATGTTATTATACCCAAGGAAGAACCAGAGTGAATTCCTTATTATGACGACTTTCTCAAGCAGAGAGTTCCACAGAATCATTGCTCTTACAGTAAAGAATCCTTTCTATATTGTTGTAAAAAAAATATTTTTTACCATCTTAGGCCTTATTTATATATTTTATAAGTAATATATATATAATATAAAATAGATATAAGTGTTAGACACAAATAAAACAGCACACATCTATAAATTAGGTATGACTATAATCGTACTGAACCTGAAAATAAAGTTAACGCATCATTGTATCTAAACATGGCAAATTTCCTACCAACAATGGATTAATTGCTTGTTTTATTTTTCCTTCTCTGTTATATGAATTTTTTATCTATTTCTCTGTAAATTAAAAAAAAAATCGTGTTTCAAAAAACAAGTTTATTTGGAAGAAATTAAAATTAATTTTGGCTCTCGGAAGACCGTGATTGAAATTATTTTTTTTTACATTTCAGTAATGGGAAGCGGTGAAATAGCTACTGTGAGTTTTTCATTACATTTGTATGAAAATAATATAAAAAAATAGCCCTATTAAACCAATAGAAAATAGAAATATCGTATTGCCTTGGTTGGAGAAACAAAAATGATGATTTCCTTCAGCCAAAAAGGAGTTTACTCAGAAGATCTCTTCTTCTCCATCTTTACAAAGTCTTGCCAGATAATTTAAACCTGAGAAGAGACCCAACACTTGAATAGTATGAGAAGCAGATTGCCATATGCCCCTAAAAATCAAGTATCGGACCATTAGCATTGCTACAGCGGGAAATCCACCACTATTAGGCTAAAAGACAGCATGAACCTTGACAGAAATAAAACTGGAAATTCAATATATTTGTAATTACTACTTAAATCGTGTCCTTACCATAGAAATGACACTGCTCTGTATAATTCTTCCTGGAGATTATAAACAGCCCTTAGACATGTTGTTCAATCAAGCAAAGAGTTAATATACAATTTTTCAATCGGACATATGTTCATAGAATACAATCAAATTTGGGGATAGTTCTTTAATTTTGGACAGAGTTTATTCAAAGCTACATCATCGTTATAAATGATAATTCATGCATGCTGCGTTCTAAATCTAAAAGCTCTGATTGTGGCAGAACGGCTGCACCCAGTAATCTAAGTGATACATCGTTGGATTCAGGGTCTCTTTGCCTACATGCTGACAGAGCAAAAATCTGCTGACTTTATACTCATCTTGAATTACAATTTGTGTTATAAACCAAAGCTGCATTCACAATTCTACAGACTTCAGAGCACAAACCTAGCTTACAGCACTGGCTCAGTGTCTGTACAAAGTTTGAAATGTATATTCGCATTCTGGGAAGTATAGACTGTTTCCAAAACAAACAAAAAAATTGCAGAATTGTGAATGCAGCTCTGTTCTGTACAATATTTTTACTGTAGTAAAGGATTGCAGGTGTGCTGCACTGCTGGGGAAGAATTATCAGGATTCAGATGCATAAGGATCAATTAAAGGTTATTCTCGTGCATTTCTAGGTCAAACTGACCTCTTCCTCAGGAAAACCTCAATAGCAAGTGTAAGGCAGCGGTAACAGTGAAGAGGCAGTGACCCACAAAGATCAAACATAACAGTCTCTTTAATGCGTTATCTTCACACAGAAAAGGTTCCAAGCACATAAATTAAATGCACATAACTTCAGTGTTCAGTTCACACCAGTTCATAACAGCATCCTTTATATTGCAGTCACTACACAGGTCAGTCCTCCTTTTACTAGTTCCATGAGTGTCCTGCACCGCTCTATTGTTTTCTCTACTCACAGTCGTACACAGACCTTGACATCCTCCTGTCTGCAGCTGTGACGCATGCCGGTCCTTCCTTCGGGCACAGGACAGTCTACCTCTGGTTCACCTCCGGCAACAAGACCTGTCCACATCCCTGACCAGTCATCGTGGACAGCAGCACCACTGTGCATGCTGTGGGTTGTCAGGCATTACTCTGGCCCTGACACACCTGAGATTCCTCAGACTCTATTCTCTATACTCTATACTACAGCGCTTTTAACAATTGTAATCACAGCGACACCTGTGACTGTCACGCCCCCTCATGGCCTCATTACTCCTCTGTGCGCATTCTGGGGAGAACAAACAGCACCCCCTAGCTGTAACAGAGGTCACTGTCTGTACAAAAAAGCAAAGAAGACATGCACATACGCAGGGATCATCAAGAAAGATTAACAAATTTTATTAATTCCAAGGTCATTTAAACCACATACCGCACACAAAATTTTAAAAACATTTAAAACCAGAAATCACAGAATATACCCAAAAAAAAGGGGTTGGGGGAACACAGAGTAGGGAGCATGGGTCCAGTCCATCGTCAAGTTACATAACAGGCAATATTGTACGCAGTATATTGTCATTTAAATTCAGTTTATACTGTACAAGAAAAAACAGCAATCCTATTATAACAGATTGGTACCCAATATAGATATAGAAAGTGCAAAATGCAGTCTCTATAGCAGCCTATGAAGACAAAAATAAATGCCCTAAATGCACATGGAATAATTAATGCTCAAAAAATAGAAAACATCTTAGCAATAGTAATTTCCAAATGGTAAATGAGCCAGATATTTTTCAAAAGGATATAATTTATACAATATACACCTAATGGTCATGCTCACATTGTGCATTTGGCTGAAGAGAAATAAGATGAAGGATCAGGAATCAGCTCCCAGATCACCCACCCAATGCATATCGTCACATTAGTGACTTCATCAGGGGAAGAGTAGTGTGAGGTCACTGTCTCACACAAGGTTTTTGTGCTTCTCACAGAATTAGAATATCATCAAAAAGTTAATTTATTTCAGTTCTTCAATACAAAAAGTGAAACTTATATACACTGCTCAAAAAAATAAAGGGAACACTAAAATCCCACATCCTAGATATCACTGAATGAGATATTCCATTTGTAAATCTTTATTCATTACATAGTGGAATGTGTTGAGAACAATAAAACATAAAAATTATCAATGTAAATCACAACTAATATCCCACGGAGGTCTGGAGTTAGAATGATGCTCAAAATCAAAGTGGAAAATGAAGTTACAGGCTGATCCAACTTCAGTGGAAATACCTCAAGCCAAGGAAATGATGCTCAGTAGTGTGTGTGGCCTCCACGTGCCTGTATGACCTCCCTACAACTCCTGGGCATGCTCCTGATGAGGCAGCGGATGGTCTTCTGAGGGATCTCCTCCCAAACCTGGACTAAAGCATCCGCCAACTCCTGGACAGACTGTGGTGCAATGTCACGTTGGTGGATGGTGCGACACATGATGTCCCAGATGTGTTCAATCAGATTCAGGTCTGGGGAACGGGTGGGCCAGTCCATAGCTTCAATGCCTTCATCTTGCAGGAACTGCTGACACACTCCAGCCACATGAGGTCTGGCATTGTCCTGCATTAGGAGGAACCCAGGGCCAACCGCACCAGCATATGGTCTCACAAGGGTTCTGAGGATCTCATCTCGGTACCTAGTGGCAGTCAGGCTACCTCTGGCGAGCACATGGGGGGCTCTGCAGCCCTACAAAGAAATGCCACCCCACACCATTACTGACCCACTACCTAACGGTCATGCTAAAGGATGTTGCAGGCAGCATATCGCTCTCCACGGCATCTCCAGACTATGTCAAGTCTGTCACATGTGCTTAGTGTGAGCCTGCTTTCATCTGTGAAGAGCACTGGGCGCCAGTGGCAAATTTGCCAATCCTGGTGTTCAGTGGCAAATGCCAAGCATCCTGCATGGTGTTGGGCTGTGAGCACAACCCCCATCTGTGGACGTCAGGCACTCAGACCATCCTCATGGAGTCGGTTTCTAACGTTTGTGCAGACAAATGCACATTTGTGGCCTTCTGGGGGTCATTTTTCAGGGCTCTGGCAGTGCTTCTCCTGTTCCTCTTTGCAGAAAGGCTGAGGTAGCAGTCCTGCTGCTGGGTTGTTGCCCTCCTATGGCCCCCTCCACATCTCTTGGTGTACTGGCCTGTCTTCTGGTAGCGCCTCCAGCCTCGGACACTACGCTGACAGACACAGCAAACCTTCTTGCCACAGCTCGCATTGATGTGCCATCCTGGATGAGCTGCACTACCTGAGCCACTTGTGTTGGTTGTAGAGTCTGTCTCATGCTTCCACGAGTGTGAAAACACAACTAACATTCAAAAGTGACCAAAACATCAGCCAAGAAGCATTGGTACCGAGATGTGGTCTCTGGTCCCCATCTGCAGGACCACTCCTTTATTGAGTGTGTCTTGATAATTGCCAATAATCTCCATCTGTTGTCGATTCCATTTGCACAACATCATGTGAAATTGATTGTCAAACAGTGTTGCTTCCTAAGTTGACAGTTTGATTTCACAGAAGTGTGAATTACTAGGAGTTATATTCTGTTGTTTAAGTGTTCCCTTTATTGTTTTGAGAAGTGTATTATATAGAGTCATTACAAGCAAAGTTATCTATTTACAGAGTTGATGATTATGGCTTACAGACAATGAAAGTCCAAAAGTCATTATCTCAGTAAATTAGAATACTTTATAACACCATCTTGAAAAATGATTTTAAAATCTGAAATGTTGGCCTACTGAAATGCATGTAAATGCGATCAATACTTGGTCAGGGCTCCTTTTGCATCAATTACTGCATCAATCTGGCGTAGCTTGGAGGCGATCAGCCTGTGGCACTGCTGAGGTGTTATGGACGCCTAGGTTGCTTTGATAGCAGCCTTCAGCTCATCTGCATTGTTGGGTCTGGTGTCTCTCATCTTCCTCTTGACAATACCCCATCTATGGGGTTATGGTCAGGCGAGTTTGCTGGCATATTAAGCATAGTGATACTGTTATTTGTAAACCAGGTATTGGTACTTTTGGCAGTGTGGACAGGTGTCAAATACTGCTGGAGAAAGAAATTTCCACCTCCAAAAGCTTGTCAGCAGAAGGATGCATGAAATGCTCTAAAATTTCCTGGTAGATGGCTACACTGACTTTGGTCTTGATAAAACAGAGTGGACCTCCACCAGCAGATGACATGACTCCCCAAACCATCACTGATTGTGGAAACTTCACACTAGACCTCAAGCAGCTTGGATTGTGTGCCTCTCCACTGTTCTTATATACTCTGGAACCTTGATTTCCAAATGAAATGCAAAATTTACTTTAATCTGAAAACAACTCCTTGGACCATTGAGCAACAGTCAAGCTCTTTTTCTCCTTGGCCCAGGTAAGACACCTTTGGCATTGTCTATTGGTCATGAGTGGCTTGACACAAGGAATGCGATATTTGTAGCTCATGTCCTGGATACGTCTGTGTGTGGTGGCTCTTGAAGCAATGACTCCAGCAGCAGTCCACTTCTTGTGAATCTCACCAAAATTTTTGAATGGCCTTTTCTTTACAATCCTTTCAAGGCTGCAGTTATCCCAGTTGCTTTTGCACCTTTTTCTACCACACTTTTTCCTTCCACTCAACTTTCCATTAATATGCATGGATAAAGCACTTTGTGAAAAGCTAGCTTCTTCAGAAATGACCTTTTGTGGCTTACCTTACTTGTGGAGAGTATCAATGACTGCCTTCTGGACATCTGTCAAGTCAGCAGTCTTCCCCATGATTATGGAGCCTACTGAAACAGACTAAGGGACCTTTTTAAATGCTTAGGAAGCCTTTCCAGGTGTTTGTTGTTAATTATTCTAATTTAGAGAGATAATAACTTTTGGGTTTTCATACACTGTAAGCCATAATCATCAACATTAACAGAAATAAACACTTGAAATAGATCACTCTGTTTGTAATGACTCTATATAATAATATATGAATTTTACTTTTTGTATTGAAGATCTGAAATAAATTAACTTTTTGATGATACTCTAATTTTGTAAGAAGCAGCTGTATTTATATTGTTTGTCTCCTGGGAAACAGGTCAGTTCGACCTGAAAACAAGTAGAGAATAACCTTGAATTGATCCTTATGCATCTGAATCCTGATAATTCTTCCCTGGCAGCACAGCACACCTTCATTTATTTTCTAAAGTATATCAGTGTTGGATTTTTCCAACCAGCAGGGCATCAGCAGCTGGATCACTGTTGTTTGAGCTGAGTTAAAAAAAAACACCTAAAAAAGCACGTTATCTGGTTAATTCCCTTTGTGCCCTTTCGTTCATTTTAAGGCATTAATACAATATTTAAAATCACTCTTCATCTTACGCTGTTCACACACCAAAAAATGAGCTCTTATATGGCTAAGGCTGTGGGAAAATCAAAAATTTTTGACTCTTGAAAAGTTGTGGGAAAATAAACGAAAACACATACGGTACATGAAAAAATGGCTGCGGCAGGAAGTTGTTTGAGCGGTATATCAGTCTAAGCAAATTATCACTTATCCTCTGATAAAGAGGATTGTTGTCCCATAGGGTAGGTGTCATGATTCCTCTGCTCAGAGTGTCTGGGACTCTGCGATGGACAGCTCTGTCATCCTATCCTGTCTATCCTGTACTGGGGCGTGCTGAGCTGTCGACGCTTTAATTGACAGCTCAGTTGACCTATCTGACTGGGAGGTGCAGAGATTTTCACTGGTCTTGGTCTTGGTAATTGCCCTGCTATTTAGGTGAGCTGTCTGGCCCAGATCACTGCCAGCCAAAGCTTGTTCTAAGCTTGTGCTCTCTGGTGTGGTTGCCTGTACCCTGTGCTGTAAGTTCTGATCTTATGCTGCTGATCTTTGGACCGTGTTCTGACTGCCCGTTTGCTATTGCCCCTTTGCATCTGATATCCTGCTGCTGACCTTTGGACCATGTTCAGACTACCCGTTTATTATTGCCTCTTTGCATCTGATATTCTGATGCTGACCTTTGGAACGTGTTCAGACTACCCGTTTGTTATTGCCCCTTTGCTTATCCGCTGTTTCTCTAGTATTCTGATTCTGGCATGTGACCTGACTTACGACTTTGTAATTTCCCTTGGTTTACTGCGTGCTCTTTTGGTATTGACCCCGGAACTTCTTACTTCACTGATTCACGGCCTGGCCATGGGTCGTTACTAGCATCACAGTAGAATTTAAGAACGACATCAAATTATTTATTCTTCTGTCAGGATGGGACAAAGGAGTGGCCATCTTGACTTATTGGCGCAGTGTCTCCACCTTCTTGACCACCTCCACTGCAAACTGAACATTTTCATATGGTGCAAGTAAGCTTTTAATGTTTTTATTTTAGTTAGGCACACCTGGGTTTGAAATTACTAGAGCATAATTGTAGTGAATGATGGCTCGCTCCTTTTGAAAAAAAAAATGTTATCAGTTTGCTTTGAAAAAAGTAATACATGAAATATAACCGTAGTCTTATTTCTTTCATATTCCTTGCTGCCAAAACTAACTATCCCCTCAGCCTGGAGAAAACCAGCACTTGACTTCTTGAAGTAAAAAGACGGTTCTCTTGATATATGATTAATCAGAAACTTTCAGCTATGTTATCTCATAAGGTAGATGAATTTGAGAAAATCTTTGCACCTTGGGAAGAATACAGCAGCCATACTCCATTCGCTGCTCCACCCCTATATTTACGAG